>NW_027361699.1:17190000-17790000 GCF_039654945.1 Dendrobates tinctorius
CACCAAATTGCTACAGGTTGCATTTCACGCTGGTCGGCGCACCGTCAAAAGGACGCATGCGCCGCCAAACGCATACCTGCGCTCGGCCTGCATCCCCAGTGCTAAAGATAGGGGACGCAGGACGCATGCAGAGTCATGCGCCTGTAGGCGGAGCTACTGGAGGAGGCGCGGCAGGGGGTGGGGCTTAGCGGCAGCCATGCGCAGCCCGACGCTGAGGCCGTAAACGCTAATGTGAAACTAGCCTTAATTGTTTTTTTTCTTTTATTGTTTTAAAAAACCATATACAGAAATATTAATTTTTCTTCTTTCTCTGTTTCGCAGATTCCTGGTGACTGGAGAGACCCTATTTTCACTAAACTTCCAGTACCAGATTGGAATCTCCACTTTGTCGGGAATTGTTGAGGACACCTGCCGGGCTTTGTGGAACATTCTTTGTCCAGAATTTATGCCCCTGCCCAGCGCTGAAAAGTGGATGGAAATTGCTGACAAATTCTGGACAGTCTGCAATTTCCCCAACTGTTTGGGAGCTGTTGATGGTAAACACATACGGATAAGCAAACCAAAAAGAACTGGATCTGAGTACTATAACTACAAAAAGTACTTTTCTGCAGTACTCATGGCCATTGCGGATGCCAGATGTATGTATGTATGTAGCAGTGGGCATTGGGACATTTGGCTGTGGGAATGACTCCCAGGCTTTTAAAAGCTCAGTCATGGGCCGGAGGTTGTATGGCAACCAATTTAGTTTCCCCATGACACGGCCTCTTCACCACACCAAAGCTCTGCCACAGCCCTTGGTATTGGTTGGGGATGAGGCTTTTCAAATGTGCGCAAACCTGCTGAAACCCTACTCCAGCCGTGACTTGGACCACACAAAAATAATCTTTAATTACAGGCTGACCAAGGCGAGAAGAACTGTAGAGTGTGCTTTTGGGATTCTTGTCTCCAGATGGCGCAATCTGGGCACCATTAATCTTAAACTGTAAACAGTGGATGAGGTGGTGAAGACGTGTGTGGTTCTACATAATTTTGTAATGGCTAAAGAGCACCCGACCTTTGAACTCGATAATGCTGCTCCTAACCCATTGCCTGAATTCACTCAGCACCCTCTCAGGTCATCCCTTGAAGTTGGCCAAATGAGGGACCAATTTACGGCCTACTTCATCTCAGATGTAGGACGGGTGGAATGGCAAGATCAAATGGTGTAAAAATATTTTCTTGTGTGTATGTTAATAAAAAAACCTGTTTTGATACCTGTACCGAGTGAACTATGTCTTTTTACACTCCAATACAATAATCAACTGCCCAGGTATACCTGTGAATTCATGATGCTGGGTTTTGTGCATCATGAATTTACTAGCACTCCTGACTAGGTGACAATACATACACACAATTTGTATGACCTTTATCAACTCTACAGTTTGCAGCAACGGTGGATAATACAAATAATATTTGTGTCACATGGCCTGAAGTTAAAAATTATGAGTTGTGTATGCACTAGCATCCATCATTCTTTATGACACCTGACCATGTGACTATAAATATTATTTGTAGGATCACAACTGTGGCTTGAGGTTGAACTGAGACTGGAGAGATAATAAAGTTTATACAACTTCTACAATCCCCAGGCCTAGTGTAATGCTGAAGTGAGGACGCCAAAAATAACGCGTCCTGACTTCAGAATGTTATCACACCTAGGCAGGTAAATACACATATGAGTTAAACTGCAGTATTGCTACAGTCTGCGTTAAATATATTCAGACTGAAGCGACGCTGCAGGTTAAAAATCATATGTGTATTCACAGCCCAGTTTTGACATTTAGTTATGATACTAGGCCTGGGTATTGTACATATGACGTGTATTTTACCCATCATTTCCTCAGTTTATTCATCACACACTGAATAAAGGATGTCGTTAATTACAAAGTATATCTAGAATCCCCCGTGCTGGTCTCACAATAAGTGAATTGAGGATGGTACAAAACAGACCATCCTCAATTCAATTTTTATGATACCTGGCAAGGTGACAATAGATATGCCTTGCACTCAACACCATCCTCTATTCAGTCTGTGCAATTTTATCAAACTGAAGAGACTGGTGGTGAAAATACAAGTCATATATTTGTGTTTTTGACAACACATATCTCCTTGACAGACACAAGAAACGTGTCAGTAGTGGAGTTATGAGTTGGCAAGTACACAAAGTGTATGGCACAGTGTGTGTATGGCGCAGTGTGTGTACACTGCAGAATTATTAGGCAAATGAGTATTTTGATCTCATTATCCTTTTTATACATGTTGTCCTACTCCAAGCTGTATAGGCTTGAAAGTCAACTGCCAATTATGTAAATCAGGTGATTTGCATCTCTGTAATGAGGAGGGGTGTGGTCTAATGACATCAACACCCTATATAAGGTGTGCTTAATTATTAGGCAACTTCCTTTCCTTTGGCAAAATGGGTCCAAAGAAAGATTTGACAGACTCTGAAAAGTCAAAAATTATGAGATGTCTTGCAGAGGGATGCAGCAGTCTTGAAATTGCCAAACTTTTGAAGCGTGATCACTGAACAATCAAGCGTTTCATGGCAAATATCCAACAGGGTCGCAAGAAGTGTGTTGATAAAAAAGTCGCAAAAAAGCTGCCCACGAATTGAGGAAAATCAAGCGTGAAGCTGCCAAGATGCCATTTGCCACCAGTTTTGCCATATTTCAGATCTGCAACGTTACTGGAGTATCAAAAAGCTCAAGGTGTGCCATACTTAGGGACATGACCAAGCTAAGGAATGCTGAAAAACGACCACCTTTCAACAAGAAATATAAGATAAAATGTCAAGACTGGGCCAAGAAATATCATAAGACTGATGTTTCTAAGGTTTTATGGACTGATGAAATGAGAGCGACTCTTTATTGGCCAGATGGATGGGCCCAAGGCTGGATCAGTAAAGGGCAGAGAGTTCCACTCTGACTCAGACGCCAGCAAGGTGGAGGTGGGGTACTGGTATGGGCTGGTATCATCAAAGATGAATTTGTGGGACCTTTTTGGGTTGAGGATAGAGTGAAGCTCAACTCCCAGACCTACTGCCAGTTTCTGGAAGACACCTTCTCCAAGCAGTGGCACAGGAAGATGTCGGTATCGTTCAAGAAAAACATGATTTTCATGCAGGACAATGCTCCATCACATGCATCCAAATACTCCACAGCGTGGCTGGCCAGTAAAGGTCTAAAAGAAGAAAAAATAATGACATGGCCCCCTTGTTCACCTGATCTGAACCCCATAGAGAACCTGTGGTCCCTCTTAAAATGTGAGATCTACAGGGAGTGAAAACATTACACCGCTCCGAACAGTGTCTGAGAGGCTGTGGTGGCTGCAGCATGCAATGTTGATCGTAAACACATCAAGCAACTGACAGAATCTATGGATGGAAGGCTTTTGAGTGTCATCGTAAAGAAAGGTTGCTATATCGGTCAATGATTTTTTTTTGTTTTGTTTTTGAATGTCAGAAATGTTTATTTCTAAATTTTGTGTTGCTCTATTGGTTTACCTGGTGAAAATAAACAAGTGAGATGGGTATATATTTGTTTTTTTAAGTTGCCTAATAATTCTGCACTGTAATAGTTACCTGCACAAACAGATATCCTCCTAAGATAGCCAAATCTAAAAAAAACACAGTAATCAAACTTTATTATGGTAAACCAGAAATAGAAATTTATTTTAAACAAAAAAAATTTATTTTTTTACCACATTTGGGTGAAGATGAGAGCAAGTTTGGTGTGTGCAGTGATGAGGAATGGCTTACAGTGGATGAAGGTGTTCTAGGGGAGGGGGCGACAAAAGTTGTGGGGGAAGGGAGGTCAGTGATGGAAATGGAGGTAGACACACTAGTAGGAGAGGGGGAGGTACAGTTTAAGTTTTGCAACCTTTTTTGTTTCTCCTGAGACTGTTCTGCCTGGACCTCCTTGTGCCCAATGACCGCCTAGATTCTTGGCTCCGCCTGGAACTTTGGGCAAATAAGGAAAGGGGGTCCCCCATTTGCTGCTGCTGCTGTGGCTGCTGCTGCTGTGGCTGCTGCTGCTGTTGCTCAGTGGTGGCGGAGGAAGGTCTCGTCCTTGCATGTGGACTGGTGGCGGCAGTGCTTGTCTATGTTTGCGGAGTGGTGGCGGCAGGGCTAGTACATGTAGGAGTGGTGGCAGCAGGGCTGTTCTACATTTGAGGAGTGGTCACGGTGGCTGTGCTCCAAGCAGACATGGGTTTGGCGGTGGTGCTCCAGACAGGAGCAGCGCTTGCCATGGTGGTGGCGGTGAAGTGACCAGCAGCACTCCGACTTGTGGTGGTGTAATGTTGGCTGTCAAGGCTTTGAATAGAGGTGGCCGTGCAATGGTATGCAGCAGAAGTCGGTAGTTCGGTGTGGCGAGTCAGTGGTGGCACAGTTGGAAATGACACCACTGACTGCTGCATGTACTGATTCTGCTGCATAGCCTGCAAGTAAGCAGTGTTGCAGGCCTGCAACACACTCAGCTGTTGATCAGGGATAAGGTGCGCTGGTCTGTTGAGATCGGCCTCCAGACAGTCAAGGCGCTGTTCGACAGACTGGAAGCAGTGTTCCATGTGGTTAAAACCTCATTGTCACGCTGGCGTCTGCTATCATGCTGGTGCCGGCTCCCATACCGTAGCCCGCCTCTGCCGCTACTGCCTCTAGCCTTTCCCGGTCCTCTGCTCACCTTGCCCGGTGCCCCGCTGCGCCTCCTGCCTCCCGTCCTGCCACCCGGGGACTCCAGCATGGTCTCTCTCCTCCCTCCTGCTTCCATCCTGCTCTGCCTCCAGGTATGCGCCTTAGGCCGTGGGCGCGATCTCACATCCCCTCTTAAACCCTTCAGCACCTTCTCAGTGGAGTGATCTCCAATCGGGTGCTGTCGCTGGGTATATCAGGTGGTTCCTCCTTCTTGGAAGCGCTTGATTATCGTGGGCCTTCCTGTACGGTACTCTGGCCCCGTTCTAGTCACTCCTGACTCTGGTTATTCCTGACTCTAGTCACTCCTGACTCCGGTCGCCTCTGACTCCAGTCACTCCTGACTTCGGTCACTCCTGACTGCAGTCACTCCTGACCCCAGTTTCTCCTGATCCCCAGTCTAGTTTTCTTCCTCTCTTGAGCCGCCCCTCTTGGCATCAGCTGTCGCAGTATCCGACTCCTTCGGGCCTGCTCCTAACGGTCCCTGTATACGGGTCGGTACCACCTGGCCAGCTTGCTCCAGGGATCTCGAGCTTGCTCCAGGGATCTCGGTACCACGACCCAGAGGGTCCACTCTTGCTATCCTTGACACTCATTCCATGAGTGAAAAATTGCTTTCCACTCTGTCTGACAGCGACATGAGGCTGGCATGAAAGGCCTCGCTCAAGTGCATGAACTCGAGCAAGACATTCCTGTCCAAGGCCCTCTGCCACTGGTGGGTAGTGCCCGCATAACCAGTGGCAGAGACTTGGGACAGAAGAACACCTGATTGACCAGCTTCCTAATCACCAGCTGTCCGTGTTGCTGACCTGCAAGCTGCTTCCTGGCTGTCGGATGGCTGGGACGGGTCCGAGGTCGTCCGATGAAGGACCGCTCCAGAGACAGGTTGCAGGGTGCTGCTCCAGGTGCTATGGAAAGAAAAGAAAAACATTACTATCATGCATTTACAAGAAGCATCAGCTGTGGAATAGAAAAGCATAGATTTAAAAAAAAAAAAAACGCTCTGGTGGCAAGGACCGGTCTTAGGAACTCCAAATTGTGATGGTACCGGTATTTGGTTCTGATCCATGCCGCTGAACCACTGCGAACCTGTCCCTCAGCACGAACATCAGTATTGAAGCGGTCCTTCATCAAGCTCAAACGTGTTCGGACTTTGTTCACTGTTGGAAAAACAAAGAAAAGACATTTATGTGTGTGATGCAAGATATATTCTATCAGCAAACACAACAGTACCATCAGGAAAAACAGTCAAGGCAGCCTAATTCAGCAATACAATACCCAAAGCAGTCACTGTTGATCCTGATATTACTGTTGTGTTTTCTGCTACAATATATCTAGCAGGAAACACAACTGTGTCATCAAGGACAATAGTCACTGCGGCATCACACAGCAGGGAAATACTCACAAAATGCCTTTTTGGAGGTTGCAGGGGCGCTGTCCCAGCCATCCATCAACGCTGCGGCCACCTCATTCCATAGCCGTCGGGTCACCACATTGTCCTTGTGCAGCTGGTCACTGCTGCCCCACAACGGGACACACTCCTGGACCAGGCATATCAGGTGCTCATTATCCAGGTAGACATCTTCATCCCGTTGTGGAACCTATAAAAAAAAACCATTCATTAGAATCATGGAATTTTTTGTGAATTAAAAAGTTGAAAAAAGAAACAGAGAAGAAGAAAGATAGAAGATAAAAAAAGGGACATTCAAAATTATTTTATATTTACATTACGTCTCACCGCCGGGACTTGGCTTTGCTGCTCCCGCTCTTCGGCCTCACTAGCCGGGTCCAATGATGATGATGTCTGAAAAAAAGAAAAAAAATTATTAGACATTTGTAGATGCAGCAGCTATACTTACCCAAAGGCACGAAAATAATCACCTCACGCTCTGCTTGGGCCAGTTCTTCCCGGGATGGTGAATAATTTGATCCAGAAGACATACTGCATGTTAAAAAAATACAAAGCATTGGTACATAATTCATTTGACAAGACAGGCATACATTTTAGATGTAAGAATACTTGCATTATTGCTGCTGCTTTAATCCAAAATGCTCAGTTGTTTTGCAAGCTGTCTGCTCTCCAGGCTGTCTGTAGAGTTGTGGTACAGTGCAGGCAGACACCTTCATTATCTAGACTCATCTCAAACAATGTTGCTTGTGTAGGGGGTGGTTTGAACTATTGTCTAGACATTGTTTACTCAAAATTGGCATGCGCTGATAAGCGCTAACGTGCGCTGAGCCATGCGCTCGCCCGCGCACCCGTAGACTGTAATGTTATTTTTGTGTGCATGCGCTTCTTTTACGAGGTTGGGCGGAATAAAAAATGCAACATGTAGCGTCTGGCACGTCTGGGCGCCCACCTGGAAAAAGCGCAGCGCACGAAAAACGCTAATGAATGCGTGCAAGCGCTAGACATGCGCCCCCATGTTAAAGATAGGGTAGCATTGCGCATGCTTACTATAGTGCACGATGCGCTGCACGATAAACGCTAATGTGAAACCAGCCTTACATTGGACTCGCTACTCGTACCGAATACCCGAGTATTACGGTATACTCGTTACGAGTATAGCGAGTCTGAATACTTCACTACTCACTCATCCCTAATCGCTATGCTTAGGATGAGAACACAAAAAAGTGTGCATCAAAATTATGCATGATATACAGCATAGACAGATCAAAGATTGTATATAAAGAGTCCGTGTAAATAAAATACGCTCGTCCTGCTACTACCAAATGGACAAAAAATAGATAAAGTATGAACAGACTAATTTATGCAATATCATCTATTATGTAGAGACAGAACAAAAAGATCTATCATGCAGATCACTGAGAATAAAAAAAGTATACTGAGATGTACACACGGTCAAAATTGTTGGTACCCCTCATTTAATTACAGAAAAACTCACAATGGTAACAGAAATAACTTGAATCTGACAAAAGTAATAAATAAAAAATCTATGAAAATGAACAAATGAAAGTCAGACATTGATTTTCAACCATGCTTCCACAGAATTAAAAAAAATAAAACTTATGAAATGGGCCTGGACAGAAATGATGGCACCCTTAACTTAATATTTTGCTGCACAACCTTTTGAGGCAATCAATGCAATTCCTGTAAATGTCAATGAGACCCCTGAAAATAATGTGACAAAAGGGACATGTTAAATCAAGGTGTGTCCACTAATTATCATCACCGGTGTCTACAATCTTGGAATCAGTGAGTGGGCCTATATAGAGGGCTACAGATACTCACTGTGCTGTTTGGTGACATGGTGTGTATCACACTCAACATGGACCAGAGGAAGCGAAGGAAAGAGCTGTCTCAGATTGGAAAGAAAATTATAGCCAAACATGTTAGGCTGGTTTCACATTTGCGTATCTGTGCGCAGCGTTTGATCCGCATAGATCGGCATATGTCAAGCGTACATATCTTTAACATGGTGTTTGCTTGCGGATGCATACGCATGCGTCGTTTCGCGGTGTGCGGCGAATGCAACATGTTGCACTTTTTGAGGCGTCAAATATGCGCAGCCATACACATGCAGATGATTGCAGATGAAGTGTTTCAAAGCAACGCATTATGGGAGCATATTGGTACGCAAGGACATGCATATGCATGCGTTCGATATGTATGCGTTCTTCAGAATGAGCAGGTCCAGGAAGTGTTAAATTAAACGCTGTTTTTATTTTTGTTAATAAAAATTCTTTTTTTTTTATAATCCTTGTCTCCCTGTGTTTTCAAGTAGGCAGCAAATTTATCCCTCATTGGGGCAACTTCCACTGTTTTCCTCAGTGGGTGATCTTGCAATGTGGTAGCAACAGTGTCATCAAGTTCTAAGTTGTGTCGCTCTTTTACCAGGATGTAATTGTGCAGATCAACATACGCTTTCACAACCTCATCGATTATCTCAGTTTTTAGATTGATGGGTGTTCCCAAAATGCGCCATTTAGATGCCAGAAAAACCAAAGGCACACTCCACAGTTCTGTCCTGGCCTATTTCATGAATTTTATTTTTTTTAAATTCTGTGGAAGCATGGCTGAAAAGCAATGTCTGACTTTCATTTGTTCATTTTCATAGATTTTTGATTTGTTACTTTTGTCAGATTCAGGTTATTTCTGTCACCATTGTGGGTTTTTCTGTCATTAAACGAGGGGTACCAACAATTTTGACCACGTGTGTATATCCAAAATATATGTGTATGTACAGTATACTATGCAAGGTCAACCACTTAGAAGACAGTACATAAAGCAAGTGCAAAATAGTTATACAAAATCCTCCATCATGTAAGAAAACCAAAGGAGCAGGTGCATGGGAGGTATGTGCCAGTGCAATATAGATACACGGATCATCCATGCAGTAGTATATCTATAAAGATGTTAGTGCAGGTTTGTAAGAGCAAAAATGTACAGAGTCAAACAATGCAGTCAAACTGGGAATCATTTTGATTTTGTTTTTTACTTCTGTTATTATTTGGTATGACCTCCTTACAGAATTACACATAAAAACATTTTATATCATGTGTCATTAAAGCTTTTTAATTTTTAATACATTTCTATTTACAACCTTTACCAGTTTACCCCATTTCTTTCCCAGTTGTTCTATGATTACATAGGAGTACATCACCTGTAACATTATTATGACATTTTGTGGAGTAACACCATACTAATGAAATATGTTTCCAGTGACAAGGAGATTCATATTGTCAAGTCAGCTTTACTGTGTAGTGAACATCTCTATATACAGTTGTGGCCAAAAGTATTGACACCCCTGCAATTCTGTCAGATAATACTCAGTTTCTTCCTGAAAATGATTGCAAACACAAATTCTTTGGTATTATTATCTTCATTTAATTTGTCTTAAATGAAAAAACACAAAAAGATTTGTCCTAAAGCCAAATTGGATATAATTCCACACCAAACATAAAAAAGAGGGTGGACAAAAGTATTGGCACTGTTCGAAAAATCATGTGATGCTTCTCTAATTTGTGTAATTAACAGCACCTGTAACTTACCTGTGGCACCTAACAGGTGTTGGCAATAACTAAATCACACTTGCAGCCAGTTGACATGGATTAAAGTTGACTCAACCTCTGTCCTGTGTCCTTGTGTGTACCACATTGAGCATGGAGAAAAGAAAGAAGACCAAAGAACTGTCTGAGGACTTGAGAAACCAAATTGTGAGGAAGCATGAGCAATCTCAAGGCTACAAGTCCATCTCCAAAGACCTGAATGTTCCTGTGTCTACCGTGCGCAGTGTCATCAAGAATTTTAAAGCCCATGGCACTGTGGCTAACCTCCCTAGATGTGGACGGAAAAGAAAAATTGACAAGAGATTTCAACGCAAGATTGTGTGGATGTTGGATAAAGAACCTCGACTAACATCCAAACAAGTTCAAGCTGCCCTGCAGTCCGAGGGTATAACAGTGTCAACCTGTACTATCCGTCGGCATCTGAATGAAAAGGGACTGTATAGTAGGAGACCCAGGAAGACCCCACTTCTTACCCCGAGACATAAAAAAGCCAGGCTGGAGTTTGCCAAAACTTACCTGAAAAAGCCTAAAACGTTTTGGAAGATTGTTCTCTGGTCAGATGAGACAAAAGTAGAGCTTTTTGGGCAAAGGCATCAACATAGAGTTTACAGGAGAAAAAAAGAGGCATTCAAAGAAAAGAACACGGTCGCTACAGTCAAACATTGCGGAGGTTCCCTGATGTTTTAGGGTTGCTTTGCTGCCTCTGGCACTGGACTGCTTGACCGTGTGCATGGCATTATGAAGTCAGAAGAGTACCAACAAATTTTTCAGCATAATGTAGGGCCCAGTGTGAGAAAGCTGGGTCTCCCTCAGAGGTCATGGGTCTTCCAGCAGGACAATGACCCAAAACACACTTCAAAAAGCACTAGAAAATGGTTTGAGAGAAAGCACTGGAGACTTCTAAGGTGGCCAGCAATGAGTCTAGACCTGAATCCTATAGAACACCTGTGGAGAGATCTAAAAATGGCAGTTTGGAGAAGGCACCCTTCAAATTTCAGGGACCTGGAGCAGTTTGCCAAAGAAGAATGGTCTAAAATTCCAGCAGAGCATTGTAAGAAACTCATTGATGGTTACCGGAAGCGGTTGGTCGCAGTTATTTTGGCTAAAGGTTGTGCAACCAAGTATTAGGCTGAGGGTGCCAATACTTTTGTCTGGCCCATTTTTGGAGTTTTGTGTGAAATGATCAATGTTTTGCTTTTTGCTTCATTTCCTTTTGTGTTTTTTCATTTAAGACAAATTAAATGAAGATAATAATACCAAAGAATTTGTGTTTGCAATCATTTTCAGGAAGAAACTGAGTATTATCTGACAGAATTGCAGGGGTGTCAATACTTTTGGCCACAACTGTATAAAAACGAATGTGTGTGTATCACCAACCAATCCAAAGCATCTTTCATTTTACCAGAGCTGTTTAAAAGAAGCTGAGCTGTGATTGGTTGCTATGAGCAACAGTTTTCCCACTCCAGAAAACACCTCAGCAGACACTAACATGGTGGGAAAATTCTAGCATCCCTGGGAACATAAGCTCCCAGCCATTGTCTGCCCCCAGAAAGTAGCAGAGAGCACGACAGAAATGAATCCTCCCCTCCCGTGCCCATATACACATCACACATGCTCCATCCAATAGGCACATCTTCCCTCTTAAAGGGATCTTTGGAATGGAAGTCAGGGCAAATCCCTCAGTGCTCTGATTCAGACCCCAGGACTCTATTAAAGGGATCATTGGTGTGGAATTCAGGGCAAATCCATCCAACGCTTTGGTTCTAACCACAGGCCTCTCTTAAAGGGATCCCCGGTATGGAAGTTAGGGCAATTCCACTCAGTGTTCTGGTTCTGACACCAGGCTCTCTTAAATGGATCCCCAGTGTGGAAGTCAGGGCAATTGCCTTCAAATGCTCTGGTACTGACCCCAGGCTCTCTTATAGGGATTTCCTGTATGGAAGTTAGGGCAAATCCCTCAGTGCTCTGAATCTGACCACAGGATTCTATTAAAAGGATCATTGGTATGGATGTCAGGGCAAATCCACTCAGCGCTCTGATTCTGATCCCAGGCTTTCTTAAAGGGATCCGCAGTATGGAAGTGAGGGCAAATCCACTCTGCGCTTTGGTACTGACGCCAGGCCTCTCTTAAAGGGATCTCCGGTATAGAAGTTAGGGTAAATCCCTCAGTGCTCTGATTCTCACCCCAGGCTTCTATTAATGGGATCCCTGGTATGGAAGTTAGGGCCATTCCACTCAGCACTCTGGTTCTGACCCCATGCTGATGGGATAATGTGGGATAATAGGGGGAATAGTTCAGTGGCTCTCGCTGATGGGATGATGTGGTATATTAGGTGTAGTAGTCCGGTGGCTTTGACGGGATGATGTGGGATATTAGTAGTCCGGTGGCTCTGGCTGATGGGACGATGTGGGATATTAGGGGTAGTAGTGCGGTGGCTCCGGCTGATGGGATGATGTGGGATATTAGGGGTAGTAGTCCAGCGGCTGTGACGGGATGATGTGGGATATTAGGGGTAGTTGTCCAGTGACTATAGCTGAAGGGATGATGTGGGATATTAGTAGTCCGGTGGCTCTGGCTGATGGAACGATGTAGGATATTAGGGGTAGTAGTCCGGCGGCTGTGACGGTGATGATGTGGGATATTAGGGGTAGTAGTCCGGTGGCTATGGCTGATGGGATTATGTGGTATATTAGTAGTCCGGTGGCTCTGGCTGATGGAACGATATGGGATATTAGGGATAGTAGTCCGGTAGCTCTGGCTGACGGGATGATGTGGGATATTATAGTGAATGTGGCTATGCGGCATGGGCGGGGCTATACACTCAGCTTTATATATTGATATAGTCATTACAATTTGTTATAACTAACCGTAGTTAGCTACTATGCCCGTGCAGCACCGTGCTCTTCAGCTAGTAGTAAATAAAAAAGCCCACAATAATTGTGAAATTGCCCTTTTTGTGGCAATTTCACTTGGAATTTTTTCCCACTTTCGAGTACACCACATAAAACACCATATAAATTAAAATAGCCCTATGCGAACAGAAAAATAAAATCGGGCTCTTGGAAGAAGAGGAAAAAACGAAAACCAAAAAAATGAAAATTACCTGAGGGTGAAAGCGTTAAAAAGAGCATTCAGAGCATGGCTCAGGGTGCTAATGATTAGTGACTGAGGCCACTCAATACATCTTTACCATCTCTGCAGTTACCAAGATGATGATTTTTGTGGACGGCATTTAGCTACCATCTGTCACCTCAGAAAACTGCCATAAAGCAGAAGTGGGCCATGAAAGGGTATCAGAAAAAAAGAGATTAATTTTCCTCCTATACAAGCAGGTACATATTTGATCAAGAAAACATTTCAATTATTTACTTGCAGCTGCTCCATATTACTCATGTTCTGCTATTGTTTACAAGGCTAGAGAACTACATTACATGCCCTAGACCATTTGCCCCATAAAGTGCAACTTCCTTTTTCATTTCTACCTAGTTTTTCCTGAAAGTCAACTCGTGAATCACCCATTTCTCATATTCTAGGGCACACCAAAACTTCAATTACGAGCAGAAATGATTTGTCCATTCAGTTTGTATTCTTAGCATTACAAAGTATCACTGTTCTGACATCATCACTGAAACACATCATAATAAGCCACTTTGGGAGTAGACATTGTAAGGACAGAGGTTTCAGTCGCACCAAGGCCTGTGAGCCTTGGGTCCCTCAAAAGGTTTCTTAGGACATTCTAGACAAAACAAAAGAATATTATTAACCCTCCGTCAGGAACAATGGATCTGACAGGCGCCGCTCTTCCACTTTCATTTTTCCCTTCTCACCAGATTTTCAGGAAACCCCCTCCCTCTAGATAGTCTCCTGGCTCTAGCTGCTGTGTGAAACCTGATACCACAGTTGGTCTGCAGAGCTTCAGGAAGGAAGATATAGCTGTGCTGGCTTCTCAGGCTCATTGGTCCCGAACACATCACACATTATAAGGTTGGTATGTAATGTTTTTAGTCATTACTATTGTTTATTTAGCTTGTTTTATGAATGGATAGAGAAAGGTTTGTGGATATTTCATATAAATAAGGCATATTTTCTTACAAATGAAAGTGTACTTCTCAGGAGTTTTGAAATTTGTGTATATCAAAGTTATTACTTTTATGTTGAGTAAATGGGTTTGTTTTGCACCTGATAATGTGTAGTCTCTTTTATTACATCCCTATGAAGGTTTCTGATCACTTTTAGATCACTGAAATTGAGAAAATTAGATATTTTAGGCATTTTTCTAGCCTGCGCTTGACAGGCACATTGTTCCATTACGAGTTAGTGCGAATATTGTTCCTGACGGAGGGTTAAAGACCCAAGATAGTTGGGGTCCCCTATTCAAGTTAGACCTCGTTAAACAACTGTATTTTTATCTTTTCACTCTTTGCAATTCTTGGGGGGCGAGAGTGACTGAAGGTTATCTAATCATAGGGATTTGTGGCTTATTTCTAGCCTATGCCCTCAATGATCACTAGAAAGAAGTCAAAATGGAAAAACATGCAACTTTCCATTCTGTTCGACTTTTTCTTGGCTGTCACATAAATGGACGTTATAAGCAACGATTGTGTCTGTCTAATGTCTATGATGTGAAAAACCTTTAATAGCTAATTTCTTGCTATGAAAAACTGTTACTCGTAGCAGTAATTTACCAGTATGAATATGCCATGAACGTTTTGAATTTCTTATTAGTACAACACATTAATGGGACCTCTCTTTTTACAACTTGTAACACTTCATGAGTTGCCTCAGGGCCTTTTCATGACCTAAAAACTTCAGCTTCAATTACATCGTTTTTATTTTGCATCACATTTTCAGCAACTTTTCTCTTTTTGTGCATTTTTGTTCTTTTTATAACAATACCCTTTTAAGGAAAATATATTTCCACAGTTTAAGACATGTTTTCTCAAATATTATTTTACTAAAATTTTAAATCAATTAGTGTTAATAAAATGCTCACGGTATAAATGGGAAATGCTGATGTATAATATGGTAATGCACTTTTTCTATAGTAGTCTGTGTATAAATTATACCCATTAAATCCTTTATGGCAGTGCTAGCTTATGTTGAATATCTTGCCGAAAATTATGATTCTGTTACTTTTACCTTCAATTTGAAATATTGCTTCACTTAGCAGTCTGGCAGAAAAGATTGTAAGGCAGAAAAGGGATCATTGCCAGATTGAAACAATTCAATTCATTGTTATATAAAGATAAGAATGACAATTTTAACCCAGGGCTTTACGGCCTCAGTACAATATCTTTGCAGCAATATTTTACTGCATTTAGTTTACTTGGAGTTAATCTGTTCCTTCATGGAGAGAACGTATTAGTATGCAAGATACATATACAGTGGGGCAAAAAAGTATTTAGTCAGTCAGCAATAGTGCAAGTTCCACCACTTAAAAAGATGAGAGGCGTCTGTAATTTACATCATAGGTAGACCTCAACTATGGGAGACAAACTGAGAAAAAAAAATCCAGAAAATCACATTGTCTGGTTTTTTTTCATTTTATTTGCATATTATGGTGGAAAATAAGTATTTGGTCAGAAACAAAATTTCATCTCAATACTTTGTGATATATCCTTTGTTGGCAATGACAGAGGTCAAACCTTTTCTGTAAGTCTTCACAAGGTTGCCACACGCTGTTGTTGGTATGTTGGCCCATTCCTCCATGCAGATCTCCTCTAGAGCAGTGATGTTTTTGGCTTTTCGCTTGGCAACACGGACTTTCAACTCCCTCCAAAGGTTTTCTATAGGGTTGAGATCTGGAGACTGGCTAGGCCACTCCAGGACCTTGAAATGCTTCTTACGAAGCCACTCCTTCGTTGCCCTGGCAGTGTGCTTTGGATCATTGTCATGTTGAAAGACCCAGCCACGTTTCATCTTCAATGCCCTTGCTGATGGAAGGAGGTTTGCACTCAAAATCTCACGATACATGGCCCCATTCATTCTTTCATGTACCCGGATCAGTCATCCTGGCCCCTTTGCAGAGAAACAGCCCCAAAGCATGATGTTTCCACCACCATGCTTTACAGTAGGTATGGTGTTTGATGGATGCAACTCAGTATTCTTTTTCCTCCAAACACGACAAGTTGTGTTTCTGCCAAACAGTTCCAGTTTGGTTTCATCAGACCATAGGACATTCTCCCAAAACTCCTCTGGATCATCCAAATGCTCTCTAGCAAACTTCAGACGGGCCCGGACATGTACAGGCTTAAGCAGTGGGACACGTCTGGCACTGCAGGATCTGAGTCCATGGTGGCGTAGTGTGTTACTTATGGTAGGCCTTGTTACATTGGTCCCAGCTCTCTGCAGTTCATTCACTAGGTCCCCCTGCGTGGTTCTGGGATTTTTGCTCACCGTTCTTGTGATCATTCTGACCCCACGGGGTGGGATTTTGCATGGAGCACCAGATCGAGGGAGATTATCAGTGGTCTTGTATGTCTTCCATTTTCTAATTATTGCTCCCACAGTTGATTTCCTCACTCCAAGCTGGTTGGCTATTGCAGATTCAGTCTTCCCAGCCTGGTGCAGGGCTACAATTTTGTTTCTGGTGTCCTTTGACAGCTCTTTGGTCTTCACCATAGTGGAATTTGGAGTCAGACTGTTTGAGGGTGTGCACAGGTGTCTTTTTATACTGATAACAAGTTTAAACAGGTGCCATTACTACAGGTAATGAGTGGAGGAAAGAGGAGACTCTTAAAGAAGAAGTTACAGGTCTGTGAGAGCCAGAAATCTTGTTTGCTTGTTTCTGACCAAATACTTACCATAATATGCAAATAAAATGAAAAAAAAACAGACAATGTGATTTTCTGGATTTTTTTTTCTCAGTTTGTCTCCCATAGTTGAGGTCTACCTATGATGTAAATTACAGACGCCTCTCATCTTTTTAAGTGGTGGAACTTGCACTATTGCTGACTGACTAAATACTTTTTTGCCCCACTGTATATATATATACAGTATATATATATATATATATATACAGAGTGGGGAAAATAAGTATTTGATACACTGAAGATTTTGCAAGTTTTCCCACCTAGTAAGAATGGGGTGGTCTGTAGAGTTGAGCGACTTTTGGTTTTTTAGGGTCGAGTTTCATTTCGTGAAACCCGACTTTTCCAAAAGTCGGGTCGAGCAAGATCGGCCGATTATAGGGAAAAGTCGGGGTCGTCCCGAAACACGAAACCCAATGTAAGTCAATGGGGAATAAAAGTCGGCAGTGAGAGGAGGACAGGAAACACACCTACAGTGCTCATTTGAATGCCAAAAGCATCAATTCTTCTTACTTAAGCTGGTCAACCTTAATTAACTTCATAATACAAGTTACGCACTGAAAAATGGGGGTTATTTGGCTAAAGTTGTGGGGGGGTAGGGCTGGCTCCAGGTTTTCATGTGCCTTGGGGGAAAGAGCGCCCCTTTAACACATAATACCACAACTCATCATGCTCCGATACGGCAGAGAAATAGCGGTATAGTACAATCAAAAATACTTCACTTTTTACATCTCATGACGAGGCCCATCTATTTCTCCATACAGAATCATTGGTCCCATATAATGTTTGAAACAGTATATGATGAGCTCCACATAATGCTACAGTATATGTTGGTCCCCATGGATGAAGCTCCACTGTCTTATGGGCCCAAATAATGCTCCAAACATAATGGGCCCCATTTCTAATGCTCTAGTGTATAATGGGCCCTGTAAATGCTGCTCCAGTGTCTGATGTTCACCTTTGGAATGTTCCAGTGTATGGTGGGCCCCATTTATCATTCTCCAGAGTATAGTGCTCCCCATAAATTGCTGTCCCAACATTGAAAACAATCAAATAAGTCTCCTCGCTAGGGAATCCCTGTACTAGTCTGGACTCCTCGTCGTCCCGATCTTCCATCTCACTGCACAGTATTTCAACCTTGCAAGTGCTGTGATCCTGAGCAAGCAGGGGGGTCCACTCGTTGGCGACGGCACTGGCACAGGGCCCCTGATAGTACGGTGGTGTGTCTGATGGCGGGTGGGCCGAACCTGCACTTTCATCTGCAGCTTCCTCTTTGTCACCGTGTAAGATGGAACTGTATATGGGAAGGGTAACCTGAGTTTCATCAGGGTCAGATTCAGGCCGGGTAGCATGCAAGGGGAATGTAGTGGTCTGGGTCAATGTACCAGCAGATTCATCGAGCAGTGACTGGGCATCAGTGCACTTGTGTCGCCCCCAGGAGTACGGTCGCCACAGTGGCATTACCTTCCTCCTAGGGAGTTTGATGTCATGCTTGGGAGCAACGAAGGATCTCTCTAGCAGGTTAACTGATTGGGTGGCGTTATTCCCACGAGTCATGACCCTCCAAACAGCGTTCATGAAGGCAAAGTGTTTGTTTTACGTGGGCAGTATGGTTGCAAAGCTGAACCTTAAAGGAATGTCCAGAAGGGCACCACCAGGAGTGGAGCCTACGGCGTAATTTGAATCAACACGGGCAACCTCAACCATGCCAGCTACAGAACAGATGCACACATTGCAAGCTTAATTCCGTTAATGAACGAGACTCCGTCATGCCCCGCGGTCCGAGTCCGGCTTACTAGAGGGACACGTGAGGCTCTGGCACATGAGATTGGCCAATAACTGGTGTGTCATGCCCTTACATGTCCGTGGCTGCATGTGCGCTACACTGAAAAGGCCAGCGTTTGTCGCTTACAGGTGCAGATAACCCGCTGAACAACGTTAGTGATGGGGATCACTGATTACAATTATTACTCGCGAACGATGATTTCCCAGTAAGTGCAGGTCAACCGCAGTTCCGGAATTAGGCCTAACCGTCATTCCTGAAAAAATGAAAAACTTGCGTGTGCAAACCACAGGTGCTGTAGCTTGCTTAACAGCTCGCCAGCCGTTCTCACGCCCAGTATGGATTACACGTGATTGCACAAAGGTGAGAAAGGGTACCGTATCCCCGGATAACATGTATGGATAGCGTACACATTCAAAAGATATGTCTATACATAAGGAGGCAGGCTCAGACGGTGTTAGGCCCAGTAGGGCTTGCACGTGATTGCACAAAGGTGAGAAAGGGTACCGTATCCCCGGATAACATGTATGGATAGCGTACACATTCAAAAGATATGTCTATACATCAGGAGGCAGGCTCAGACGGTGTTAGGCCCAGTATGGCTTGCACGTGATTGCACAAAGGTGAGAAAGGGTACCGTATCCCCGGATAACATGTATGGATAGCGTACACATTCAAAAGATATGTCTATACATCAGGAGGCAGGATCAGATGGTGCTAGGCCCAGTATGGCTTGCAAGTGATTGCACAAAGGTGAGAAAGGGTACCGTATCCCCGGATAACATGTATGGATAGCGTACACATTCAAAAGATATGTCTATACATCAGGAGGCAGGCTCAGATGGTGTTAGGCCCAGTATGGCTTGCACGTGATTGCACAAAGGTGAGAAAGGGTACCGTATCCCCGGATAACATGTATGGATAGCGTACACATTCAAAAGATATGTCTATACATCAGGAGGCAGGCTCAGACGGTGTTAGACCCAGTATGGCTTGCACGTGATTGCACAAAGGTGAGAAAGGGTACCGTATCCCCGGATAACATGTGTGGATAGCGTACACATTCAAAAGATATGTCTATACATCAGGAGGCAGGCTCAGATGGTGCTAGGCCCAGTATGGCTTGCAAGTGATTGCACAAAGGTGAGAAAGGGTACCGTATCCCCGGATAACATGTATGGATAGCGTACACATTCAAAAGATATGTCTATACATCAGGAGGCAGGCTCAAACGGTGTAAGGCCCAGTATGGCTTGCAAGTGATTGCACAAAGGTGAGAAAGGGTACCGTATCCCCGGATAACATGTATGGATAGCGTACACATTCAAAATATATGTCTATACATCAGGAGGCAGTCTCAGACGGTGTTAGGCCCAGTATGGCTTGCACGTGATTGCACAAAGGTGAGAAAGGGTACAGTATCCCCGGATAACATGTATGGATAGCGTACACATTCAAAAGATATGTCTATACATCAGGAGGCAGGCTCAGACGGTGTCAGGCACAGTATGGATTTGACGGCCCAGACTACACAGCAGAGGAGCAGGTAGAGGTAAAGATTGCAAATGCTGGGGCCCTGCCCAAGCAAGGGGGGCCCACTCGTGGGCGTTGGTACTGGCACTGGGCCCCTCATAGTACGGCAGTGTGTCTGACGGCGGGTGTGCACCTCCACCGTCAGAGACACTTGATTGCACTATGAGGGACCCTGTGCCAGTGCCCGCGCCCAAGAGTCAGCCTACCCACCTGTCCAGGGCAACGGCACTCGCACGGTGTCGTGCGCTAGGTGGTGACCCCAGCCATGGGGGGGGAGGCAGCACAGTTAGGGAGTTTTAGAAAGTGGCATATGTTGATGTTGGACATTCAGCTGATGCAAAAGGCGAAATAGGTCAAGTCCCAGGAAGAGGTGGACCAAAGCAAGCCATTTTTCTGTCACCCTATGTGTCATCAGGGGAAGGTCGGACAAAATTCTTGGAAACCCATGCATGGTTCATTTTAATGAAGGTTAGATCATCCACATTTTGGGTTGACAGACGGGTCCTTTTTTCTGTCAGGATTGATCCAGCTGCACTGAAGACTCTTTCCGATAGCACACTTGCAGCTGGGCAAGCGAGCTCCTGTAAGGCATATTGTGCCAATTCAGGCCAGGTGTCCAGTTTAGCGGCTCAATAGTCAAAGGGGAATGACCTGTGTGGGAGAACATCGATATGGGAGGAAAAGTAGTTTGTAACCATAGTTGACAACTGCTGTCTCCTGACACTTTCAATCGATGCTGTATTACCAGTTGTGTGAGCGGTACTTGAAAAATCAGTCCACAACATTGTCATGAAACCCCTGTCTCCAACGCCACTTCTGCTGTGTGCACCATGAACACCTCTGCCAAGCTGCCCCCAGCCCGTACGGCTCGTGTGAGAACCATCACTGCTGCTGTGTGCTGGGAATGCCTCAAGCAACCGATTTACCAGAGTTGCTTGTTTATTAGCCAATATTAGGTCAAGGTTCTCCTGTGGCATGATGTTTTGTAATTTGCCTTTATAGCGTGGATCCAGGATGCTGGCCAACCAGTAGTCGTCATAGTTCATCATTTTGGCAATGCGGGGGTCCCTTTTTAGGATCCGCAAGGCATAATCTGACATGTGGGCCAATGTTCCCGGTGTCAATGATGCACTGTGAGTGCTGGTTGGAGGAGCACTTTCTGGCAAATCCACATCCCTCCAGTCACGCACAAACCCTGTACCAGACCTTGCCACGCCAACATTTTCACTTGCCCCATGAGATGCATCCTCCTCCCCTAAGTAATCATCCCCATCATCATCCTCCTCCTCTTCTTCCTCCAACTCGTCCAGGAGAGGTCCCTGAGCAGACAATGGCTGAATGTCATCAAGGATTCCCTCCACCTCTTTCTCCTCGTCAACATTGGCTGCAGACGCCTGCTCCTTAAGGTGCGTCAAAGTTTGCATGAGCAGACGCATAAGTGGGATGCTCATGCTTAGGATGGCGTCGTCTGCGCTTACCAGCCGTGTGCATTCCTCAAAACACTGAAGGACTTTACAGAGGTCATTCAGCTTCGACCACTGCACACCTGTCAACACCATGTCTGCTCTCAAAGTGCCTGGCCGTGTATCCTCCCACAAATGCATTATGGCCTGCCTCTGCTCGCACAGCCGCTCCACCATGTGCAGGGTGGAGTTCCACCTTGTTGCAATGCCGATAATGAGGCGGTGGTTGGGAAGGTGGAGCAATCGCTGCAGCTTCTGCATATGAACGGAGTGTACAGGCGACCGGCGGATGTGCGCGCACAGTCTTCGCACCTTCTGGAGCAGGGCTGTTAACTCCGGATAATTTTTGAGGAAGCACTGCACCACCAGGTTCAAGGTGTGAGCCAAGCAAGGTATGTGGCTGAGTTTTGAAAGGGCTATGGCTGCCACAAAATTACGGCCGTTATCACTAACTACCTTGCCTGCCTCAAGATGTACACTGCCCAGCCATGACTCAGTTTGTCGCTTCAAGTACTCGGCCAGCACCTCGGCGGTGTGTCTGTCGCCCAAACACATCATCTGCAACACAGCCTGCTGACGCTTTCCACTAGCTGCTCGATAGGGGGACACCTCGTGTGCAACAGTGGCAGCTGCAGATGGAGTGCTCGTACGACTGCGCTCTGTGGACGAGCTTTCGCTTCTGGAGGAGGAGGAGAAGGAGGGTGGAATGCCTACAGCCAACTGTTTCCTATACCGTGGGCTAGGCAGCACTGTCCCACCACCGCTGTCCCCTGTGGACCCTGCATCCACCACATTAACCCAGTGCGCAGTGATGGACACGTAACGGCCCTGGCCATGCCGACTGGACCATGCATCAGTTGTGAGGTGCACCTTTCCACTCACTGACTGCTTGAGTGCATAGTCAATGCGGTCTTTCACATGATGGTGGAGGGCTGGGATGGCTTTGCGAGAGAAGAAGTGGCGACTGGGTAGGTCATTGCGTGGTACTGCATAGGCCATGAGTTCGCGGAAAGCTGCGCTTTCCACCAACCGATAGGGCATCATCTCAAACGAGATTAGTTTGGCAATGTGGGCGTTCAAACCCAGTGTATGCAGATGAGAGACTGAGTACTTTCTTGACCTACTCATAGTGTCTGGGAAGGTGAGCTGGACTTGAGAGCTGCATATGGTGGAAGTAGCGGTGGACAGGGCGGACTGAGAGAGGATTGATGATGGTGATGGAGTTGGTGTTCTTTCTGTTGGCTTAGATTCAGTATTTCGTTGATATAACAGTGGGATTCCCTGACTGCTGTTGCCTTGCAACGACACCTCAACATTTGCTGCTGTGCTAACTGGTGGGCTTACAGTGGGGGATCAGTTGCACATGTGGCACTTGAGGTTTGGTGTTGTGTCCACGCTTGCAAGTGCATGCTGGTTAAATGTCTAAGCATGCAACTGGTATTCAAATTTTTCAGATTTTTCCCTCGGCTAAAGGTCTTTGCGCACTTCTTACAGATAACCTTGGCCTGATCATGAGGATTTTGTTCAAAAAACTGCCACACTGCACTCTTCCTACTTTGGCAGACATTTTGCGGCCTAGCACGCTGTGATGTTTTGACCCTCTGGACAAGCTGTCCAGCAACTCTTTTGATTTTTGGAACCTGTCTTTGGAGTGCTCCGGGCCTGCCAGATAACAGCTGTTGCGATGTTGATGTCTGCTGTGGATGTTCCTCATCTGAGCTATTGGAAGCAGCACCCTCTTCCCCCAATGGATGCCAATCTGGGTCAACAACTGGGTCATCCATCACCTCCTCTTCAATGTCATGTGCACCTTCCTCTGTGTCACCGTGTATGGTGGTATAGTGTGCGGGAAGGGGCACCTGAGTCTCATCAGGGTCAGAATCTTGCTCTGTACACTGCGAGGACAATGTAGTGCTCTGAGTGAATGTACCAGCAGAATCATCTATCAGCGGCTGTGCATCAGTGCACTCCATGTCAGATTCATCTTGGCCTGGGTAATTCACCATTTCACTTGATAATCCAGGCATGGTATGTGAAAACAGCTCCATGGAGTAATCAGTAGTATGGCCTGCGTCATCCTTCAATCTTGGCTGTGGTGAAGGACACAAGGAAAGGTGTGGTTCATGAACATGAGCCTCCAATGACGACTCAGTGCTTTTACTTTTTACAACTGAAGAAGAGGAGGCGATAGAGCTGGAGGCTGAGTCAGCAATGTAAGACAAAACTTTTTCCTGATGCTCTGGCGTTAAAAGCCAACTCCTAGAAAACTAGGCCTTCGAAGCCTTATGGAGCCAGACGATGACGCAGGCTCAACACCTCCTGCATTCGGTCCTATTTTGCTTTTGCCACTACCATCAGATCCACCACCAACACCATCATTACCAGCTGCCAACCCCCGCCCAATTCCACGGCCTCTTCCACCAGCCTTCCTCATTTTTGGTAGAAATGTAGACAAAATCCTACAAACTATATAGTAATATAAAACAAGGTACAAGGTGTCTATAGGACAGGGGAGATTTAGATTTTCTGCAGACACTTGTGGACACTGGACACTTGGATTGTGTGAGGCCCACTGAATATCACAGTGCTATGTCACAGGCTCGATGGCACAGGTGTGAAAAAAGTGACTACAGGTTAAGGGAGATTTTGAATTTCTGGGAGATTTTGAATTTCTGCAGACACTTGTGGACACTGGACACTTGGATTGTGTGAGGCCCACTGAATATCACAGTGCTATGTCACAGGCTCGATGGCACAGGTGTGAAAAAAGTGACTACAGGATAAGGGAGATTTTGAATTTCTGCAGACACTTGTGGACACTGGACACTTGGATTGTGTGAGGCCCACTGAATATCACAGTGCTATGTCACAGGCTCGATGGCACAGGTGTGAAAAAAGTGACTACAGGATAAGGGAGATTTTGAATTTCTGCAAACACTTGTGGACACTGGACACTTGGATTGTGTGATGCCCACTGAATATCACAGTGCTATGTCACAGGCTCGATGGCACAGGTGTGAAAAAAGTGACTACAGGATAAGGGAGATTTTGAATTTCTGCAGACACTTGTGGACACTGGACACTTGGATTGTGTGAGGCCCACTGAATATCACAGTGCTATGTCACAGGCTCGATGGCACAGGTGTGAAAAAAGTGACTACAGGATAAGGGAGATTTTGAATTTCTGCAGACACTTGTGGACACTGGACACTTGGATTGTGTGAGGCCCACTGAATATCACAGTGCTATATCACAGGCTCGATGGCACAGGTGTGAAAAAAGTGAATTGTAGAATTGGGCAGAATAGGAATCTCCCTAGAGTGTAGGTCTGTAAGAACGGAACAAGTCCTCCACTTATCCTTCCACAGTGACACACAGATAGCTTCACTGTGGCTGTGATAACAGTCATTACACGGTACTGTGTGAGGAGCGTACACCGCTGTATGGTGTGAATAAATGCACGCTCAGTACCTTAGCAGGACAAAAAAAAAATTGGGATTGCTTTTAAAAAAGCAGTTTGCAGAGCAGTGGGGAAACAGCAATGCAGCTGTCAGGAAGCCTTAGAAGGCAGCCTAACAACCAACACCGCTGATCCACCACAATATAGCCTCCCCTTGCACTGCACACACAGTGACTGGTGTGTTGCACAGGCAAAATCGCTAGCAGCAGAAGCAGTTTTTTTGTCTTCTTCCCTGCCTAACGCTCTCCCTACAGAATCAGCAACCTCTCCCTATGCTAAGATCGGCAGAAGTAAGATGGCGGTCGGCGTGCACGCCCTTTTATAACCCCTGTGACGCCCACCAAAGCAAGCCAATCACTTGCATGCCCTTCTGAAAGATGGTGGCGACCCCTGTCTATGTCATCACGTTGCCCACAGTGTCCGTGGATCCTGATTGGCTGAAAAAGAGCGCTAAACAAACTTTTGAAACTCGACTTTGGCGCGTAAGTCGCCGACCTCGTGGCCGACCTCATCCTAGGGTCGGGTTTCGTGTCATGAAACCCGACTTTGCCAAAAGTCGGAGACTTTTGAAATTTTTCGACCCGTTTCGCTCAACTCTAGTGGTCTGTAATTTTTATCCTAGGTACTCTTCAACTGTGAGAGACAGAATCTAAAAATTAAAAAAAAAAAAAACACAGAAAACGACATTGCCTGATTGTTAAGTAATTAAATTGCATTTTAGTGCATGAAAAATATATTTGATCACCTACCAACCAGCAAGAATTCTGACTCTCACAGACCTGTTAGTTTTTGTTAAAGAAGCCTTCCTACTCTGCACTCATTACCTCTATTAATTGTACCTGCTTGAACTTGTTACCTGTTTAAAAGAGACCTGTCCACACGCTCAATCAATCACACTCCAACCTCTCTACCATAACCAAGACCAAAGAGCTGTCTAAGGACACCAGTAACAAAATTGTAGACCTGCACAAGGCTGGGATGGGCTACAGGACAATAGTGACAAGGCAACAACTGTTGATACAATTATTAGAAAATGGAAGAAACACAAGATGTCACTCTTCCTCGGTCTGGGGCTCCATGAAACATCTTGGATTGTTGGGCAAGGATGATTCTGAGAAAGATCAGGGATCACCCCAAAACTACGTGGGATAACCTGGTCAATGATCTGAAGAGAACTTGGGCCACAGACTCAAATATTACTGTTAGTAACACACTACACCATCATGGATTAAAATGCTGCAGGTCACACAAGCTTCCCCTGCTTCCGCCAGCACATGTCGACACCTATTTGAAGTTCACCAATGACCATCTGGATGATCCAAAGAGATGAGGTATAGGAGAAGATCATGTGTACAGTGTCCATTTTAGGACATGATCATATATCAAAATCAAACATCATAAATACTCTGTCTGATACCTGATTCTGATACCTGGTACCTGACTCTGATACTTGATTCTGATACCTGATACCTGACCCTGATACCTGACTCTGATAACTGACCCTGATACCTGACATCTGACATGTGATACCTGATACCTGACCCTGATACTTGATTCTGATACCTGATACCTGACCGTGATACCTGACTCTGATACCTGACCCTGATACCTGATATCTGATACCTGATATCTGATACCTGATACCTCACTCTGATATCTGATGCCTGATACCTAATATCTGATACCTGATACCTGACTCTGATACCTGATATCTGATACCTGATACCTGATATCTGATACCTGATATCTGATACCTGATATGTGATACCTGATACCTGATATCTGATACCTGATATCTGATACCTGATACCTGATATCTGATACCTGATACCAGATATCTGATACCTGATACCTGATACCAGATACCAGATACCAGATACCAGATACCAGATACCTGATATCTGATATCTGATACCTGATACCTGATACCTGATATCTGATATCTGATATCTGATACCTGATACCTGATACCTGATATCTGATATCTGATATCTGATACCTGATATCTGATACCTGATATCTGATACCTGATACCTGATATCTGATATCTGATACCTGATACCTGATATCTGATATCTGATATCTGATACCTGATATCTGATACCTGATATCTGATACCTGATATCTGATACCTGATACCTGATACCTGATACCTGATATCTGATACCTGATACCTGATATCTGATATCTGATATCTGATATCTGATACCTGATACCTGATATCTGATATCTGATACCTGATACGTGACCGTGATACCTGACTCTGATACCTGACCCTGATACCTGATATCTGATACCTGATATCTGATACCTGATACCTCACTCTGATATCTGATATCTGATGCTTGATACCTGATATCTGATACCTGATACCTGATATCTGATACCTGATACCTGATATCTGTTATCTGATATCTGATACCTGATACCTGATACCTGATACCTGATATCTGATACCTGATACCTGATATCTGATACCTGATACCTGATACCTGATATCTGATATCTGATACCTGATACCTGATACCTGATATCTGATACCTGATACCTGATACCTGATATCTGATATCTGATATCTGATACCTGATATCTGATATCTGATACCTGATACCTGATACCTGATACCTGATATCTGATACCTGATATCTGATACCTGATACCTGATACCTGATATCTGATATCTGATATCTGATACCTGATACCTGATTGTTATGAATGAGTCACCGGAGGAGGAGAAAATAAAAATACAAGCTAAGTCCAGAAAACCGGAGAGGTTGGTAGCTAGTGGATTGCAGACCCCTGATCTTATTCACAACAACTAACAGTAGCTGTGGGGTGGTCCTACGGTGGTCCTAGACACCTCGTTCACAGCCGGAGAACTAAATAAACCTAAAGAAAGAAAAGGGGAAATCTAAACTGTCCCAGAGCAGACCCCAAAGCAATAGACAGCCCCCAACATCTATTGACGGTGAAAACAGATGAAAACACAAACACAGACAGAAAGACAGGCTGAGCAAACGATGGGGCCCTCACTAACTAGATAGGACAGGAAAGAAAAGCAACGGTCTGCAATCACGCAAAAACCCTGCCAAAAATAATGTCCAACACGTCTGATAGAAAAGGCCCTGAAGTCACTAGACTTCAAAATCAATATATCAGCACTCAGGTATATTCTGAAAACAGAGCAAAGAGATCAACTGATCAGAGACAAAAATGGAGTTCAGCCAGTCCCAACCAGGGCTGGCTGAACACAAACACTAAGTAAACCAGACAAAATCTCATGGAATAATAGCAGAGCAAAAACTTAGCTTTAGTAGACAGGACTAAACTGGAGGCCAGTGCTCAGAGCAGAGAGGATCACCAGCAACCCAGCAGGGCATCGGCGGCCTTATATTTTCCTCAGAGATTCCGGATGTCCAATCACACTCCACCTGTTCAGATGACAGGTTTTTCCCATCCAAATCAATTCACTACCTCCTTTCACCAACAGAGGGAGTTCATCGGACATCAAAGGTGAAGGAGAAAATGAGCTCATAACAGTACCTCCCCCTTGAGGATGGGTCACCAAACCCTCATCCATGCCACCAGGGTGATCAGGATGGGCCCGATGAAAAGCACAAACCAATTTTTCGGCATGAATATCGGATGCAGAGACCCAAGAATTATCCTCCTGGCCATAACCCTTCCACTTAAGCAAATACTGGAGTCTCCGTCTAGCTAGATGAGAATCCAGTATCTTCTCAACCTCATATTCCACATTACCTTCAACCAATACAGGGTCAGGAGGTGCCACCACAGGAACTACTGGCTCAACAAACCTCTTTAACAGAGACTTAAGAAACACGTTATGGATCTTGAATGTAACAGGAAGAGCCAATCGAAAAGAGACCGGGTTAAGAATCTCTAAAATCTTGTAAGGTCCAATAAATCTAGGTTTAAACTTTGGAGAAGCCACCTTCATAGAGATATTCTTTGATGACAACCAAACCATATCACCCACCTTAAACCGGGGACCAATGGTCCTATGCCGGTTGTAAAACCGCTGGGCATTTTCCTTGGAGAGAGACAACTTATCCACCACTTGGTCCCAGATCTGGTGCATTCTCTCCACCATAGTGTCAACAACTGGGCAGGCAGAAGACTCCACCTGCCCTGAAGAGAATCAAGGATGAAACCCAAAGTTACAAAAAAAAGGTGACATCAAAGTGGCAGAACTAGCTCTATTATTTAAAGCAAATTCGGCCAAGGGCAAAAATGACAATCATCCTGATCAGCAGAAATAAAACATCTCAAATAAGACTCCAAAGTCTGGTTTGTTCTCTCCGTCTGCCCATTGGTCTGAGGGTGAAACGCAGAGGAGAAGGACAACTGAATTCCCAGCTTGGAACAAAAGGTCCTCCAAAAACTAGAAACAAACTGAATTCCTCTGTCAGACAAAATGTTCTCAGGAATCCCATGCAAGCGAACCACCTGTTGCAAAAACAAGGGCACCAACTCTGAGGAAGATGACAAATTAGGGAGTGGTACAAGATGGACCATCTTAGAGAATCTATCACAAATCACCCAAATAACAGTCATTCTCTGAGAGACAGGCATATCAGAAATAAAATCCATTGAAATATGGGTCTATGGCCTCCTGGGCACCGGCAAAGGCATCAACAACCCACTAGAGCGAGAACAAGGTTTAGACCGGAAGCAAGTCCCACAGGACTGCACAAAATTCCTGACATCACGAGACAAGGCGGGCCACCAAAAAGACCGACTCACCAAATCTCTAGTACCAAAAATACCTGGATGACCAACCAATGCGGAGCAATGAACTTCAGACATTACTCTCTTCCTCCACTGGTCAGGAACATACAATTTTCCAATGGGACAACGCTCAGGTTTGTCCTCCTGAAACTCTTCCAGAGCACGTCTCAAATCGGGCGAGATGGCAGAAAGAACTACCCCCTCACCTAAGATGGTAGCAGGCTTGGTCACAATAGGAGAATCAGCAAAGAAACTCCTAAAGAGGACGTCTGCCTTGACATTCTTAGTGCCCGGAAGAAAAGAGACCACAAAATCAAAACGTGTGAAAAACAAGGCCCACCTAGCCTGTCTAGGATTCAAGCGTTTGGCCAACTCAAGGTAAATCAAATTCTTGTGGTCAGTGAGGACCACGACTTGATGTTTAGCTCCCTCCAACCAATGTCTCCACTCCTCAAATGCCCATTTCATGGCTAACAGTTCCCGATTCCCCACATCATTGTTGCGTTCGGATGGGGAGAACTTTCGGGAAAAGAAAGCACAGGGATTCATTTTAGATGTTACCGGATCTTTTTGGGACAAAACAGCTCCTGCTCCAATCTCAGAAGCGTCCACCTCTACCTGAAACGGAAGTGAGACATCAGGTTGCCGCAAAACCGGAGCAGAAGTGAACCTCCGCTTCAGCTCCTGAAAGGAAGAAACAGCCTCTGGAGACCAATTCAGCACATCAGCACCCTTCTTAGTCAAATCAGTCAATGGTTTGGCAATACCAGAAAAATTAGCTATAAATTTACGATAAAAATTAGCAAAACCCAAAAACTTCTGGAGGGCCTTCAAAGAAGTGGGCTGAACCCAATCATAAATGGCCTGTAACTTGGCCGGGTTCATTTCAATAGTTGACGGAGACAAAATAAATCCCAAAAATGAAATCCTCTGTACACCAAAAAGGCATTTCGATCCCTTAACATACAGGGAATTCTCCCTCAAAATCCGGAACACAGTCCGAACTTGTTCCACATGAGAGTCCCAATCCCTGGAAAAGATCAAAATATCATCCAGATAGATGATCAAAAATTTATCCACAAAGTCCCGGAAAATATCATTCATGAAGCACTGGAAGACAGAAGGGGCATTAGTGAGCCCAAAAGGCATCACCAGGTACTCAAAATGTCCCTCCGGAGTATTAAACGCCGTCTTCCATTCATCCCCATGCTTAATGCGAATAAGATTATACGCCCCCCTGAGGTCAAGCTTGGTAAACCAGCAAGCACCTTTAACTCTGGAGAATAGATCAGAAATCAGGGGTAACGGATACTGATATTTAACAGTAATTTTGTTGAGGGAACGATAGTCAATACAAGGCCTTAATGAACCATCTTTCTTGGCCATGAAAAAAAACGCAGCACCCAAGGGTGAAGAGGATGGTCTAATATGACCCTTCTCCAACGACTCCTTAATATAAGATCGCATAGCCTCGTGCTCGGGTACAGATAAATTGAAAAGTCGACCCTTGGGAAATTTACACCCAGGGCTCAACTCAATTGCACAGTCATAACTCCTATGAGGAGGCAAAGACGCAGACTTATTCTCACTACATACATCATAAAAATCAGCCAAATAGTCAGGAACATCATGCGACCGGGGAGAGGTGGAGAAAACAGGAGCATCACCAAGAGCACACCGACAACCCCAACTCACCACAGACACAGATTTCCAATCCAAAACTGGATTATGGATTTGCAACCAGGGAAATCCCAGAACAATGGTATCATGCAAATTATGCAACACCAAAAATCTGCAATTTTCTTGATGGTCTGGGGCGACCCGCATTACCACCTTGGTCCAAAACTGAGGTTTATTCTTCGCCAAAGGAGTAGCATCAATACCCCTCAAAGGGATAGGCGTCCGCAGAGGTGTCATAGGAAACCCACAACGTTTAGCAAAATCCAAGTCCATCAGGTTCCGAGCTGCTCCCGAATCCACAAAAGCCTTAGCGGAAAATGTGGACAGGGAGCAGATCAGAGTAATTGCCAGAAGAAACTTAGGTTGAACACCACCCACAGCAAATGTGTGTGCAAAACGTTTCTCTCATTTAGGGCAGACAGAAATCATATGAGAGGCATCTCCACAGAAAAAACACAGCTTATTACGCCTTCTGAACTCCTGACGTTGCGCCCTAGACAAAACTCTATCACATTGCATAGGTTCAGACCTTTGTTCAACAGGTGGCAATATTTCTCGTTTACTTTTACGTTCACATAAACACCGATCAACCTGAATGGCTAGTGACATAGAATCATCAAGACCAGAGGGAACAGGAAATCCCACCATAGTGTCTTTTACGGTTTCTGACAAACCCTTCTGAAAGAGAGCTGCCAAGGCACCATCATTCCAGGTAGTAAGGACCGCCCACTTTCGGAATCTTTGACAGTATAAGGCTACTTTCACACATCAGGTTTTCGGCGTCAGGCGCGATCCGGCGTCGTGCCGGAATGCCGGATCCGGCAAATGTTTTGTAAAACCTGATGTGCCGGATCCGGTTTTCTGCCGGATCCATCTTGTTCTTGACAGACAAAACCGGATCCGTCTCATCCGGTTCATCCGTTTTTCTATCCGTTTTTCAACGGATTACGCCGGATCTGGTTTTTAAAATTGACCCTTGTGGCCTTCCGAACGGGATTGGCTACTGGAAAACTATATATAGCATGTTCTTACAGCCCTTCTTTGACAGGTTGTAGTGGGCAGAGCTACTGAGCATGCTCAGACCAAAAAAAACGGATCCGGCCACCGGATCCGGCTTTCGCCGGATCAGGCGCATTGAGGCGCTCATAGGCTTTCATTGTGTGAAAAAGCCGGACGCGCCAGATCCGGCGTGTCCGGCTTTTTCGCCGGAGACAAAAAACGTTACAGTAGCCGTTTTTTCCAGACGCCGGATCGCGACACATTGCCGGATCCGGCGAAAACCGGATGAAACGCATGGCCATCCGGCGCGATCCGGCGCAAATGCAAGTCAATGGGGGGAAACCGGATCCGGCATTGCATTTTGCCAGATCACGTTTCTGTCAAAAGCGCCGGATCGCGCCTGACGGCGAAAACCTGATGTGTGAAAGAGGCCTTACTCTGCAGAATCCTGACCCTGGCTCAATGCCAACAGGGCTTTCTCAGCTTGATCAATAGCATTAGGTTCATCATACAACAACCCCAAGGCTTGAAAAAATGCGTCCACATTAGTTAGAATAGGATCATCAGGTGTCAAAGAAAACGCCCAATCCTGGGGATCGCCGCGCAGCAAAGAGATGACAGTTTTAACTTGCTGCACAGAACTCCCCGATGAGTTAGACTTCAAGGCAAGAAATAATTTACAATTATTCTTAAAATTCAAAAATTTAGACCGATCCCCAAAAAACACATCAGGAGTAGTAATCTTTGGTTCAGCAGCATGTGAATGAGCAAGATAGGTGGAAATTCCCCGCACTTCAGCAGCCAGCTGCTCCACACGATCAGACAATTGCTTAATCTCCATTAAGAAAATTCCTCCTACGGCCCCAGAGAAAAAGAGGAAAAAATATACATAAAATAAAAAATTTGACACTTTTTTTTTTTTTACAATTCTTTCCTGCTATTGAGTACCCTAGAATCTGCGGTATGGTTGGTGATTCTGTTATGAATGAGTCACCGGAGGAGAAAACAAAAAATACAAGCTAGCTCCAGAAAACCGGTTGGTAGCTAGTGGATTGCAGACCCCTGATCCTATTCACAACAACTAACAGTAGACGTGGGGTGTTCCTACGGTGGTCCTAGACACCTCGTTCACAGCAGGAGAACTAAATAAACCTAAAGAAAGAAAAGGGGAAATCTAAACTGCCCCAGAGCAGACTCCAAAGCAATAGACAGCCCCCAACATCTATTGACGGTGAAAACAGATGAAAACACAAACACAGACAGAAAGACAGGCTGAGCAAATGATGGGGCCCTCACTAACTAGATAGGACAGGAAAGAAAAGCAACTGTCTGCAATCACGCAAAAACCCTGCCAAAAATAATGTCCAACACGTCTGATAGAAAAGGCCCTGAAGTCACTAGACTTCAAAATCACTATATCAGCACTCAGGTATATTCTGAAAACAGAGCAAAGAGATCAACTGATCAGAGACAAAAATGGAGTTCAGCCAGTCCCAACCAGGGCTTGCTGAACACAAACACTAAGTAAACCAGACAAAATCTCATGGAACAATAGAGAGCAAAAACTTAGCTTTAGTAGACAGGACTAAACTGGAGGCCAGAGCTCAGAGCAGAGAGGATCACCAGCAACCCAGCAGGGCGTCGGCGGCCTTATATCCACTCAGAGATTCCGGATGTCCAATCACACTCCACCTGTTCAGATGACAGGTTTTTCCCATCCAAATCAAGTTCACTACCTCCTTTCACCAGCAGAGGGAGTTCATCGGACATCAAAGGTGAAGGAGAAAATGAGCTCATAACACCTGATACCTGATAACTGATACCTGATAACTGATACCTGATAACTGATACCTGATATCTGATACCTGATACCTGATACCTGATATCTGATACCTGATATCTGATATCTGATACCTGATACCTGATATCTGATATCTGATACCTGATGTCTGGTACCTGATACCTGACACTTGACTACTATCAAAAATCAAACATCAAAATGCTTTTCAGATACACTACATGAGTGGTTTATTTCATAAGGGAAGACAGAGGATCCTTTCACTACCAACTGAGTTGATGGCTGAGTGGTTAGGTTTCTGGTTTATGGAATAGAAAATGTGAGTTCGAGTCCTTTGAACATTTTTTTTTTTTTAATATGTCACATTCTTCACTCTTCAGAGAGATGTTTCACTTTGAGTAGAGAAAGTCACATATCATATGTCAATATGAAAATCAAAATGATCTTTCTAATAATTGAGAATGTACATAGATTTCATAGGCAAAGAAAATGAAAGCACAGTATCACTTGGCCTTGTGTTAAAGTGGCAAGTCTGTTGTCTTGAGAGCGGGGTGTTTCATGAATTCAAATCTCATGTTGGAATTTTTTTTTTAAATTATGCAGGTTAACATACAAACTCCAATCATGCTACACTTTTAATATCTGACATTCTTATTATCTTCCTCTCTTGTAATAAAATAATCTATAGTCCCAGGGTGAACTATCTGCATTCCACTTTTAATATCTGACATTCTTATTATCCTCCTGATTTCCAATTAAATAATCTATAGCCTAAGGGTGAAGCATCTGCATTCCACTTTTAATATCTGACATTATTATTATCCTCCTGATTTCTAATTAAATAATCTATAGCCTAAGGGTGAAGCATCTGCATGAAACATAGTTTTGGTTTAAAATAATTAGAAAAATTATGAAAAAAAGTTAAGTTCCACTGCTGGGGTTTGAACCCTACACATATTACATTACCACTACACTATCCTGGCAACTGTGCAGTTGTGAAGAATGAGTCTGAATTGACTTTATTCAAACATCAAAATCAAAATGCTTTTGTCCGATACCTCATACTTGACTTCATTCAAACATCAAACATCAAAATTTTTTGGCCTGATACCTGATACCTGATACTTGACTTCATCAAACATCAAACATCAAAATGTTTTTTAGATGCAGTGCTTAAATGGGTCATCTCATAAGGAAAGACAAAGAACACTTTTACTACTAGTTGAGTTGTTGGCTGAGTGGTTAAGCAACTGGTTTATGGAATAGAAAATGTGGGTTCAAATCCCACATCTAATTTATTTATTTATTTTTTTAAACAGCAGATTACCACACAAAATCCAATTGTGCTTCACTTTTAATATCTGACATTCTTATTATCCTCCTGACATGTTAGTAAAGAGTTTCAGACATGCTGTTTCTAATGATCAAATTACTTCATAGAATTTTTTTGTTTGCATCCACCCAAGAACTGGCTACAACTCATGAGCACTAGGGGGTCTCACTAATCCACTGTGTACAAGGCATGGTCCTCCTGTAGGAGCAAAAAATGCAGCTCTGAGTGTGTCCTACACTATCTGATTCTGCAGGGGACGTGCATCTGTTCTTTGCCATCTCACAGATCTGCGGAGCATTGTTTCTCTTGGTAAGGCTGGCGTCACACAATACCGTAGAATACGGCCGAGTGCTATGCGAGAAAACATCGGCCCAGTGTCAATCTAGGCTTCACACCCTACAGGCAAAAGAGGAAGTGTACAATAAAAAAAAGGAAAAACTTTTTCTGCTTCAGATCTTTGTGGAAACCTGCAATGAATTCATATATAGACGTCCGGGGAGAGAGATCGAAAGCTCTTCTGTGACACGTATGTCAAACAGCTGCTGACAACCGATAACTGCCAATCACCCGTGGCGCTTTGGTTAGCACCGGGATGTATCACCCTTCGTCTGCTGGGAGACGGGCGCCGTGATATCCCACTAGATTATCACCCCTCCGTGTGCACCCGGGGATCGTGGTAATCTCTCCAGTGATCAGTCTGTGATATCTCTCCAGTCTGCCAGCCTCTGCTTGGTGTGGGGACGTGTCACAGCCGTGGGATTCGTAGGTGACACCTCCTTGAAGCTGACACCTCCGTGTATGTGTACGGGGACCGTGACAGCTTTTCAGAGGAATGCACCCATGATATCCCATCTAAGTCAAAACCTCCGCGTGGTGCGGGGACGTGATTTGACTTAGTCAGAGAGACTCAGTCTTGCTATCGGTTCCTCAGCAGCCACAAATCAAGTCACAGTCTCCACCAACTCTCTCACCCGCATCTCAGACACACAGGACCACAGCAGACACTTAGCTTATCCCAGGGTTTGGATTATGGTGGACTTTTTTACACTACCTGGGATATGGTGGTGACTAGAGTTGAGCGACTTTTGGTTTTTTAGGGTTGAGATTCGTTTCGTGAAACCCGACTTTTCCAAAAGTCGGGTCGAGCAAGATCGTCCGATTATAGGGAAAAGTCGGGGTCGTCCCGAAACACGAAACCCAATGTAAGTCAATGGGGAATAAAAGTCGGCAGTGAGAGGAGGACAGGAAACACACCTACAGTGCCCATTTGAATGCCAAAAGCATCAATTCTTCTTACTTAAGCTTGTCAACCTTAATTAGCTTCATAATACAAGTTACGCACTGAAAAATGGGGGTTATTTGGCTAAAGTTGTGGGGGGGAGGGCTGGCTGCAGGTTTTCATGTGCCCTGGGGGAAAGAGCGCCCCTTTAACACATAATACCACAACTCATCATGCTCCGATACGGCAGAGAAATAGCGGTATAGTACAATGAAAAATACTTCACTTTTTACATCTCATGACGAGGCCCATCTATTTCTCCATACAGAATCATTGGTCCCATATAATGTTTGAAACAGTATATGATGAGCTCCACATAATGCTACAGTATATGTTGGTCCCCATGGATGAAGCTCCACTGTCTTATGGGCCCAAATAATGCTCCAAACATAATGGGCCCCTTTTCTAATGCTCTAGTGTATAATGGGCCCTGTAAATGCTGCTCCAGTGTCTGATGTCCACCTTTGGAATGTTCCAGTGTATGGTGGGCCCCATCTATCATTCTCCAGAGTATAGTGCTCCCCAAAAATTGCTGTCCCAACATTGAAAACAATCAAATAAGTCTCCTCGCTAGGGAATCCCTGTACTTGTCTGGACTCCTCGTCGTCCCGATCTTCCATCTCACTGCACAGTATTTCAACTTTGCAAGTGCTGTGATCCTGAGCAAGCAGGGGGGGCCCACTCGTTGGCGATGGCACTGGCACAGGGCCCCTGATAGTACGGTGGTGTGTCTGATGGCGGGTGGGCCGAACCTGCACTTTCATCTGCAGCTTCCTCTTTGTCACCGTGTAAGATGGAACTGTATATGGGAAGGGTAACCTGAGTTTCATCAGGGTCAGATTCAGGTCGTGTAGCGTGCGAGGGGAATGTAGTGGTCTGGGTCAATGTACCAGCAGATTCATCGAGCAGTGGCTGGGCATCAGTGCACTTGTGTCGCCCCCAGGAGTACGGTCGCCACAGTGGCATTACCTTCTTCCTAGGGAGTGTGATGTCATGCTTGGGAGCAACGAACGATCTCTCTAGCAGGTTAACTGATTGGGCGGCGTTATTCCCACGAGTCATGACTCTCCAAACAGCGTTCATGAAGGCAAAGTGTTTGTTTTACGTGGGCAGTATGGTTGCAAAGCTGAACCTTAAAGGAATGTCCAGAAGGGCACCACCAGGAGTGGAGCCTACGGTTAAATTCGACTCCACCTGGGAAACCTCAACCATGCCAGCTACAGAACAGATGCACACATTGCAAGCTTAATTCCGTTAACGAACGAGACTCCGTCATGACCCGCGGTCCGAGTCCGGCTTACTAGAGGGACACGTGAGGCTCTGGCACATGAGATTGGCCAATAACTGGTGTGTCATGCCCTTACATGTCCGTGGCTGCATGTGCGCTACACTGAAAAGGCCAGCGTTTGTCGCTTACAGGTGCAGATAACCCGCTGAACAACGTTAGTGATGGGGATCACTGATTACAATTATTACCCGCGAACAATGATTTCCCAGTAAGAGCAGGTCGACCGCAGTTCCGGAATTAGGCCTAACCGTCATTCCTGAAAAAATGAAAAACTTACGTGTGCAAACCACAGGTGCTGTAGCTTGCTTAACAGCTCGCCAGCCGTTCTCACGCCCAGTATGGATTACACGTGATTGCGCAAAGGTGAGAAAGGGTACCGTATCCCCAGATAACATGTATGGATAGCGTACACATTCAAAATATATGTCTATACATCAGGAGGCAGGCTCAGACGGTGTTAGGCCCAGTATGGATTGCACGTGATTGCACAAAGGTTAGAAAGGGTACCGTATCCCCGGATAACATGTATGGATAGCGTACACATTCAAAATATATGTCTATACATCAGGAGGCAGGCTCAGACGGTGTTAGGCCCAGTATGGATTGCACGTGATTGCACAAAGGTTAGAAAGGGTACCGTATCCCCAGATAACATGTATTGATAGCGTACACATTCAAAATATATGTCTATACATCAGGAGGCAGGCTCAGACGGTGTTAGGCCCAGTATGGATTGCACGTGATTGCACAAAGGTTAGAAAGGGTACCGTTTCCCCGGATAACATGTATGGATAGCGTACACATTCAAAATATATGTCTCAGGAGGCAGGCTCAGACGGTGTTAGGCCCAGTATGGATTGCACGTGATTGCACAAAGGTTAGAAAGGGTACCGTATCCCCGGATAACATGTATGGATAGCGTACACATTCAAAATATATGTCTATACATCAGGAGGCAGGCTCACACGGTGTTAGGCCCAGTATGGATTGCACGTGATTGCACAAAGGTTAGAAAGGGTACCGTATCCCCAGATAACATGTATGGATAGCGTACACATTCAAAATATATGTCTCAGGAAGCAGACTCAGATGGTGTTAGGCCCAGTATGGCTTGCACGTGATTGCACAAAGGTGAGAAAGGGTACCGTATCCCCGGATAACATGTATGGATAGCGTACACATTCAAAATATATGTCTATACATCAGGAGGCAGGCTCAGACGGTGTCAGGCACAGTATGGATTTGATGTCCCAGATTACACAGCGGAGGAGCAGGGAGAGGTAAAGATTGCAAATGCTGAGGCCCTGCCCAAGCAAGGGGGGCCCACTCGTGGGCGTCGGTACTGGCACTGGTCCCCTCATAGTACAGCGGTGTGTCTGACGGCGGGTGTGCACCACCACCGTCAGAGACACTTGATTGCACTATGAGGGACCCTGTGCCAGTGCCCGCGCCAAGAGTCGGCCTACCCACCTGTCCAGGGCAACGGCACTCGCACGGTGTCGTGCGCTAGGTGGTGAACCCGGCCATGGGGGGGGAGGCAGCACAGTTAGGGAGTTTTAGAAAGTGGCATATGTTGATGTTGGACATTCAGCTGATGCAAAAGGCGAAATAGGTGAAGTCCCAGGAAGAGGTGGACCAAAGCAAGCCATTTTTCTGTCACCCTATGTGTCATCAGGGGAAGGTGGGACAAAATCCTTGGAAACCCATGCATGGTTCATTTTAATGAAGGTTAGATCATCCACATTTTGGGTTGACAGACGGGTCCTTTTTTCTGTCAGGATTGATCCAGCTGCACTGAAGACTCTTTCCAATAGCATACTTGCAGCTGGGCAAGCGAGCTCCTGTAAGGCATATTGGGCCAATTCAGGCCAGGTGTCCAGTTTAGCGGCCCAATAGTCAAAGTGGAATGACCTGTGTGGGAGAACATCGATATGGGAGGAAAAGTAGTTTGTAACCATAGTTGACAACTGCTGTCTCCTGTCACTTTCCATCGATGCAGTATTACCAGTTGTGTGAGCGGTATTTGAAAAATCAGTCCACAACATTGTCATGAAACCCCTGTCTCCAACGCCACTTCTGCTGTGTGCACCACGAACACCTCTGCCAAGCTGCCCCCGGCCCGTACGGCTCGTGTGAGAACCATCACCGCTGCTGTGTGCTGGGAATGCCTCAAGCAACCGATTTACCAGAGTTGCTTGTTTATTAGCCAATATTAGGTCAAGGTTCTCCTGTGGCATGATGTTTTGTAATTTGCCTTTATAGCGTGGATCCAGGATGCTGGCCAACCAGTAGTCGTCATCGTTCATCATTTTGGCAATGCGGGGGTCCCTTTTTAGGATCTGCAAGGCATAATCTGACATGTGGGCCAATGTTCCCGGTGTCAATGATGCACTGCGAGTGCTGGGTGGAGGAGCACTTTCTGGCAAATCCACATCCCTCCAGTCACGCACAAACCCTGTACCAGACCTTGCCATGCCAACATTTTCACTTGCCCCACGAGATGCATCCTCCTCCCCTAAGTAATCATCCCCATCATCATCCTCCTCCTCCTCTTCTTCCTCCACGTCGTCCAGGAGAGGTCCCTGAGCAGACAATGGCTGAATGTCATCAAGGATTCCCTCCTCCTCTTCCTCCTCATCAACATTGGCTGCAGACGCCTGCTCCTTAAGGTGCGTCAAAGTTTGCATGAGCAGACGCATAAGTGGGATGCTCATGCTTAGGATGGCGTCGTCTGCGCTTACCAGCCGTGTGCATTCCTCAAAACACTGAAGGACTTTACAAAGGTCTTTCAGCTTCGACCACTGCACACCTGTCAACTCCATGTCTGCTCTCAAAGTGCCTGGCCGTGTATCCTCCCACAAATGCATTATGGCCTGCCTCTGCTCGCACAGCCGCTCCACCATGTGCAGGGTGGAGTTCCTCCTTGTTGCAATGTCGATAATGAGGCGGTGGTTGGGAAGGTGGAGCAATCGCTGCAGCTTCTGCATACGAACGGAGTGTACAGGCGACCGGCGGATGTGCGCGCACAGTCTTCGCACCTTCTGGAGCAGGGCTGTAAACTCCGGATAATTTTTGAGGAAGCACTGCACCACCAGGTTCAAGGTGTGAGCCAAGCAAGGTATGTGGCTGAGTTTTGAAAGGGCTATGGCTGCCACAAAATTACGGCCGTTATCACTAACTACCTTGCCTGCCTCAAGATGTACACTGCCCAGCCATGACTCAGTTTGTCGCTTCAAGTACTCGGCCAGCACCTCGGCGGTGTGTCTGTTGCCCAAACACATCATCTGCAACACAGCCTGCTGACGCTTTCCACTAGCTGCTCGATAGGGGGACACATCGTGTGCAACAGTGGCAGCTGCAGATGGAGTGCTCGTACGACTGCGCTCTGTGGACGAGCTTTCGCTTCTGGAGGAGGAGGAGGAGGAGGAGGGTCGAACGCCTACAGCCAACTGTTTCCTATACCGTGGGCTAGGCAGCACTGTCCCACCACCACTGTCCCCTGTGGACCCTGCATCCACCACATTAACCCAGTGCGCAGTGATGGACACGTAACGGCCCTGGCCATGCCGACTGGACCATGCATCAGTTGTGAGGTGCACCTTTCCGCTCACTGACTGCTTGAGTGCATGGACAATGCAGTCTTTCACATGATGGTGGAGGGCTGGGATGGCTTTGCGAGAGAAGAAGTGGCGACTGGGTAGATCATAGCGTGGTACTGCATAGGCCATGAGTTCGCGAAAAGCTGTGCTTTCCACCAACCGAAAGGGCATCATCTCAAACGAGATTAGTTTGGCAATGTGGGCGTTCAAACCCAGTGTACGCGGATGAGAGCCTGAGTACTTTCTTGACCTACTCATAGTGTCTGGGAGAGTGAGCTAGACTTGAGAGCTGCATATGGTGGAAGTAGCGGTGGACAGGGCGGACTGAGAGAGGGTTGATGATGGTAATGGAGTTGGTGTTCTTTCTGATGGCCTAGAATCAGTCTTTCGTTGATATAACAGTGGGATTCCCTGACTGCTGTGGCCTTGCAACGACACCTCAACATTTGCTGCTGTGCTAACCGGTGGGCTTACAGTGGGGGAAACAATGTAGCGTTGCTGACTACCTTCGTTGTGATCAGTTGCACATGTTGCACTTGAGGTTTGGTGTTGTGTCCACGCTTGCAAGTGCATGCTGGTTAAATGTCTAAGCATGCAACTGGTATTCAAATTTTTCAGATTTTTCCCTCGGCTTAAGGTCTTTGCGCACTTCTTACAGATAACCTTGGCCTGATCATGAGGATTTTGTTCAAAAAAGTGCCACACTGCACTCTTCCTACTTTGGCAGACATTTTGCGGCCTAGCACGCTGTGATCTTTTGACCCTCTGGACAAGCTGTCCAGCAACTCTTTTGATGTTTGGAACCTGTCTTTGGAGTGCTACGGGCCTGCCAGATAACAGCAGTTGCGATGTCGATGTCTGCGGCGGATGCTCCTCATCTGAGCTATTGGAAGCAGCACCCTCTTCCCCCAATGGTTGCCAATCTGGGTCAACAACTGGGTCATCCATCACCTCCTCTTCTATGTCATGTGCACCTTCCTCTGTGTCACCGTGTATGGTGGTATAGTGTGCGGGAAGGGGCACCTGAGTCTCATCAGGGTCAGAATCTGGCTCTGCACACTGCGAGGACAATGTAGTGCTCTGAGTGAATGTACCAGCAGAATCATCCATCAGCGGCTGTGCATCAGTGCACTCCATGTCAGATTCATCTTGGCCTGGGTAATTCACCATTTGACTTGATAATCCAGGCATGGTATGTGAAAACAGCTCCATGGAGTAATCAGTAGTATGGCCTGCGTCATCCTTCAATCTTGGTTGGGGTGAAGGACACAAGGAAAGGTGTGGTTCATGAACATGAGCCTCCAATGACGACTCAGTGCTTTTACTTTTTACAACTGAAGAAGAGGAGGCGATAGAGATGGAGGCTGAGTCAGCAATGTAAGACAAAACTTTTTCCTGATGCTCTGGCTTTAAAAGCGGTTTGCCAACTCCTAGAAAACTAAGCGTTCGAGGCCTTATGTAGCCAGACTATGACGCAGGCTCAACACCTCCTGCATTCGGTCCTATTTTGCTCTTGCCACTACCATCAGATCCACCACCAACACCATCATTACCAGCTGCCAACCCCCGCCCAATTCCACGGCCTCTTCCACCAGCCTTCCTCATTTTTGGTAGAAATGTAGACAAAATCCAACAAACTATATAGTAATGTAAAACAAGGTACAAGGTGTCTATAGGACAGGGGAGATTTTGAATTTCTGCAGACACTTGTGGACACTGGACACTTTTGGATTGTGTGAGGCCCACTGATATCTGAGCGCTATGTGACGGGCTCGATGGCACAGCTGTGACCAAAGTGACTAGAGGATAAGGGAGATTTTGAATCTCTGCACACACTTTTGGACACTGGACACTTTTGGATTGTGTGAGGCCCACTGATATCTGAGCGCTATGTGACAGGCTCGATGGCACAGCTGTGACCAAAGTGACTAGAGGATAGGGGAGATTTTGAATCTCTGCACACACTTTTGGACACTGGACACTTTTGGATTGTGTGAGGCCCAATGAATATCTGAGCGCTATGTGACAGGCTCGATGGCACAGCTGTGACCAAAGTGACTAGAGGATAATGGAGATTTTGAATCTCTGCACACACTTTTGGACACTGGACACTTTTGGATTGTGTGAGGCCCACTGATATCTGAGCGCTATGTGACAGGCTCGATGGCACAGCTGTGACCAAAGTGACTAGAGGATAAGGGAGATTTTGAATCTCTGCACACACTTTTGGACACTGGACACTTTTGGATTGTGTGAGGCCCAATGAATATCTGAGCGCTATGTGACAGGCTCGATGGCACAGCTGTGACCAAAGTGACTAGAGGATAAGGGAGATTTTGAATCTCTGCACACACTTTTGGACACTGGACACTTTTGGATTGTGTGAGGCCCACTGATATCTGAGCGCTATGTGACAGGCTCGATGGCACAGCTGTGACCAAAGTGACTAGAGGATAAGGGAGATTTTGAATCTCTGCACACACTTTTGGACACTGGACACTTTTGGATTGTGTGAGGCCCACTGATATCTGAGCGCTATGTCACAGGCTCGATGGCACAGCTGTGACCAAAGTGACTAGAGGATAAGGGAGATTTTGAATCTCTGCACACACTTTTGGACACTGGACACTTTTGGATTGTGTGAGGCCCAATGAATATCTGAGCGCTATGTGACAGGCTCGATGGCACAGCTGTGACCAAAGTGACTAGAGGATAAGGGAGATTTTGAATCTCTGTACACACTTTTGGACACTGGACACTTTTGGATTGTGTGAGGCCCAATGAATATCTGAGCGCTATGTGACAGGCTCGATGGCACAGCTGTGACCAAAGTGACTAGAGGATAAGGGAGATTTTGAATCTCTGCACACACTTTTGGACACTGGACACTTTTGGATTGTGTGAGGCCCACTGATATCTGAGCGCTATGTCACAGGCTCAATGGCACAGCTGTGACCAAAGTGACTAGAGGATAAGGGAGATTTTGAATCTCTGCACACACTTTTGGACACTGGACACTTTTGGATTGTGTGAGACCCAATGAATATCTGAGCGCTATGTGACAGGCTCGATGGCACAGCTGTGACCAAAGTGACTAGAGGATAAGGGAGATTTTGAATCTCTGCACACACTTTTGGACACTGGACACTTTTGGATTGTGTGAGGCCCAATGAATATCTGAGCGCTATGTGACAGGCTCGATGGCACAGCTGTGACCAAAGTGACTAGAGGATAAGGGAGATTTTGAATCTCTGCACACACTTTTGGACACTGGACACTTTTGGATTGTGTGAGGCCCAATGAATATCTGAGCGCTATGTGACAGGCTCGATGGCACAGCTGTGACCAAAGTGACTAGAGGATAAGGGAGATTTTGAATCTCTGCACACACTTTTGGACACTGGACACTTTTGGATTGTGTGAGGCCCACTGATATCTGAGCGCTATGTGACAGGCTCGATGGCACAGCTGTGACCAAAGTGACTAGAGGATAAGGGAGATTTTGAATCTCTGCACACACTTTTGGACACTGGACACTTTTGGATTGTGTGAGGCCCACTGATATCTGAGCGCTATGTCACAGGCTCGATGGCACAGCTGTGACCAAAGTGACTAGAGGATAAGGGAGATTTTGAATCTCTGCACACACTTTTGGACACTGGACACTTTTGGATTGTGTGAGGCCCAATGAATATCTGAGCGCTATGTGACAGGCTCGATGGCACAGCTGTGATCAAAGTGACTAGAGGATAAGGGAGATTTTGAATCTCTGCACACACTTTTGGACACTGGACACTTTTGGATTGTGTGAGGCCCAATGAATATCTGAACGCTATGTGACAGGCTCGATGGCACAGCTGTGACCAAAGTGACTAGAGGATAAAGGAGATTTTGAATCTCTGCACACACTTTTGGACACTGGACACTTTTGGATTGTGTGAGGCCCAATGAATATCTGAGCGCTATGTGACAGGCTCGATGGCACAGCTGTGACCAAAGTGACTAGAGGATAAGGGAGATTTTGAATCTCTGCACACACTTTTGGACACTGGACACTTTTGGATTGTGTGAGGCCCACTGATATCTGAGCGCTGTGTCACAGGCTCGATGGCACAGCTGTGACAAAACTGACTAGAGGATAAGGGAGATTGGATTGCTTTTAAAAAAGCAGTTTGCAGAGCAGTGGGTAAACAGCAATGCAGGAATGTCAGGAAGCCTTAGAAGGCAGCCCAACAACCAACACCACTGATACACCACTATATAGCCTCCCCTTGCACTGCACACACAGTGACTGGTGTGTTGTGCAGGCCAAATCGCTAGCAGCAGAAGCAGTTTTTTTGTCTTCTTCCCTGCCTAACGCTCTCCCTACAGAATCAGCAACCTCTCCCTATACTGAGATCGGCAGAAGTAAGATGGCGGTCGGCGTGCACGCCCTTTTATACCCCCTGTGACGCCCACCAAAGCAAGCCAATCACTTGCATGCCCTTCTGAAAGATGGTGGTGACCCCTGCCTATGTCATCACGTTGCCCACAGTGTCCGTGGATCCTGATTGGCTGAAAAAGAGCGCAAAACAAACTTTTGAAACGCGACTTTGGCGCGTAAGTCGCCGACCTCGTGGCCGACCTCATCCTAGGGTCGGGTTTCGTTTCATGAAACCCGACTTTGCCAAAAGTCAGCGACTTTTGAATTTTTTCAACCCATTTCGCTCAACTCTACTGCTCACACAGACACTATAAAAAATCCACCTCACCAGATGAGCACCTAACACAGATTATGCTTGGAAAAAAAGGACATACTGTTTTTCAGTGTTGAACCAACCAATAGTACAGATCATAATGTCACACAGGATTGGCTAGACTGGGTGCAATTGTAGTAATAAACAACAGTTGACATTGTAAAGTATAGTGCCGTACATTTTTTTTTCGGACTCTATTGGTGAACAAGATTTTTTCCAATCACTGACAGCAAATTGAAACAAAAAGATAATTATAAGCGTAGTAAAACTTTGTTTTATTTCATTATTGTTTTTTGTTTAAGCAGCAGAAACTCCTTTGATCAATTTAATTTGTAGTTTTATTTTTTAATGTTAGATAGTAACTTTGTGCAAATCTCCATTCAGTGTGGGACATTATTGACTATTATGAGCCTGGAGATAAAACTTTTGCAATGCTTTGATGCAATGACAACCTGAATGTTAGAGATAAAGGAGCTTACTTCATTCTTTCTGATTTCCTCCAGTACTTTTCTGTTCATCTTGTTGCTTGAATTTCAGTAGCTCCATTTTACTGTTCATATACTCTCATTTATGTTCAATAAATATTGAATATTTGAGCATAAGACAAAAGAGATTGTAAGGTTTTCGATCTTAACATTTTTTTCCATTTTCTTGATTTTGTGGAGCTGTCATAGGATGTCTCATTTTCTGCAAACATTGTATTTAGCTGAAGTGCTTAACCCTTTAGTGACAGCGCCATTTTGCAGCTTAATGACCAGGCCAATTTTTACAATTTTGAACACTGTCAATTTATGAGGTTATAGCTCTGGAACGCTTTAACGGATCCCACTGATTCTGAGATTGTTTTTTGTGACATATTGTACTTCATGTTAATGGTAAAATTTATTGATATTACTTGCGTTAATTTATGAAAAAAATGGAAATTTGGCAAAAAGTTTGAAAATTTTGCAATTTTCAAACTTTTTGTGCCATTAAATCAGAGAGTCATATCGCACAAAATAGTTAATAAATAACATTTCCCACATGTCTACTTTACATGAGCACAATTTTGGAAACATAATTTTTTTGTTAGGATGTTATAAGGGTTAAAAGTTGACCAGCGATTTCTAGTTTTTCCAAAAAAATTTGCAAAACCATTTTTCTATGGACTACCTCACATTTGAAGTGAGTTTGGGGATCAATATAACAGAAAATGCACAAAAGTGACACCATTCTGAAAACTGCACCCCTCAAGGTGCTCAAAACCACATTTAACAAGTTCATTTTACTTTGGTCTTAAAAAAATTACCCTGGAACCAAACTCTTTTATTTTCACAAGGGTATCAGGACAAAATTGACCACAAAATTTGTTGTCCAATTTCTCCTGAGTACGCTGATACTCATGTTTGGGAAAGCCACTGTTTGGGCTCATGGCAGGGCTTAGAAGGGAGGGAGCACTGTCATGTCTCGTTTTGAGACTCCCTGATGTACCTAAACAGTGGAAACTCCCAAATTCTAACTCAAATTCTTTAATGCATATCTTTAATGCCTAAACATCTTTCATTTTTATCCTGCATTCTATTCAAGTACGTGTCACATAGATGTCATAAGGATGGTACACACGTATGGCACATGGATGGTACGCATGTACACACGGACGGCTAACAGAAAGCTACATGGGTAGTAAAAATGGACCTTCTCAAGCGTACATTTTTTAAGAGGATGTGTGAAGCAGTGTGATCACCTTTAAATGCTAATAGGTTATTATGACAGACAGGGGCATTCTGAAGGCTCTCTGCACTTTTGAACTTTCATAAAGCCCAATATGTTATATTACAGTATTCATGCTGACGACCTCTGTGCTTGTCATGACAATTCTCTTGAGAAAGCCAGACTGTAGCTGTAGTTCATTGGAGATTGTGAGTTTTAAGTCCCCTCAAGGCGACCATTGAATACAGTAAAAAGTAAAGAAAAAATTAATTTTTTCAAACTATGAAAAAAATAAAAAAAAGCACAAAAGTTCATATCAAATCCTTTTGCCCCTTTAAAAATAAAACATTTAAAAAATACACATATTTGGTATCACTGCATTCATAAAAGTCTGATCCATCAAAGTGTACAGTTAATTAATCTGATTGGCAAACGGCATAACAAGGAAAAAAAATGCTGGAAATACGTTATTTTTGCCGCCGCAACATTCAACATTGCAATAAAATGCAATAAGATCAACACATCATATCTCTTCCAATAAAATATCAGTAAAAAAAAGTGAGCTTATGGTGCAGAATATAAGCCATCACACAGCACCATATCACGAAAACTGAAAGTGTTACGAGTCTCAGTAGATGGCGACACAAGAAAGAGCTTTGTTTGTTTTTTACAAATTTCAGATTTCTTTTATCATTTAAATAAAAAAACTAGACATGTTTGTAATCAATGTAACTGTACTGATCTGAAGAATCACATTGGTCAGTTTTACCATATAGTGATTTTTTTTTTGCAGTTTGGAAATTTTTTCTCACTTTTCCAGTACATCGCATGATAAAATGAATATCACTCAAAACTACAACTTGTCTCTCAAAAAAAGTCCTGAAGTGGACTGAAAAATAAAAAAAGTTATGGCATTTGGAAGGAGGGGAAGAAAAAATGAATAAGATAAAAATTGCAAAATTGCCTGTGTGTGAAGGGAATAATTAGCAAATAATTTGTAGGGATCTATCACTGATTTAAAGCTTTCCAAAGTGTCAACTTCTTAAAATCCAATCTGTTGTTCTCTCTGGGAAAGTGAAGAATATTGGTGTACAGTCAACACTCTAAAGAGGTGCTGGCTGAATTGTGTAATGGTCCCAAAAAGTGAGAGGAGAGTTTGTAGTTAGTGCACAGAAAAATATTCAGAATTGAGAGTCCTCAGTGGTTGATACCTTTTAATGGCTAACTGAAAAGAAGGTAACAAATTGCAAGCTTTCGAGACTACTCAGGTCTCTTCATCAGGCATAGACTAATACAAAATCTGAAGAGTCACATATTTATGCACAATACAGCACAGAAAAAATGTGTTAGTGAGTGCACAGTGTGCTATGGTGCATTCCCTGAGATATGCAGAAATCAGAAATGCGTGGCAGCAATTTATTCCACTCTACCTATTGATCAATCATTGTTTCTATGTTTATAGTTAGTTAGTTTATAGCTAGTTGTCAGTGAAATAATGTTATGAGAAACCTTTCTAATGTGTATGATGGGGTTGTGTTAGCTACATTGCCTCCGATACATTTACAATATCTCATTCAGACAGCCATTGCTATGCTCTAGACTGATGAGGAGCAAGAAAGTTGAAACAGTGCTGTCTATAGATGGGTCTCATTTGCTATTGGAGGAGTCTCTGGTTTGGCTGATATCAAGTACTTTACAGAGTTAGCAACACAAAAATCTGAATTTAAAAAGAAGGTAAAAAAAATAAAATGCAACATAAACGTTTGGGAAAAGACTCAAGGACTATTGCACTTTGTTAAACTATAGTAAATCTGCCATGTGATCAGAGGATCAGCAAAAAAGAAATAAAGGTATCTTAATATAAAACAAACACATGCTCTTAAAAGCAACAAAGGTGACAGAGTCATTATTAATGTAATAACGATAATGACCTCTAAGTGTTTTTGTAGTTGGGAGATCTTTTGTTGAGGGAATGATCATTGTACTTAATGAAATCTCCTATTGTCCACTTGCCTTTTTTTTAGTTACAAATAGATAATTATATTTTACAAAAACATCACAAAAAGTCCTTTCCTATCAGAATCCAAAGCTACTGAAGCTAAACAGAATGATTTCTTCGCAAGCAGGGAAAATGGGAAATCATTTCATATTTATGTATTTATAAAAGTCTATACTTTTTCCCATTTTTGAAATCTTTTATAGATAACTTCATCCTCAGATTAAAAAGCATTTTCAATATTTATTTGACAGTTTATAGGCATTTCATGACAAAAGTAGGATGGAAAATTCTATTTCAAGCACACGAGAAGCACCTTGATTTTAACAGGTCATTAACTTGCAGTCCTGTGAATGATGGGAATTTAATGTTTTACAATATAGATATGACACCACAGTCTTTCCAACAGTAGCACACCTTTAGGCAGTTCCTTAATATCATTTTTTTGTTTCAAAGGAAATGGTGTTTTCTACTCAGTACACATGCTTTTAAATCATCTACGCAAAGGTTGCAGCCTTTCTCGAAGGGCTAACCTTGAATATCAACTGCTTTATGCAGTCAGTATAGCAGAACCCAATGATAATGCAGTATAACTTTACATACTGGCATGTAAAACTCTATAAAGAGGTCTATAAAGTGTCAAAGAGTTCTTTAGAGCCATTAAAGGTGATTTTTGGTCTAAAAGGAAAAGTCGGCAGTCAGTCTGTGTGACTTCAGACTTGTGAATCATACCAGTGCACGCATTGGGTGCTGCATGGATTTGCAGTTGTATTGCCCCTGGAAACTAGGTCAATTATGCGATATGCATGCATACACCCGGGTAAAATCCATGAAGTTGGAGCTGCCTCACTCGATAAACTTGTATTGAGTGAGGCTGTGCAGACTAGATGGGTTTATCGCGGGGAGAATGCATATCACATACTTGACCGTCCAGAGGTGTATCTAAGCTTTCTGGCACCCGGGGCAAGAATTCGGTTCGGTGCCCGCTCCCCCCGTTTATAAACTGTTTGAGTTTGTTTCTTTTTTATTTATGAAAATTTCAAGTGTTTCAGTTTCTGCTCCAAAACTTCCCCGAAAAACTCCATATGCACATAAACACTGAGCAGAAGCTCCAAGTTTTTGAAGAGTATTGCATTTAGGCCGGGATCACACTGCCATGTGTGATGCGAGAAACTCGCACGAGTCTCTGGCATCAACACTCGACGCTGCCGCTGGCACTCAGGACTGGAGCTGCGGCTGCACAGAAATACATGGAAATACATGCAGCCACAGCTCCAGTCCTTAGTGTCGGCGGCAGTGCTGGGTGTTGATGCCAGAGACTCGTGCAAGTTTCTCGCATCACACACGGCAGTGTGATCCCGGCCTTATGAGGAGGATTTGATGAGTTTCCATTTAGTTTCTGCTCCAAAACCTCCCTGAAAAACTGTGCACATAGACAATGAGCGAAAGCTCCAAGTTTTTGAGGAGTTTTGTATTTTTGAGGAGGATTTGAAAAGTATCTTTTCAGAATTCTGCTCCAAAACCTCTGAAAAAATCCATGTGCACATAGACACTGAGCAGAAGATTTTGGAGAGCACCTACTTGTCCCTGTGAAATCTGTGTATAGCAAAGCACCATGTGAGACTGCATGCAGCAGAGGTGTGTGTGCTTAGGTGAGAAAGGAAGATTTACTAATCCTGTTTAATAGCTCAAGCAGTTCTCCCTTATAACTGCAGCCATGTTCCAGGGTTAACCACTTAACACTCTGTACCCAGAGCGGCGCCCTGGAACCTGCACGCTCACCCAATACTCACACTGAACAGCGAGAAATCCCTCGGCGGCTGCGCTGGGGTTCATGGCTGCCCCCCTGAACTCCCTGCTGTTGACTGTGGGCTGTTATAGGGGAGTGTCAGGGGACTGTAAGGCCACACATAGCTGTTATTAATGCTAGATGCTACTGCTAGATCCAGGCAGCATGAGGGACTGGCAATGATGTCATGCTCATGTGATCCATCACATGGGTGGGAGGGCTCTGGGACAGCAGCTGCTGATACCTGTGTTTGTGTCTTGTGAGGTGTCAGTCTGTGTGTTCTGGGGAGCCGGCATGCATCAGCTTCTGTGCGCCGGCTGTCAGCTTGACAGCCAGCACAGAGAACAGCTGACTCCCAGTGCGGGGGGGGGCGGCAGAATGCGGCCACCAGGGGAAACACTGTGGACCGCCGCATTAGGCAGCCTGACTGTGCCCCCCCCCTGATGGCTGTGCCCAGGGCACATGCCCCAGCTGCCCCCCTGGATACGCCTCTGTGACCATCATTCCTGGGGCGACAGCTACAAATCCTCACATTTACATTGAACTGCATGTTCACTATAATCATAACGTCTAAACAGCCTGGCAAACACCTGCAGAAGGAGGAAAAATGTTATCACATCTGGTGAAATGATCTTTTGTGTGGCACAAAAGATCATCATTCTCGCCAATGCATTATCCAGTGTACACAGAATTTGCGCTGCTGAGAACCATATGCAGTCTCATGTACACTGAATGATTTAGTACACATTAATAAGTGCACATCAAAAGGTGAGTGAGCTTATCTAAACAGACTATTAAATGACCACAAATCAGCAGTCGTTTAACACTACGCAGTATAAATTAATTCTTAAAAACACATATTTTCTCATACTCTTCTAACTTCCCATCACCATTGCTTTTCCACAACTAGTTTACCACAAACCATTTTTTTTTTCAAACTAAAAATTTTCATAGTTGTTTGACTCTTTTTTGGCATGATGGCATATTTCATAGTTAAGGAAATATTCAGTAAAAATAAGCTGATCTTGGAAAATATATATCTTTAGTACTGAGATAGATCTTTAGTACTGTTGAGCTACTTGATAGCCTAACTTTTTAAAGTAAACTAAACAGACTTTAAAAAATCAGTCAGATGAATCTTAAAAGAGAACCTGTCAGCAGGATTTAGCACTAGAAAATAAAGCCATGCCCCTAATGACACTGTACTGATTAACCTAATACCTGCTGTGTAGGAATACAATCAGTAGTTGTTGAATAATCATCTTCTAAAGGTTTGTTCTAAAGAAGTCTTCTGTAGTTCGGTGTGAAACAGGGCGGGACTATGGGTTAGAGACTTTTTTTTACTTCTCCTTCTACAAGCCTTGGCTATTTCCTTTTCAGGTAACTGATTATTCATTGACCTGCCTCTTTTTTTAAAATTCTGTGCCACTGCCATCATTTGCGTGATTCTACAGTCGTTCTTCAATAAAATGGCACCAATAAATTGGTTTAATGAAGAAGAAATCTCAACCTGCACATGCATCGTCTCCAGAGCAATTTTATTGAAGACCAGCCATAGAATCTGCACAGATGCCGACCTCCACAATGATGGCAGTGGTGACACGGTATTTCAAAAGGGAGGCAAGTCATTCAATAATCAGTGATCTGTAAAAGAAACAGAGGTAGCTGGTAGAGGCGCGGAGAAGCAGAAGAAGACCCTACCCCTAAGCTCGCCTTGATGCATAGAAAACATCATTATATGAAAGTTTTAGAAGAAGATTATTCAACAACCACAGATCGAATTCCTAAACAGCAGGTATCAGATTAATCACCATCACAATGCCATAATTATTATTATTATTTATTTATATAGCATCATTGATTCCATGGTGCTGTACATGAGAAGGGGTTACATACAAATTACAGATATCACTTACAGTAAACAAACTTACAATGACAGACTGATACAGAGGGGAGAGGACCCTGCCCTTTTGGGCTTACATGCTACAGGGTGGTGGGGAAGGAGACTGTAGTGGTGAGGAGGTAGCGGGGTCATTGCATTCTGTAGGTTCTTGAAGAGGTGGGTTTTCAGGTTCCATCTGAAGGATTCGAATGTGGTTGATAGTCGGACATGTTGGGGCAAACAATCCCACAGGATGGGGGCTATTCGGGAGAAATCTTGGAGGCAGTTGGGTGAGGAGCAAATAAGTGTGGAGGAGAGAAGGCGGTCTTGGGATGACCGGAGATTACTTGAGGGAAATTATCGGGAGATTAGTTCAGAGACATATGGGGGAGACAGGTTATAGATGACTTGTTGGTCAGTATTAGTAATTTGAACTGGATATGCTGAGGAAATGGTAGCCAGTGAAGAGATTTGCAGAGGGGAGACGTGGAGGAGTAGCGAGGAGAAAGGTGAATTGGTCGGGCAGCGGAGTTAAGGATGGACTGGAGAGGTGTGAGAGTGTAAGCAGGGAGACCACAGAAAAGGATGTTGCAGTAGTCGAGGCGGGAGATGATGAGAGCGAGCACAAGCATTTTAGTAGATTGAAGGTTGAGGAAAGGATGATTTCTGGAAATATTTTTGAGTTGGAGGCGACAGGAGGTAGAAAGAGCTTGGATGTGCAGTTTGAAGGACAGGGCAGAGTCAAGGGTTAGGCCGAGGCAGCAGACTTCCAGTACTGGGGAAAGCATGATGTCATTAATTGTGATAGATAGGTCAGGTAAGGAAGATCTGTGAGATGGAGGAATGATGATGAGTTCAGATTTGTTCACATTGAGCTTGAGGAAGAAGAAGGAGGATATGGCTGATAGACACTCCGGGATTCTGGACAGCAGAGAGGTGACATCTGGGCCAGAGAGGTATATCTGAGTGTCATCAGCATAAAGGTGGTACTGAAATCCATGGGACTTTATGAGTTGACTCAGTCCAATGGTATAAATTGAGAAGAGTAGGGGTCCTAGAACAGAGCCTTGGGGGACTCCAACAGAGAGAGGGTGGGATAAGGAGGTAGTGTGGGAGTGAGAGACGCTGAATGTGCGGTTGGAAAGGTAGGAGGAGATCCAGGATAGGGTGAGGTCTTTGATGCCAAAGGAGGAGAGGATCTGTAGTAGGCGGCAGTGGTTAACTGTGTTGAATGCAGAGGACAGGTCTAGAAGCAGAAGTATAGAGTATTGTCCGCTGGCTTTGGCAGTAAGTAGGTCGTTAGCAATTTTGGTCAGGGCTGTCTCAGTGGAGTGATTGGGCCGGAAACCAGATTGTAGATTGTCAAAGAGCAAGTTAGATGAGAGGTGGGAAGAAAGTTCAGCATGGACGTGCGAATGAGAGCAGTGATATTGGGCGATAGCTGGACATAGCGGTTGGGTCGAGGGTTGGCTTTTTAAGGATAGGCATGATTGTGGCATATTTGAAAGCGGAAGGGAAGGTACTGGACGTTAGTGATAGGTTGAAGATGTAGGTTAGGGATGGGATAAGTGTGGTGGTGAGTTTGGGGAGGAGGTGGGATGGGGTCAAGTGCACAGGTTGTGAGTTGCGATTTGGAGAAGAGATGATTAAGCTCCCGTTCAGTGATTTTGGAGAGGGAGGTTATGAGGTTTGGGCATTGGTCTGCTATACAAAGGGGTTGTGGTGGTTGAACAATGAAGACTTGCCGTGTTTGGTCGATCTTATTTTTGAAGTGTGTGGCAAAGTTCTCGGCAGAGATGAGGGAGGTTGGAGGGGGCAGTGGTGGGCGGAGGAGGGAGTTGAAAGTTTTGAATAACTGTTTGTAGGAGAATTGTTAGATAGGGAAGATATGAGGGTTGTGAAGTAGGCTTGTTTAGCAGAGGTGAGGGCAGATTTGAAAACGAGTGTTGCCTGTTTGAATGTAGTGAAGTCGTCTTGCGAATTTGTTTTCTTCCAACGCTGCTCTGCAGCTTTGGACACTTGGCGGAGCTTTTTAGTGGTGTTATTGTGCCAAGGTTGTCTGTTGGTATGTCACATTCTGCCATGAAAGAGAGTGGTGACCATGTCAATAGCTGATGCGAGAGTGGCATTGTAGAAAGCAGTGGCACTGACTGTGTCATGGAGTGAGGATATGAATGCCAGTGGTAGAATAGAGTCAGAGAGTGTGTGGGTGCCTAGGTGTGCAATGCTTCTGCGGGGGTGCGCATGTTGCTGGACATGGGTGCCAGGAGAGGAGGACAGGGATGAGAAAGTTAGTAGATGATGGTCGGATAGAGGGAGATGGAAGGTGGTGAAGTTAGAAAGAGAGCAGAGGCGGGTGAAGACCAGGTCTAATCCGTCTGTGTGGGTGGCTGAGGAGGACCACTGAGTAAGTCCAAAGAATGAAGTAAGGGACAGGAGTTTTGAGGCTGCTGACTGAAGGGTATCAGTGGGGATGTTGAAGTCACCCATGATGATAGTGGGGATGTCAGTTGAAAGAAAGTGAACAAGTCAGGTAGAGAATTGGTCAATGAAGGCAGTGGTCGGGCCTGGAGGTCGGTATATGACGGCCACTTGGAGGTTGGAGGGAGAGTAGATGCGGACAGAGTGGACTTCAAAAGAGGGGAGGATTAGGGAGGGAAGAGGTGGGATTGGGTTGAAGGTGCAGTTGGAAGAAAGGAGAAGACCGACTCCTCCACCTTGTCTGTTGCCAGGGCGAGGAGTGTGGGTGAAGTGGAGGCTGCCGTAGCACAGCATGGCAGGGAAGGCAGTGACAGAGGGTGTCAGACAGGTTTTTGTGAGGCCGAGAAAGGTAAGATTGCGAGGGAGAAAGAGGTCATGAATCACATGAAGCTTATTGCAGATGGAGCGGGCATTCCAAAGTGCTCCAGAGAGAGGGACCAGGGGGTTGGGTGTCAATGGCACAGGTTTTAAGTTGGAAAGATTGCGGTAGTTAATATTATATAGAGAGCGGTAGGAGGGGGTAGTAATGGGAGTTATGAGCTGTGGGGGTCCAGGATTGGGAGATATGTCCCCAGCAGTGAGGAGAAGCAAAGATAGGGAGAGCAGATGGGAGAAGGAGAGTGGGCGGCTTGTGTTATGTTGCATTAGGACAGATTTGAGGTTGAGGAGCAGTTCAGCAGAGGAGGTCAGGTGGGGAGGAAAGAGGGAAGGGGAGATGAAGATTTGGTTAGAGGGTGCTAGGGTTTGGGTATAGCGAAGGAGAGTGAGGAGTAATGGAGCAAGCACTGTGTGGGCATATGTAAACATGGTGAAGGAGTAAGAGGGTTAATAGAAAAGCTTGATTCAAGTAATAAGAAGTGCTTACTCAGCAGACATACCCAAAAGAGAAAGGTACATAGTGTTGGGTCCTGACTCCTGCCGTGACTAACTGCCGCTGTAATAGCTGCATCGTCAAGATACTTTTGCTGCAGTGGTACTTATGCTGCAGGGAGATATGTGCCAGATCCCACACACGTGCCCCCCTTGAGATGCTGCTAAATACATAGGACTGGGTAGAGGATCAGGTGAGAGGGATTGTGGGAACTAGTTTGGGATAAATTAGCAATTAACTAGCACACCAGAGGAGGTAACACAATCAAAGACACAGGGCCTGGCTAAATCCATATGCTAGTAACACCTTGCACCTGATAACATCTCTACTGGCCCCAACATGGATATACTGCAGTAAGTATTGAGTACAATGCAACAGATGAATTTAGGAAACATTCAGTAGGCACTGTTATATACCATTAAAGGAAATGTTGCAGTGGATGACAGCAAGCAGGGATTGTAGTAGAGATTGTACCATTGAAGGAAATGTTGCAGTAGATGACAGCAAGCAGGGATTGTAGTCGAGATTGTACCTGTGTGAAGAGAGGAGAGGAGGTGGATGTTAATTCTCAGCCGTTGTAGTAACTGCATCTTCCATAATGGCAATGGCTTTACTCTATAGTGCTAAATTCTACTGACAGCTTCAATTTAACCCCTTGTGGTAGATCGGCTCACTCGGTTGATATGGAGTTAGACACTGGTATATTGCGGCTTTAAGAGCTTCCTTTGGCTATGGGGGTGTTTTTCAGCTGCAGGGACAGAATAACTGGTTGCAACTGAGGGAAGCATAAATGTGGCCAAGTACAGAGATATCCTGGATGAAAACCTCTTCCAGAGTGCTCTGGACCTCAGACTTGGCCAAAGTTTCACCTTCCAACAAGACAATAACCCTAAGCACACAGTTAAAATAACAATGGAGTGGCTTCAGAACAACTCTGTGACCATTCTTCACTGGCCCAGCCAGAGCCCTGACCTCAACACAATTAAGCATCTCTGGAGAGACCTGAAAATGTCCACCAACCTTCACCATACAACCTGACGGAACAGGAGAGGATCTGCAGGGAAGAATGGAAGAGGATCCCCAAATGCAGGTGTGAAAAACTTGTTGCATCATTCCCAAGAAGACTCATGGCTGTACTAGCTCAAAAGGGTGCTTCCACTCAATACTGAGCAAAGGGTCTGAATACTTATGACGAGAGTTGAGCGACTTTGGTCGGATCGGGTTTCATGAAACAAAATTTGTTTCAGATGAAACTGGTCCGACTAGGGCAAAAAGTCAATGGGGAATAAAAGTCAGCATTGAGTGGATGAATGTTTCGGACAAAACTCCGACTTTTTTTGCCCTAGTCGGACCAGTTTCATCTGAAACAAATTTTGTTTCATGAAACCCGATCCAACCAAAGTCGCTCAACTCTACTTATGACCATGTGATATTTCAGTTTTTCTTTTTTTACTAAATTTCCAATTTGTTCAAGAAGGGTTGCAGAGTGTACATTAATGATAAAAAATGAACCTTTTTGAATTTACCAAATGGCTGCAATGAAGCAAAGAGTACAATAAAGCAAAGAGTGGAAAATATAAAAGGGTCTGAACACTTTCCGTACCCACTGTGTATATACAGTATATATATACTGTATACATATACATGTACATACAAATGTGGTCAAAATTGAAGGCAACCTTCAAACACGAGACAACTGGAGCTGTTTGCTCTTGAGGAGTGGGCCAAAATACCTGTCGAGAGGAGCAGAAGTCTCATTGACAGTTACAGGAATCGTTTGATTGCAGTGATTGCCGCTAACGGTTATGCAACAAAATAATCAGTTAAGGATACCATCATTTCTGTCCTATTTCATGAGTTTTATCTAATATATAAAGCTCAAAGTGTGTATGTATGTATGTATGTATGTGTGTGTGTATGTATGTGTGTGTATGTCCGGGATAGGCATCCGCACCGTCGCAGCTACAGCCACAAAATTTGGCACAGTCACACATCTGGACCCCGATAGCGTCCTAAGCTATGTTGTGAGGCAAAATTTTAACCCCGCGCGTTCCAATTCACCAAACAATTTTGCCCCTATCTACATACTGGGGAAAAAGTGTGTGCGCGTCTAGCCCCGCCCCTCATTATGATGTCATAATGCCCCTAGTTGCATACTGGGGAAACAGTGTGTGCGTATCAAGCCCCGCCCCTCATTATGATGTCACAATGGTTGCCATAGCGACGCTGATGTCATCATAGGTTGCAAGCCCTGCCGCCGCTCATTATGATGTCATAATTAGTGTTGAGTGATACCAGCCGATACTGAAAAATATCGTATCGGAATGAATAGGCCGATCTAAAAAAAAGTATCGTGTATCGCCTATTCCGATACCGGAAGTCCCATTCAAGTCTATGGGACTTCCGGTATCGGAATAAACTGAGCAAAGCTCCAAAAAAAGCGACTATAAGTCCAGAGTAAAGTCAAAAAGTTTTTTATTTTAATAAAGACACATCCAGATACAAATGGGGGGAGTGGGCAATAAAGTGCGAAACCGCACACCGCATGGATAAAAAAAGGATTGCTGTACAACCAGAACCTATGCAGTAACAAGACATACATAAAGTTACTAAATTATCACAAAGTGCATATAGTGCATGGCAATGTATGGCAATTAAGAATATACCGCCAAACAGTATATATGTAGATATATATCTCTTTATACCAGCTCCATCCATCAAGTAAACAGCTAAATACACAGATCATTATCAGATAGCAGGTGACCATTCACCATGGTTAGACAGATATATGACGCCTAAGAAGCATAGTAATAAGAGAGGAAGCATAAATTACCTATTGAAATGGCGGGCAGAGGTTCCAGCAGTCAGCAATCCACCCGGTGTTCGGTTTCGCACTTTATTGCCCACTCCCCGCATTTGTATCTGGATGTGTCTTTATTAAAATAAAAAACTTTTTGACTTTACTCTGGACTTATAGTCGCTTTTCTTTGGAGCTTTGCTCAGTTTTCTCTCTAGGTAGATTGCGATTGTCCTTATTGTCCATCTATTTCTGTCTGCTATTGAATTATTATGCTGATTTCTTGATATTTAAAATGCAGACACTTGTCAAAGGTATTTTTATTTATGGTATCAGAATAAGAAAAACCCTTTTCTGTCCTTGTACAGCCTCTCGGGGGTGTGTATGGAACTTCCGGGGGTCTGTGCCGGCCTGCCGGGGGTCTGTGCTGACTGCCCGGGGGTCTGTGCGGACTGCCGGGGGTCTGTACTGGCCTGCCGGGGGGCTGTGCCGGCCTGCCGGGGGGCTGTGCCGACTGTCCGGGGGTCTGTGCAGGCTGCGGGGGTCTGTGCAGGCATCGTCCGATGGGACTACAAGTCCCATCGGGCTATGCCTGCTACCATGACGGTGATTGACACATTAGCCAATGATGGGACAGTAGTAGTCCCATCATCCGGCTAATGTGTTGAATGTGAAAAAAAAAAAACATACTACATACAGTTGTGGCAAAAAGTATTGACACCCCTGAAATTCTGTCAGATAATACTCAGTTTCTTCCTGAAAATGATTGCAAACACAAATTCTTTGGTATTATTATCTTCATTTAATTTGTCTTAAATGAAAAAACACAAAAGAGAATGAAGCAAGAGGCAAAACATTGATCATTTCGCACAAAACTCCAAAAATGGGCCAGACAAAAGTATTGGCACCCTCAGCCTAATACTTGGTTGCACAACCTTTAGCCAAAATAACTGCGACCAACCACTTCCGTTAACCATCAATGAGTTTCTTACAATGCTCTGCTGGAATTTTAGACCATTCTTCTTTGGCAAACTGCTCCAGGTCCCTGATATTTGAAGGGTGCCTTCTCCAAACTGCCATTTTTAGATCTCTCCACAGGTGTTCTATGGGATTCAGGTCTGGACTCATTGCTGGCCACCTTAGAAGTCTCCAGTGCTTTCTCTCAAACCATTTTCTAGTGCTTTGTGAAGTGTGTTTTGGGTCATTGTCCTGCTGGAAGACCCTTGACCTCTGAGGGAGACCCAGCTTTCTCACACTGGGCCCTACATTATGCTGCAAAATTTGTTGGTAGTCTTCAGACTTCATAATGCCATGCACACGGTGAAGCAGTCCAGTGCCAGAGGCAGCAAAGCAACCCCAAAACATCAGGGAACCTCTGCCATGTTTGACTGTAGGGACTGTGTTTTTTTCTTTGAATGCCTCTTTTTTTCTACTGTAAACTCCATGTTGATGCCTTTGCCCAATAAGCTCTACTTTTGTCTCATCTGACCAGAGAACATTCTTCCAAAACGTTTTAGGCTTTTTCAGGTAAGTTTTGGCAAACTCCAGCCTGGCTTTTTTATGTCTCGGGGTAAGAAGTGGGGTCTTCCTGGGTCTCCTACCATACAGTCCCTTTTCATTCAGACGCCGACGAATAGTACTGGTTGACACTGTTGTACCCTCGGACTGCAGGGCAGCTTGAATTTGTTTGGCTGTTAGTCGAGGTTCTTTATCCAACATCCGCACAATCTTGCGCTGAAATCTCTTGTCAATTTTTCTTTCCCTTCCACATCACATCTAGGGAGGTTAGCCACAGTGCCATGGGCTTTAAACTTCTTGATGACACTGCGCACGGTAGACACAGGAACATTCAGGTCTTTGGAGATGGACTTGTAGCCTTGAGATTGCTCTTGCTTCCTCATAATTTGGTTTCTCAAGTCCTCAGACAGTTCTTTGATCTTCTTTCTTTTCTCCATGCTCAATGTGGTACACACAAGGACACAGGACATAGGTTGAGTCAACTTTAATCCATGTCAACTGGCTGCAAGTGTGATTTAGTTATTGCCAACACCTGTTAGGTGCCCCAGGTAAGTTACAGGTGCTGTTAATTACACAAATTAGAGAAGCATCACATGATTTTACGAACAGTGCCAATACTTTTGTCCACCCTCTTTTTATGTTTGGTGTGGAATTATATCCAGTTTGGCTTTAGGACAATTCTTTTTGTGTTTTTTCATTTAAGACAAATTAAATGAAGATAATAATACCAAAGAATTTGTGTTTGCAATCACTTTCAGGAAGAAACTGAGTATTATCTGACAGAATTGCAGGGGTGTTAATACTTTTGGCCACAACTGTACATACTACATACATACTACATATATACATACTACATACATACTACATACATACTACATATATACATACTACATACATACTACATATATACATACTACATACATACTACATATATACATACTACATACATACTACATACATACTACATACAGTGGGGAAAAAAAGTTTTAAGTCAGTCAGCAATAGTGCAAGTTCCACCACTTAAAAAGATGAGAGGCGTCTGTAATTTACATCATAGGTAGACCTCAACTATGGGAGACAAACTGAGAAAAAAAAAATCCAGAAAATCACATTGTCTGTTTTTTTTTTCATTTTATTTGCATATTATGGTGGAAAATAAGTATTTGGTCAGAAACAAGCAATCAAGATTTCTGGCTCTCACAGACCTGTAACTTCTTCTTTAAGAGTCTCCTCTTTCCTCCACTCATTACCTGTAGTAATGGCACCTGTTTAAACTTGTTATCAGTATAAAAAGACACCTGTGCACACCCTCAAACAGTCTGACTCCAAACTCCACTATGGTGAAGACCAAAGAGCTGTCAAAGGACACCAGAAACAAAATTGTAGCCCTGCACCAGGCTGGGAAGACTGAATCTGCAATAGCAAACCAGCTTGGAGTGAAGAAATCAACTGTGGGAGCAATAATTAGAAAATGGAAGACATACAAGACCACTGATAATCTCCCTCGATCTGGTGCTCCACGCAAAATCCCACCCAGTGGGGTCAGAATGATCACAAGAACGGTGAGCAAAAATCCCAGAACCACACGGGGGGACCTAGTGAATGAACTGCAGAGAGCTGGGACCAATGTAACAAGGCCTACCATAAGTAACACACTACGCCACCATGGACTCAGATCCTGCAGTGCCAGACGTGTCCCACTGCTTAAGCCGGTACATGTCCGGGCCCGTCTGAAGTTTGCTAGAGAGCATTTGGATGATCCAGAGGAGTTTTGGGAGAATGTCCTATGGTCTGATGAAACCAAACTGGAACTGTTTGGTAGAAACACAAATTGTCGTGTTTGGAGGAAAAAGAATACTGAGTTGCATCCATCAAACACCATACCTACTGTAATGCATGGTGGTGGAAAAATCATGCTTTGGGGCTGTTTCTCTGCAAAGGGGCCAGGACGACTGATCCGGGTACATGAAAGAATGAATGGGGCCATGTATCGTGAGATTTTGAGTGCAAACCTCCTTCCATCAGCAAGGGCATTGAAGATGAAATGTGGCTGGGTCTTTCAACATGACAATGATCCAAAGCACACCGCCAGGGCAATGAAGGAGTGGCTTCGTAAGAAGCATTTCAAGGTCCTGGAGTGGCCTAGCCAGTCTCCAGATCTCAACCCTATAGAAAACCTTTGGAGGGAGTTGAAAGTCCGTGTTGCCAAGCGAAAAGCCAAAAACATCACTGCTCTAGAGGAGATCTGCATGGAGGAATGGGCCAACATACCAACAACAGTGTGTGGCAACCTTGTGAAGACTTACAGAAAACGTTTGACCTCTGTCATTGCCAACAAAGGATATATCACAAAGCATTGAGATGAAATTTTGTTTCTGACCAAATACTTATTTTCCACCATAATATGCAAATAAAATGAAAAAAAAAACAGACAATGTGATTTTCTGGATTTTTTTTTCTCAGTTTGTCTCCCATAGTTGAGGTCTACCTATGATGTAAATTACAGACGCCTCTCATCTTTTTAAGTGGTGGAACTTGCACTATTGCTGACTGACTAAATACTTTTTTTCCCCACTGTATATACATACTACATACATACTACATATATATATATATATATATACTACATACATACTACATATATACATACTACATACATACTACATATATACATACTACATACATACTACATACATACTACATATATACATACCACATACATGCTACATACATACTACATATATACATACTACATATATACATACTACATACATACTACATACATACTACATATATACATACTACATACATACTACATATATATATACTACATACATACTGCATACATACTACAAACATACTACATATACATACTACATACATACTACAGACATACTACATATATACTTACTACATACATACTACATATACATACTACATACATACTACATACATACTACATATATACATACTACATACATACTACATATATACTACATATATACATACTACATACATACTACATACATACTACATATATACATACTACATACATGCTACATATATACTACATTCATACAACATACATATATACTACATACATACAACATACATACTACATACAACATACATGCATAGTACATACATACATACATACTACATACATGCTACATATATACTACATTCATACAACATACATATATGCTACATACATATAACATGCTACAGACATACAACATACATACTACATACAATACATTCATTCAATACATACATATAGACATACAATACATACAACATAGAGTGCATACTCAACATTACTTGTCACTTTCATCCCCGAAGCCAGTGTCATCTAAGGAAAAATATGAAAATAACAAACCACCAAATACTCCCTGATCTGCAGAAATCCACGAGTGAGTGTCCCAAGCCGATCTTCCGTGGAGAGCAGCAGCATCAGCTGATGCGACCGCTCTCTACGGGGCTCAGGAATCCAGTGTCGGGAGGTAGGTATTCTTCCGCACTGTATTCCTCCGCCACTGTAAAAAAATAGTCCCTGGTCTCACTTTATGGCAAATGCTGCGTGGGAACTTTTTCACACAGCAATGCCAAAAGTGAGACTAGGGACTATTTTTTTACAGTGGCGGAGGAATACAGTGCGGAAGGATACCTACCTCCCGAAACTGGATTCCTTGAGCCCCTAGATAGCGGTTGCATCAGCTAATGCTGCTGCTCTCCACGGGAGATCGGCGTGGGACAAGCGTGGATATCTGCGGATCAGGGAGTATATGGCTTGTTTGTTATTTTCATATTTTTCCTTAGATGACACTGGCTTCGGGGAACAATGTGACAAGTATTGGTGAGTATGTACTCTGTGTTATATGTACTGTATGTCTATGTATGTATTGTATGAATGTATTGTATGTAGTATGTATGTATTGTATGAATGTATGAATGTATTGTATGCAGTATGTATGTATTGTATGCATGTATGTTGTATGTATGCAGTATGTATGTATGTATGTTGTATGTCTGGAGCATGTTGTATGTATGTAGTATATTTGTAGCATGTATGTAGTATGTATGTATGTTGCATGAATGTAGTATATATGTAGCATGTATGTAGTATGTATGTATGAATGTAGTATATATGTAGCATGTATGTAGTATGTATGTATGTATGTTGTATGAATGTAGTATATATGCAGCATGTATGTAGTATGTATGTAGTATGTATGTACTATGTATGTATGTTGTATGCAGTATGTATGTTGTATGAATGTAGTATACATGAAGCATGTATGTAGTATGTATGTATGTTGTATGAATGTACTATATATGTAGCATGTATGTAGTATGTAGTATATATGTATGTTGTATGTAGTATGTATGTAGTATGTAGTATGTATGTATGTATGTTGTATGTAGAATATATGTAGTATGTAGTATATATGTATGTTGTATGAATGTAGTATATATGTAGCATGTATGTAGCATATATGTATGTTGTATGAATGTTGTATATATGTAGTATGTATGTAGCATGTATGTAGTATGTATGTAGTATGTATGTAGTATATATGTATGTTGTATGAATGTAGTGTATATGTAGTATGTATGTAGTATGTAAATATGTAGCATGTATGTAGCATGTATGTAGTATGTACAGTGGGGAAAAAAAGTATTTAGTCAGTCAGCAATAGTGCAAGTTCCACCACTTAAAAAGATGAGAGGCGTCTGTAATTTACATCATAGGTAGACCTCAACTATGGGAGACAAACTGAGAAAAAAAAATCCAGAAAATCACATTGTCTGTTTTTTTTTCATTTTATTTGCATATTATGGTGGAAAATAAGTATTTGGTCAGAAACAAAATTTCATCTCAATACTTTGTGATATATCCTTTGTTGGCAATGACAGAGGTCAAACGTTTTCTGTAAGTCTTCACAAGGTTGCCACACGCTGTTGTTGGTATGTTGGCCCATTCCTCCATGCAGATCTCCTCTAGAGCAGTGATGTTTTTGGCTTTTCGCTTGGCAACACGGACTATCAACTCCCTCCAAAGGTTTTCTATAGGGTTGAGATCTGGAGACTGGCTAGGCCACTCCAGGACCTTGAAATGCTTCTTACGAAGCCACTCCTTCATTGCCCTGGCGGTGTGATTTGGATCATTGTCATGTTGAAAGACCCAGCCACGTTTCATCTTCAATGCCCTTGCTGATGGAAGGAGGTTTGCACTCAAAATCTCACGATACATGGCCCCATTCATTCTTTCATGTACCCGGATCAGTCGTCCTGGCCCCTTTGCAGAGAAACAGCCCCAAAGCATGATGTTTCCACCACCATGCATTACAGTAGGTATGGTGTTTGATGGATGCAACTCAGTATTCTTTTTCCTCCAAACACGACAATTTGTGTTTCTACCAAACAGTTCCAGTTTGGTTTCATCAGACCATAGGACATTCTCCCAAAACTCCTCTGGATCATCCAAATGCTCTCTAGCAAACTTCAGACGGGCCCGGACATGTACAGGCTTAAGCAGTGGGACACGTCTGGCACTGCAGGATCTGAGTCCATGGTGGCGTAGTGTGTTACTTATGGTAGGCCTTGTTACATTGGTCCCAGCTCTCTGCAGTTCATTCACTAGGTCCCCCCGCGTGGTTCTGGGATTTTTGCTCACCGTTCTTGTGATCATTCTGACCCCACGGGGTGGGATTTTGCATGGAGCACCAGATCGAGGGAGATTATCAGTGGTCTTGTATGTCTTCCATTTTCTAATTATTGCTCCCACAGTTGATTTCTTCACTCCAAGCTGGTTGGCTATTGCAGATTCAGTCTTCCCAGCCTGGTGCAGGTCTACAATTTTGTTTCTGGTGTCCTTTGACAGCTCTTTGGTCTTCACCATAGTGGAGTTTGGAGTCAGACTGTTTGAGGGTGTGCACAGGTGTCTTTTTATACTGATAACAAGTTTAAACAGGTGCCATTACTACAGGTAATGAGTGGAGGAAAGAGGAGACTCTTAAAGAAGAAGTTACAGGTCTGTGAGAGCCAGAAATCTTTATTGCTTGTTTCTGACCAAATACTTATTTTCCACCATAATATGCAAATAAAATGAAAAAAAAACAGACAATGTGATTTTCTGGATTTTTTTTTCTCAGTTTGTCTCCCATAGTTGAGGTCTACCTATGATGTAAATTACAGACGCCTCTCATCTTTTTAAGTGGTGGAACTTGCACTATTGCTGACTGACTAAATACTTTTTTTCCCCACTGTATGTAGTATATATGTATGTAGTATGTATGTAGTATGTAGTATGTATATATGTAGTATGTATGCAGCATGTGTGTAGTATGTACTGTATGTAGTATATATGTATGTTGTATGAATGTTGTATATATGTAGTATGTATGTAGTATGTATGTAGTATGAATATGTATAGCCTGTATGTAGCATGTATGTAGTATGTATGTAGTATGTATATAGTATATATGTATGTTGTATGTATGTAGTATGTATGTATGTAGTATTATGTAGTATGTTTTTTTTTTTACATTCAACACATTAGCCGGATGATGGGACTACTACTGTCCCATCATTGGTAATGTGTCAATCACTGTCAGTGCAGCAGGCATCGCCCGATGGGACTTGTAGTTCCATCAGACGATGCCTGCACACACACAAGACCCCCGGCAGGCCCGCACAGACCATCGGCAGCTGGCACAGGCACCCGGCAGTCGGCACAGACCCCCGAGAGGCCCGCACAGACCACCGGCAGCCGGCACAGGCACCCGGCAGGCCCGTACAGACCCACGAAAGTCGGCACAGACCCCCCGCAGTCGGCACAGACCGCGCATTATGATGCGCCCAGACCGCGCATCATGATGACGTCATTTCAGCAGCCAATCACACCCATGCCAATAGTTAACATGCCTAACAGGATGTGCCCACACTTCTGAGGATTCCCATTGGCTGAATCAAATCGAGCAGGCTGATAGCTTTATGGGAACTTCCGATTCCGGTATCCGATACGAAAAAAGTATCGGAAGTCAGTATCGGAATTCCGATACAGCTAATATCGGCCGATACCCGATACTTGCGGTATCGTAAAGCTCAACACTAGTCACAATGGTTGACTATGGAATGGAGGATGTGTGATGGGTATATGGGCACTGAACTATGGGATGGTGGATATGTATGATGGGTATATGGGCACGGGATTATGGGATGGAGGATGTGTGATGGGTATATGGGCACTGGACTATGGGATGGTGGATATGTATGATGGGTATATGGGCATGGGACTATGGGATGGAGGATATGTGTGATGGGTATATGGGCACTCGACTATGGGATGGAGGATGTGTGATGGGTATATGTGCATGGGACTATGGGATGGAGGATGTGTGATGGGTATATGGGCACTGGACTATGGGATGGAGGATATGTATGACGGGTATATGGGCACGGGACTATGGGATGGACGATATGTATGACCGGTATATGGGCACGGGACTATGGGATGGAGGATGTGTGATGGGTATATGTGCATGGGACTATGGGATGGAGTATGTGTGATGGGTATATGGGCACTGGACTATGGGATGGAGGATATGTATGACGGGTATATGGGCACGGGACTATGGGATGGACGATATGTATGACCGGTATATGGGCACAGGACTATGGGATGGAGGATGTGTGATGGGTATATGGGCACTGGACTATGGGATGGAGGATATGTATGATGGGTATATTGGCACTCGACTATGGGATGGCGAATATATGTGTGATGGGTATATGGGCATGGGACTATGGGATGGAGGATGTGTGATGGGTATATGGGCATTCGACTATGGGATGGAGGATATGTATGATGGGTATATGGGCACGGGACTATGGAATGGCGGATATGTATGATGGGTATATGGGCACGGGACTATGAGATGGAGGATATGTATGATGGGTATATGGGCATGGGACTATGAGATGAAGGATGTGTGATGGATATATGGGCACTCGACTATGGGATGGCGAATATGTATGATGGGTATATGGGCATGGGACTATGGGATGGAGGATGTGTGATGGGTATATGGGCATGGGACTATGGGATGGAGGATGTGTGATGGGTATATGGGCACTGGACTATGGGATGGAGGATATGTATGATGGGTATATGGACACGGGCCTATGGGATAAAGGATGTGTGATGGGTATATGGGCACGGGCCTATGGGATGGAGGATATGTATGATGGGTATATGGGCACAGGCCTATGGGATGGTGGATATGTATTATGGGTATATGGGCATGGGACTATGAGATGAAGGATGTGTGATGGGTATATGGGCACTCGACTATGGGATGGAGGATATGTATGATGGATATATGGGCATGGGACTATGGAATGGCGGATATGTATGATGGGTATATGGGCACGGGACTATGAGATGGAGGATATGTATGATGGGTATATGGGCATGGGACTATGAGATGAAGGATGTGTGATGGATATATGGGCACTCGACTATGGGATGGCGAATATGTATGATGGGTATATGGGCATGGGACTATGGGATGGAGGATGTGTGATGGGTATATGGGCATGGGACTATGGGATGGAGGATGTGTGATGGGTATATGGGCACTGGACTATGGGATGGAGGATATGTATGATGGGTATATAGACACGGGCCCATGGGATGGAGGATGTGTGATGGGTATATAGGCATGGGCCTATGGGATGGAGGATATGTATGATGGGTATATGGGCACGGGCCTATGGGATGGTGGATATGTATGATGGGTATATGGGCACGGGACTATGGGATGGAGGAAAATTATAATTTGTTATAACTAACCACAGTTAGTTACTATGCCCGGGCAGCGCAGGGCTCTTCAGCTAGTTTTAAAATAAACTTCTGTGGAAGCATGGTTGAAAAGCAATGTCTGACTTCATTTGTTCATTTTTATAGATTTTTTTATTTATTATTACTTTTGTCAGATTCAAGTTATTTATGTGACCATTGTGGATTTTTGTGTCATTAAGCGAGGGGTACCAACAATTTTAACCCATGTGTATATATTGTACAATATATAAATAGATATTATTGTGAAAAAGCTAAATAAAAAATAAAAGTACTCGTATTTGGTATCGCCAAGTCCGGAATGACCTTACCTATTAAACTGTCCCACTAGTTAACCCCTTTAGTGAACACTGCAAAAAAATAGATAAAAAATGAGGCAAAAATCTAAGCTTAATCATCATATTGCTGAACAAAAAGGGGAATTAATTGCGATAAAAACAAGAATGTACATAAAAATGGTATCTCTGAAAACGCCGCTAAGCCCTGCCCCATCCGGTCATCACCGCCTACTAGCGCACGTGGGCGCTTGCGATCTGCGCACTCTATCTTTAGCATAGGGTGGTCAGATCGTGCGCTGGCCGTGCGCTAGCAGGATTTTGCCATGCGCTGCGCACTTTTGAAGGTGCGCCGTGCGCGCCGAAATGCAACATGCTGCGTTCGGCGCACACGGGCGCACCTTCAAAAGTGCACAGTGCACGGCAAAATCCTGCTAGCGCACGGCCAGCGCACGATCTGCGCACCCTATGCTAAAGATAGGGTGCGCAGATCGCAAGCGTCCATGTGCGCTAGTAGGCGGCAATGACCGGATGGGGCGGGGCTTAGCGGCGGCCGTGCGCAGGCCGTCGCTGCGCTATAAAGCGCAAATGTGAAACCAGCCTAATAGCTCTCAGAAAAAAATATAAAAAAAAATTATTTTTTTCTCTAAAATAGTTTCAATTGTGTACAAGCACCAAAACATAAAAAAATTATAAAAATGGGCAAGAATAAAGCTGCTTTTTCAATTTTATCACACACGGAACGGAATAAAAAAAAATTCCTGCATTGTTGTTTTTGGTTTACTCTGCCTCCCAAAAATATGAATAGAAAGCGATGAAAATCAAGCCCTCTTATGACTCTGTGGGCCAAAATATGTAAAAATTATATCTCTCAAAATATGTTGATGCAAAAACTAATCTTTGAAAAAAAAGCTTCTTTTAGTGTGCAATAGCAGCCAAACATAAATAAAGCTATATAAATCTTGTATCGCTGTAATCACACCAACCCAAAGAATAAAGTACTCTAATCACTTATACCACATGAGAAATGGCGTAAAAAATAAATAAAACCAATTCTTAACCTGCTGTTGATTTTTTCATTCTGCCTCCCGAAGATCACAGTATGGCTCGGCTCACATTTATCCTGCGCTCTATGCTGAACGCTTACACCGGGGTTTCAATGTAAATCTTTGAAATAAGTGATTGAGATGGAACACCCAGGGGAACATTTCCTATAATGAGGCAGATTGGGGCGCAGGGGATGCTGTATTTGTATTAGAAGTGCATAAAAGTGCCATCGGTCACAGTTTTGTGCACCTCTGAAAAAAGGAAACCGCTGAACGGAGGCCAGAGTCCAGAGTAATTCTGCTGCCTCATACAGATATTAAGACGTAAATTCTGATGTAAGTGCTTGTTATATAAAATGTTCCCAATAAAAGCTTCAACTCAATCCACAAAAAAAGCAAGTTCCCACTCAGGTCTGTCATTTGTTAATGGAAATATAGGGAGCTTCCATGGTTCTGGTACATAAATGCTCTGGAAAAGCTAAATGGCCCTCGCCCTCCAAAAGAAATTAAGCAAATTCTGTGACTTCAAATCCAAATGCACCTGTCCCTTCGGAACCCAAGTGTGCATAAGCCACAGTTAGTGTCAACATGTTTGGCATTTCTGTAGCAATGAGAGCCTGCCTAATTGATGGGTGCATGTGCTGAGCACAACAAACTGGTCACTACAACAGCAGTTAACAATTTTCACTCATTAATAACCACTGGAAAACAACCATGGAGTCAAAATCATTACAACACATGTAGAAAAAAATCCCAAAGGGGTACATTTTCCAAAATGGGGTCACTTGAGGGGGGATCCTGCTCTTCTAGTACTTAGGGGCTCTGTTTATGGAGTCTGCAAACAAACTATTATAGAAAATTCTGAACACCAGGATGCCTCCTGTATAACAGTACTGCTTAGCTATACAGCAAGACTCAGGAGGGACAGAGCACTCATCCCTCCTGAGTCTCACCGTATAGCTAAGCAGTACTGTACAGCCACATATGGGGTATTTCTACATTCAGCAGAAATTGTGGGACAAACTTGTGTGCCATTTTTATGCATTTTGAAGTGTGAAAATGTAAAATCTTGAGCTAAAATAAAATTTTGGTGATAAAAATGTAATTTTTTTTTTCATTGCCCAATGGTATAAAATTCAGTGACCCACCTGTGGTGCTAATGTGATCACTGCACTTCTAGATGAATTCACTGAGAGGTGTAGTTTGTTCTTCTGTTTTGGCTCCTCAGGGGCTCTGCATTTGTGACATGGCACCCTCAAACCAATCCAGCAAATTGTGAACTCCAATATGGCACTTCTTCCCTTCTGAGCTTTGTGCCTGAAAAACAGTTTTCAACCACATATCAGGTATTAGCTTACTCAGGAGAAATTGCCCAACAAATTTTGGGGTCCAATTTGTCCTGCTATCCTTGTGAAAATAAAAAGTTGGGGCTAAAATAATATTTTTTGGGGGAAAAATTTGATTTTTTAATTTTCACAGCTCTATTTTATAAACTTCTGTGAAGCAGCTGGGGTTCAAGGTGCTCATCACACTTGTAGAGACATTCCTTGACATGTCTAGCTTCCAAATTGGTGTCACTTGTGGGGGTTTTCCACTGTTTAGGCACATCAAGGGCTCTTGTAATGAGACATGACACCGGCAGACCATTCCATCATAGTCTGGTTCCAAAACGTCACTACATTTCTGAGCCCATCCGTGAGCCACACAGTAGTTTACCCCCACGTATTGGGTTTCTTCATACTCAGGAGAAATTGCAAAACAAATTTTGTAGTCGATTTTCTCCAGATATCCTTGTGAAAAAAATTGTGGCTAAATAACATTTTTGTGTGAAAAATATGATTTTATTTTTCTGTAAAGCACCTGGGGGTTCAAGGTGATCATTACACATCTAAATAAGTTCCATGAGGGGTTAAGTTTCCAAAATGGTGTCACTTGTGGGCGTTTTACACTGCTTAAGCACATCATGGGCTCTTCAAATGCGATATGGCTTGCGCTAATTATGCCAGCAAATTTTACATGCAAAAAGTCAAATGGTGCTCTTTCCCTTCTGAGCCCTGTCTTTTGGAAAATCAGTGGTTTTATCCCATATATCAAGTATCAACATGCTCAAAAGAAATTGCAAAACAAATTTTGAGGTCCATTTCTTCCTGTTACCTTTCTGAAAATAAAAAAATGGGTCTAGATAAATTTTTTGCGACAAAAAGTTAACCCCTTAATCCCATATGACGTACTATCCCGTCCATGTGCCCTGTAAAAAATTGCAGGGAATTCCGCTGACGTCACTGAGGCTGCAGGGAGTCCCCGCAATTTTTTACAACGAATTAACCCCTTAAATTAACACCTTCAACTCCAAAATTTTACACAAAAACCCTCATCTAATTTCTAGTGATAGACATAAAAAAACATGAAATGAAATGGTTAACTGTATGTTAGCCATGTGTCATTTCATGTCGGGTAGGGGAATCAATTTACAGAAGCCGGCAAATGTTACAGTGGCTATTCTGCTATGAAGAACTGCATGAATTATATATATATGTATATATATATATTTCTATGTGTCTATATCAATTCTTTCCTTTGTGTTTGAAAACCTGTCATAGGGCTCCATTAGATGTCCATTTTGCAAGTCTGCAAGAAAATCTCAGCAGATGGATGTCAAACGGATGCTTACATGCGAATAAAATCGGTTCTACGCTGGAAAATCGGATCACAGACGGAGCCATGGTGAAGAAACCTTTGTGCGATTTCAGACCGTTAAAATCGGACCGATTTTTTAATCATTGTGTGTGACTCCAGCCTTACAATAAAAAACATCTTTTAGCGTGCGACAGCTGCCAAATATAAGAGCCGCCATAAATAGTAAATCAAACTCCCCATTATCACCCCCTTAGTTAGGGAAAAATAATAAAATTAAAAGAAAATGTATTTATTTCCACTTTCCCATTAGGGCTAGGGTTAGGGCCAGGGCTAGGGTTAGGGCTAGGGCTAGGGTTAGGGCTAGGGTTAGGGCTGAGATTAGGGTTAGGGGTGTGTTGGGGTTAGGATTGGAGTTAGAATTGAGGGTTTCCACTGTTTGGGCACATTAGGTGCTCTCCAAATGCAACATGGCGTCTGATCTCAATTCCAGCCAATTCTGAGTTGAAAAAGTCAAATGGTGGTCCTTCCCTTCCAAGCTCTGCCATGCGCCCAAACAGTGTTTTACCCCCACATATGGGGTATCAGCCTACTCAGGAGAAATTGCAAAACAACTTTTGGGGTCCAATTTCTCCTGTTACCCTTAGGAAAATAAAAAATTGGGGGCAAAAATATCATTTTTGTGGAAAAAATGATTTTTTTATCTTCACGCCCGGGCGTTATAAACTTCTGTGAAGCACTTGGGGGTTCAAAGTGCTCACCACACATCTAGATAAGGCCTCTTTCACACTTCCGTTTTTTACAATCAGTCACAATCCGCCAGGTTTTGAAAAAAAACGGATCCTCAAATTTTTTTTGAGGATCCGTTTTTTTCCCATTGACTTGCATTAATGGCGGATTGTGACGGATTGTTGTCCGTTGCATCCATTTTTTGTGAGGATCCGCCAAAAGTTGCTGTCCGTCACCATCCTCAAAAATTTCAAAACGGAGCTTGTAACGTTTTTTTCTCTGGCGGATCCTGCAAACACTGATTTAACCCGAATTTCTTTCTGGGTGCCGGACAAAAAAAAAAAAATTCTCTCTCTCTCTCTCTCTCTCTCTCTCTCTCTCTCTCTCTCTCTCTCTCCTTCCCGGCCAGCGATTCCTTTAAATTTCTTCATTTTCAGGATCCGTCTGAAAACGGATCCTGTGCCATCCGTTCACATCAGTTGAGAACGGATCCGCTTGTCCGCCTTTTTGGCGGATTATAACTGATGCAAAAAACTGAAGTGTGAAAGAGGCCTAAGTTCCATGGGGGGTCTAGTTTCCAAAATGGGGTCACTTGTGGGGAGTTTCAATAGTTTAGGTACATCAGGGGCTCTCCAAACGCACATGACACCCACAGACCATTCCATCAAAGTCTGCATTCCAAAACGTCACTACTTCCCTTCCGAGACCCGACGTGTGCCCATACAGTAGTTTTCTCCCACATACGGGGTATCAGCATACTCAGGACAAATTGGACAACAACTTTTGGGGTCCAATTTCTCCTGTTACCCTTGGGAAAATAAAAAAATTGGGGACTAATTGATCATGTTTGTGGAAAAAATACGATTTTTTCATTTTCATGCCGGGGCATTATAAACTTCTGTGAAGCCCTTGGGGGTTCAAAGTGCTCACCACACATCTAGATAAGTTCCTTAGGGGGTCTAGTTTCCAAAATGGTGTCATTTGTGGGGGGTTTCCACTGTTTAGGTACATTAGGGGCTCTCCAAAGGCAACATGACACCCGCAGACCATTCCATCAAAGTCTGCATTCCAAAATGTCACTACTTCCCTTCCGAGTCCCGACGTGTGCCCATACAGTGGTTTTCTCCCACATATGGGGTGTCAGCGTACTCAGGACAAATTGGACAACAACTTTTTGGGTCCAATTTTTCCTGTTACCCTTGGGAAAATAAAAAAAATGGGGACTAAAAGATCATGCTTGTGGAAAAAATACGATTTTTTTATTTTCACGCCCGGGCGTTATAAACTTCTGTGAAGCACTGGAGGGGTCAAAGTGCTCACCACACATCTAGATAAGTTCCTTGGGGGGTCTAGTTTCCATAATGGGGTCACTTGAGGGGGATTTCCACTGTTTAGGTACATCAGGGGCTCTCCAAAAGCAACATGACACCCGTAGACCATTCCATCAAAGTCTGCATTCCAAAACATCACTACTTCCCTTCCGAGACCCGACGTGTGCCCATACAGTAGTTTTCTCCCACATATGGGTTATCAGCGTACTCAGGACAAATTGGAAAACAACTTTTGGGGTCCAATTTCTCCTGGTACCTTTGGGAAAATAAAAAAATTGGTGACTAAAAGATCATGTTTGTGGAAAAAATACGATTTTTTTTATTTTCACGCCAGGCGTTATAAACTTCTGTGAAGCACTGGAGGGGTCAAAGTGCTCACCACACATCTAGATAAGTTCCTTGGGGGGGTCTAGTTTCCAAAATGGTGTCACTTGTGGGGGTTTCCACTGTTTTGGTACATCAGGGGCTCTCCAAACGCGACATGGTGTCCGATCTCAATTCCAGCCAAAATCGTCAAATGGTGCTGCTTCCCTTCCGAGCTCTGCCATGCGCCCAAATAGTGGTCTACCCCCACATATGGGGTAACATCGTACTCAGGACAAATTGCACAATAACTGTTAGGGTCCTGTTACCCTTGGAAAAATAAGAATTGAGGGTGAAAAGATCATTTTTGTGGAAAAAATATGATTTTTTAATTGTACGGCTGAATGTTATAAACTTCTGTGAAGCCCTTGGGGGTTCAAAGTTCTCACCACACATCTAGATAAGTTCCATGGGGGGTCTAGTTTCCAAAATGGTGTCATTTGTGGGGGGTTTCCACTGTTTTGGTACATCAGGGGTTTTCCAAACGCGACATGGTGTCCGATCTCAATTCCAGCCAAAAACGTCAAATGGCGCTGCTTCCCTTCCGAGCTCTGCCATGCGCCCAAATAGTGGTTTACCCCTACATGTGGGGTATCAGCGTACTCAGGACAAATTGCACAATAACTTCTAGGGTCCTGTTACCCTTGGGAAAATAAAAATTGGGGGTGAAAAGATCATTTTTCTGGAAAAAATATGATTTTTAAATTGTACCCCTGTACGTTATAAACTTCTGTGAAGCCCTTGTGGGTTCAAAGTTCTCACCACATATCTAGATAAGTTCCTTGGGGGGTCTAGTTTCCAAAATGGGTTCACTTGTGGGGGGTTTCCACTGTTTAGGTACATCAGGGGCTCTCCAAACGTGACATGGCGTCCGATCTGAATTCCAGCCAATTTTGCATTGAAAAAGTCAAACGGCGCTCCTTCCCTTCTGACCTCAGCCATGCACCGAAACAGTGGTTCCCCCCACATATCAGGTATCAACGTACTCAGGACAAATTGCACAATAAATTTTGTAGTCCAATTTCTCCTGTTACCCTTGGTAAAATAAAAAAAATTGAACCTAAAGTACTTTTTTTGTGAAAAAAAGTTAAATGTTCATTTTTTTTAAATATTCAAAAAATTCCTGTGACGCACCTAAAGGGTTAATAAACTCCTTGAATGTGGTTTTGAGCACCTTAAGGGGTGCAGTTTTTAGAATGGTGTCACTTTTGGGTATTTTCTATCATATAGACCCCTCAAAGTGGCTTCAAATGTGATGTGGTCCGTAAAAATAAAATGGTGTTGCAAAAATGAGAAATCGCTGGTCAATTTTTAACCCTTATAACTTCCTAACAAAAAAAAAATTTTGGTTCCAAAATTGTGCTTATGTAAAGTAAACATGTGGGAAATGTTACTTATCAAATTTTTTGTGTGCCGTATCTCTGTGATTTAAGGGCATAAAAATTCAAAGTTAGAAAATTTCAAAATTTTCACCAAATTTCCGTTTTTTTCACAAATAAACGCAAGTTATTTGAATGAAATTTTACCACTAACATGAAGTGGAATATGTCATGAGAAAATATTGCCAGAATCACCAGGATCCATGGAAGCGTTTCAGAGTTATTACCTCATAAAGGGACAGTGGTCAGAATTGTAAAAATTGGCCCGGTCATGAACGTGCAAACCACCCTTTGGGGGCTTAAGGGGTTAAATGTTCATTTTTTTTCAACATTCCAAATATTCCTGTGAAGAACCTAAAGGGTTAATAAACTTCTTGAATGTGGTTTTGAACACTTTGAGGGGTGCAGTTTTATAATAGTATCACTATTTGGTATTTTCTGTCATATAAGCCCCTGAAAGTCACTTCAAATGTAATGTGGTCCCTAAAGATATAGTTTTGTAAACTTTGTTGGAAAAATGAGAAATCGTTTGTCTGTTTTAAACCCTTATAACTTCCTAATAAAAGAATTAAGTTTCAAAACTTGTGCTGATATAAAGTTGACATATGACAAATGTTATTTATTAACTATTTTGTATGAATAAACTCTGATTTAAGGGCATAGAAATTAAGTTTGAAAATAGCAAAATTTTTGCCAAATTTCCTTTTTTTCACAAAGAAACACAAGTCACATCAACTGAATTCTACCACTGTCATAAAGTACAATATGTCACAAAAAACAGTCTCAGAATCAATCAGTGGGATCCATTGAAACATTCCAGAATTATTACCTAAAAAAGTGACAGCGGTCAGAATTGTAAAATTTAGCATGGTCATGAAGGTGCAAACAAGCCTTGGGGATTAAAGGGGTTTAATATGGTATTGGATAAGAAATATTCTGATACTCTGAAGGGGACAAATTGAAATTAACTAAATTTACCCTTGTAGTACACGCCGAGGTGATTGAGTCCGGTAATCAACTTAATAACCCTTTTTAGTCTAAAGTGCATTTTACATTATGCCGTTTTTCATTTCCACTGCATGTTATTTCTTAATGTGAGTTCACCTGTCACATTTTTCTTCACCTATAAATGATCCTTCACGGATCAATAATACTGGAAGAGTACTTGCCTAATATGTTTTAAGTTTATGTTACATTTACTTTATATGTTTTGGTTGACCTGTATACTGCGCTTTCCAACTCATCAAAACTGTAATGACTGTAACTTCTATATTCTGGAAAGTACTGATTTTTGAAGTTATGTACAGGTTGTTTGGAAAAATTTACAAATAAAGATTTGCAAAAAAAACATGGTATTGGATATAATCTATATAATTTACATTGGGCAAACACATTTTAATCACTTGGTGATTTTTTAGTTTTTGCTCTTTCATTTTCCCCTTTCATTCTTCTAAGAGCCATACATTTTCTATTTTTCCATTAAGCCACAAAAGGCTTTATTTTTTTGCAAAATGAATTGTAGTCGACCTCATAGATCAGAGATCAGCTGGAGAGGACTGCAGGGCCCACTGTGGGGGATGAGGACACAGAGCACAGAGGATTTCCGCTCCCTGCTGCAGAGCTCTCCAGTGCAGTGAGCTCCCCTCCCCGACCATCTCTATGTGAGACATCCCGTGCAGTGAGCCTCTTCCCCGAAATGGTGCAGCATGCCCGGAATGGCACACTGGAGGAAGCCGAATACAGTACGCACTGTGATATGGAAGGGTTAATGATTTGCCTTTAAATGCCTAACTGCCTTTAATTCTTCATTTGCCTTTTGCCTTTCATTTATTCTTATGACACTGCAGTTTTGGCTGTCTCCTCTTCAAGGGAAATATGCTTCTTATCATATATGTTCTCAATAGTCAGCCACAACGTGTTCTGGGTACATTATTAACAAAGTATGACCCTGAAGTGATAGTGGGGGCCACATGAGCTCCATAGAATTACATATTGTTGTAAATGGTATAAAAGATTGACTTGTGTTTCATTACATCAGATAAAGCGATTAGCCCATGGCCCGTGTGTGCAGTCTCTTTTGTCTCCAAGTGCATGTAAATTAAGGGCATAAAACTCCTAATTCGGCCTCACTGGTGATCTGGCATATCTGACTTTGGTCAGAACGAAAACAGCTACAACAGTTTGCCGCCCGAACGGGGACCGTGGAAACCAGCCTATTCGGAAACCATATGTGGGAGATTCCTGGGAGGTTGAAACATGCAAATCCAGCAGCAGCAGGTGAGGAAAGTTTATTCTTACATTGATTTTGCATTTTGCAATCTCTCTAAGGATCTCTACATATCTCTGGGTAAGGCTGTACAAAACGGTTCAAAAGAACCTACATCACCAGTGAGCAGAGAGTATGTCCGTATGAGAGTTGAATAATAGAGTAATAAGAAAATAATTGTCATCTGTATTATCTGTCAATCTGTTCTGGGAATATACTAATATACTAACTGGTTGTGTACTGGTGTACTGTGTAGCACAGAGCTGGGATACTCCGTGCAGAGTTGTTATTTTGGTCATTTTTGATTAGTAAATCATATGAGGCTGTATTTTGTATAGGGCTGTGGTTTTTTGTTGTTTTGGTTTTTGTTGATTCTTGTTTTTCAAGAAGTTGGCTTTGGTGTTCTCAGAGTGTCAGTGGACACTGCCGTAGTTTCATAAGGTGTTAATTCCAAAGTGCAAAATAGTCAGGCTGTGTGAATCTTTGTATGTATGCCTATGAGAACCTCTGCGTGAGATGAGAGATGAGTAATTGAGTATACGGGATATAAATAAATCCCTGATTGATGAGGGGTTCCGATTAGGAATGGTCCTCTGTATGTGACAGAGGACATTATTCAACTCACTTTGAGCTGAATTAGGTGGATTGATTGAGATAAGGGATTTTTGTTATCTTCTCTTTGCAAAATCAAATGACCACAGGAAAGTGAAAGAAAAAAAAATCCCTGAATGAGCACATATGAATGAATCATCACCATTCTGTGAAGATTGCAGAGGAGTTCTAGAGGTACTGAGTCAAGGGACAGAGCCCTACAGAATTTTTTCATGGACTCCTAATATTGTTACCTTTCCAGTTCTTGTGGAAGGTTCAGGACGGGTACGTTACAGATATTTCAATCTACATCTGAGATTGAATGAATTGAGTAATGATATAGCTCCTGTTATAATGTATGTGGTATGACATTGGAGAGTTTTCTGGAAGTATTTGGCCAGAAAAGGGCAAAGTGTGGTTACTCACATTATACAGTTATTTGCCCCTACAGTGAAATCGCGTGATTTTGAGAGGTTTGTAGAAATTGATTTTGATTAAGTCTAAAGAACTACTGCATTCTGTTAGTGTGAAGGACACTACATTTCTAAAATTCTAATGGGAGGGGGAATGAAAGGGCTGCATGGTTCTCCTCTCCTCTCTCTCCGTTCTTGTCTCCGCTGAGTGTCTAATCGGAGGATTCACTGTGTTTCTGTCCTTGGTGTAATGCTCGCTACTAGCTAGGAGACTTGTGCATTTTAAAGCAACAGTACTTAATTGAAGTGGAATGAAACTTTGTAAGTTGAAGTTGGAAGTTTAAAGTAAAATATGGTGCCTAATTTAGAAGGAAATTGTAAGTGATTGTTTGGTCATTAATGTGTTTGAATCTGCTTGTGTGATTTATAGCAAATTGAGAATCAGCAGAAGGAGGTAGCCAACTGCACGGCTGTTAAATTTGGTTAGAGGCCTATCACATCTGGGCCTTCTTACTTTAGTCAGCGGGTTTTTTGTTGTGGGTGAGAGGCGAGGGCAAGGAGAATTCTGGATACACCTTGGCAGGCTCACTTTGACTTGCTATGTGTGGCCTGTAAGACAAGGTCAGGCACACTAGAAGAGCATTTCAGAACAGAGGTGAGCTGTCTAAGTTGAAACAGCCTTCTCACGCTCCATGGAGCTGGGCTGGAAGGAAAAAGGCCTATTCCTATTCTAGCCAGCTGATCTAACGGGTGAGAGGCAGAGAGTAGAGATGAGCGACTTTGCCTTTTTTCGGGTCGAGTCGGGTTTCATGAAACCCGACTTTCGCAAAAGTCGGGTCGAACGAAATCGGCCGATTATCGTGAAAAGTCGAAGGCCAACTGAAACACGAAACCCAATGCAAGTCAATGGGGAAGAAAAGTCGGCATTGAGTGGAGGACAGGAAACACACCAACAGTGCCCATTTTAATGCCAAAAACATCAATTCTTATTACTTAAGCTTGTCAACCTTAATTTACTTTATAATAATAGTTAGGTACTGAAAACTGGGGGTTATTTGGCTAAAGTTGTGGGGGGGGCAGGGCTGGCTCCAGATTTTCGTGGGCCCAGGGCCAAAGAGTGTCAATGGGCTCCTTTAACACATGCCACAATTCATGATCCTCTGATACGGCAGAGAAATAGCGGTATAGTACAATGAAAAATACTTCACTTCTTACATCACATGACTGATATCCATTTTAAATTCTCCAATAGCTCCAAAAACGGACAGTATATTCCTCCATACAGTATTATGGCCACCGCATAGTGCGCTATACAGAGTAATGAGGCCCATATATTTCTCCATACAGAATCATTGGTCCCATATAATGTTCCATACAGTATATGATGAGCTCCACATAATGCTACAGTATATGTTGGTCCCCATGGATGAAGCTCCACTGTCTTATGGGCCCAAATAATGCTCCATATATAATGGGCCCCATTTCTAATGGTCCAGTGTATAATGGGTCCTGTAAATGCTGCTCAGTGTCTGATGTCCACCTTTGGAATGCTCCAGTGTATGGTGCGCCCCATATATCATTCTCCAGAGTATAGTGCTTCCCAAAAATTGCTCCCAACCTTTAAAACAATTAAATAAGTCTCCTCGCTAGGGAATCCCTGTACTAGTCTGGAGTCCTCGTTGTCCCCATCTTCCATCTCTCTGCACTTGGACTGTTTAGGCAGAGGGCGTACAGACGTGATGTCATCACGCTCTTTGATCAGAATGTCACTGTCAGGAAACGTGGAAGACGTCACGGCGGTGGAGCAGGGAGAGGTAAGTATTTCAACTTTGCAAGTGCTGTGATCCTGAGCAAGCAGGGGGGGCACTCGTTGGCGACAGCACTGACACAGGGCCCCTCATAGTACGGTGGTGTGTCTAACAGCGGGTGGGCCCTCCCACAGGCAGAGACACTTTTGTGTACTATGAGGGGCCCTGTGCCAGTGCCGTCGCCCATGAGTATGCCCCCCACCTGTTCAAGCAACCTGCACTTTCATCTGCATCTTCCTCTTTGTCACCGTGTAAGGTGGTACAGTATGCGGGAAGGGGAACCTGAGTTTCATCAGGGTCAGATTCTGGCTGTGTAGAGTGCGAGGGGAATGTAGTGGTCTGGGTCAATGTACCAGCAGAATCATCTAGCAGTGGCTGGGCATCAGTGCACTTGTGGCGCCCCCAGGAGTACGGTCGCCACAGTGGCATTACCTTTCTCCTAGGGAGTGTGATGTCATGCTTGGGAGCAATGAAGGATCTCTCTAGCAGTTAAACCAACACACAACACAGTTCCCACTCCAGTCCAGCAGGGAGAGCTCTGAACCTGACTGCTGAGGAGCTGCTCTCTGTGGTCAGGAGGAGGGAAGTTAGGGCAGTCTGTGAAGGGAAGGGGAAGTGTGTGGATGTGAGAAGGGGAACTGGAGGATGACCAGAGTTAAGGCTCACTCCTAGCTGGAGCGCATGGTCCGGTTTCCGGTCTCTGAGTTTGTAGGGACACTGACAGTCCTGCAGCAGAAACCGGAGGAAGTAGCAGCTGTAAATGCTCTGTTCCCAACTAAGGCTCGGAGGCCCCAGCAGTGACTTGTGTGTGCCAGAAGGAAAAGGCTATGGCTGCCTGCCATACGAGGAAGTTTCAAAAGAGAGGCAACAGGGGGAACTTCAGTGAACTCAGTACTGCGAGTACCTCAGATAAGCGCTAGAACGGAGGCCACATTACCTATCTGCAGAGACAGAATTCCTAATTTGCTTCCAGGCTGACCAACTCCTTCTCCATCTGTACTCTGGGTCCTGGACGGCACTTACCAAGTACAGGTAAAGGAACTGCACGACTGTGTCTGTCATCTTTCTCCTGCGCCTGGCGCATGGCTCTACTACATCCTGCACTGCACACCAGCTGCCAACTATTTCATCTGCCCTGCGACTACGGCCCTACCTGTGCAGGGCTTCTACATCTTAGCTGCACCACAACATCTGTCCCAGAGAAGTGACACTGCAGCGCTGTTCAATCTGATCAGAAACCACAGGTGGCGTCACGTATCATTCACCTATAAACGTTATTCACCCCTTTGCATGGACGCCCATGCCCACGGACCGGGTCATCACCACCGTGACACATCCCTCTGAGACACCGGCCCGGTACCGATTAACCCCACTGCCCTGGCTGGCCACCCACACTCAATGTCAGATTCATCTTGGACTGGGGAATTCACGATTTGACTTGATAACCCAGGCATGGTATGTGGGAAAGAGCTACATGGACTAATGTGAAGTGTGGCCTGCTGCATCATTCACTTTTGGTGGGGGTGAAGGACTCAAGGAAAGGGGTTCTTCCTGACCAGGAGCCAGCACTTTACGACTCAGTGCTTGCATTTTTTGAAACTTCAGAAGAGGAGGGCATATTTGCTGGAGTCTGTTTCGGCAATGTAAGCCAAAATCAGTTCCTGATGCTCCGGCTTTAAAAGCGGTTAACCTATTCCCAGAAAAGGTAGCCTTCCAGGCGTTCCGGAGCCAGACCATGATGCAGGCTCAAGACCTTCTGCCTTAGCTGCTATTGTGCTTTTTCCACTACCAGCAGATGCACCACCACCATCAGTACCAGCTGGCCCCCCCACGCCCCATCTGTGGACTCTTCCACCATACTTCCAAATTTTGGAGAAAATGTACCCAAAATAACATCAGATATATGGTACTGTATCAGAAGCGTACAGCTCTATACAGTCAAAGGATAATTGTCAATCTCCTTATATATTTCATGAGTCACACAGAGATGCTCACAGGCTCATTATGGATTAGACAAGAATATAAAAAGTAGAAAAAGGGTACAGTATCATCAGATGCCAGGTATATATAGTATAGTTTAAACATTCTAAATCTCCGTATATATTTCAGGAGGCAGACACAGACGCTCTCAGGCTCAGTATGGATTACAGCACAATATAAAAAGCTGTAAAACGGTAATGGATCTGAAGCGTTCAGCTGTACACAGTGTAGGGGTCATTGTCAATCTCAGTATTTATTTCCACAGTCAGAAACAGACTCTCACTTGGTCAGTTTGGATTAGACCAGAATATAAAAAGCAGTAAATGGGTAATGTATCACAAGCGTAGAGCTGTATACAGTGTTGAGGTAATTTTTAAATCTACATATAAATTGCAGGAGTAACCAACAGACTCTCACATGCTCAGGATGGATCACACCACAATATAAAAAGAAGATCCGCAAGAAATAGTCACACATGTGGGCCAATGTTCCAGGTGTCAATGATACACTTAGAGTGGTGGTGGAGGAGGACTTCCTGGCAGAAAGGGTACAGTATCACCAGATACCAGGTATATATAGCATAGTTTAAACATTAAAAATGTACGTCTATATATCAGGAGTAGTGTTGAGCCACCCCACTAGAGTTCGGTTCGTCGAACAGGAGGCAAGTTCATCAAATGTTCGTCGAACGTTCGACGAACACCGTCGAGCCCCATCGAAAACAAAGGCAGGCAAACACAAACACATACAAACACATAGAAAACAATTACAAAATACCTTAAAAGGTGTCTCAAAGCAGACACAATGCTCAGAAGACAAAAATAACATATGGAAAAGGGCAACTACATACAGAAAAGAGGTGGAGGAGTACAAGGAGGAGGAGGAGACACAGATATAGGCATGTCATGCCCTTATAAAGTCAAGAAAGGCTGGACTTAAAATCTAAAATAAAAAAAGACGATCATATACCGCTGGACTTCCCACCATAAATTATGCCAACTGCCAATCGGGCGGTGTTATTCCCACGACCCTCCAAACAGCGTCCATGAAGGCAAAGTGTTTGGTTTCCGGGGGCAGTATGGTTGCAAAGCTGAACCTTAAAGGAATGTCCAGAAGGGCTCCACCAGGAGTGGAGCCTGTGGCTTAATTGGACTCCACATGGGCAACCTCAACCATGCCAGCTACGGTAAAGATGGACAGATTGCAAGCTTTGTCGATTCTGTGGGTGGTGGTGCATGGCCAATTCTTCCCTGCGAACGAGGATTTCCCAGTAAGTGCAGGTGAACCGGAATTCCGGAATTAGGCCTAACCGGCATTCCAGAAAGAATGTGAAAAAATTAATTGTCCAAACCACAGGTGCTGTAACTTGCTTAACAGCTGGGCTCCTCTGCTGAGTAGCACGCAGTTCTTACATAAACAGGCGGCATAGCTTGGTTCACGGGTGGGCAACTCTGCTGAGTAGCAGACAGTTCTTACATAAACAGGCGGCATAGCTAGGTTCACGGGTGGGCTCCTCTGCTGAGCAGTAGACACAGGTATTAGGCCAAAAGTATTGACTGGGCTAAATGGAGATAAAAAATGGTTCTTACATAAACAGGCGGCACAGCTTGGTTCACGGGTGGGCTCCTCTGCTCAGTAGCAGACACAGTTACTAGGCCCAAAGTATTAACTGGGCTAAATGCAGTCAAAAACTGGTTCTTTCATATACAGGCGGCATAGCTAGGTTCACGGGTGGGCTCCTCTGCTGAGTAGCAGACAGTGCTACAAGGCCCAAAAGGATTTTCTGGACAAGATGCGGTAAAAAATTATTAGAAACACACACGGTGTAGCTCCTTGACAGGTGCACTACACCGCTGGCTACCAGACACCGCTACTATGCCATGAAACTGTCTATTAACATTTAAAACCATTATTAATGTGAAACTAAAGTTTCGCTTTTGGTGAACAAACCGTTCTCGAACGGAACCTTGAACAGCCGAATTTTAAGCAAAGTGTTCGAGTTCGACGAACGGCTCGAACACCGCCCAAAACAGCTCGAATTCGAACTTGGCAAACAGGTCGACTCGAACACCACTCATCTCTAATCAGGAGGCAGACTCAGACGGTCTCAGGCCCAGTATGGATTCGACAAGATTGTAGAAAGTTGAGAAAGGGTACAGTATCACCGGACAACAGGTATATATGTAGCATAGTTTACACATTAAAAATTTATGTCTATATATATTAGGATGCAGACTCAGATGGTCTGAGGCCCAGTATGGATTTGACAAGATTGTAGAAAGTTGAGAAAGGGTACAGAATCACTGGATAACAGGTATATATAGCATAGTTTACACATTAAAAAGCTATGTCTATATATCATGAGGCAGACTCAGATGGTCTCAGGCCCAGTATGGATTCTACAAGATTGAAGAAAGTTGAGAAAGGGTACAGTATCACCGGATAACAGGTATATATAGCATAGTTTACACTATAAAAATCTATGTCTATATATCATGAGGCAGACTCAGACGGTCTCAGGCTCAGAATGGATTCGACAAGATTGTAGGAAGTTGAGAAAGGGTACAGTATCAATGGATACCAGGTATACATAGCATAGTTTAAACATTAAAAATCTCCGTGTTTATTTCCGGAGTCCGACAAAGACACTCACAGCCTCAGTATGGATTAGACAAGAATCTAAAAAGTAGAAAAAGGGTAATGTATTCGAAGCGTACACCAGTATACACTGTTGGGGTATTTTTCAATCTTCATATATATTTCAGTCTCAGTAAGGCTACTTTCACACTTGCGTTTTTTTGTGGTGCGTTTTTTGCACACACAAACGCATGAAAAAACCGCATACAAACGCATACAAATGCTGCATTTTTTTCACACAGGGAAGATGTATATCTTTGTACCGTGTTAGCCAGTAGATAGAAAAATATTCAGGATTGAGACTCCTCAGTAGTTGATACCTTTTAATGGCTAACTGAAAAGATGGTAACACATTGCAAGCTTTCGAGACAACTCAGGTCTCTTCATCAGGCTAGACTAATACAAAATCTGAAGAGTCACATATTTATGCACGATACAGCCTAGAAAAAATGCAATAGATAAGACAAGTGACGTGAAGCAGAACTATCAATATGGGAGAGGGAGAAACATAAATATAAACCAATCCAATGGTCCAATGTTTATATTTATGTTTCTCCCTCTCCCATATTGATAGTTCTGCTTCACGTCACTTGTCTTATCTATTGCATTTTTTCTAGGCTGTATTGTGCATAAATATGTGACTCTTCAGATTTTGTATTAGTCTAGCCTGATGAAGAGACCTGAGTAGTCTCGAAAGCTTGCAATGTGTTACCATCTTTTCAGTTAGCCATTAAAAGGTATCAACTACTGAGGACTCTCAATCCTGAATATTTTGCATTTTTTTCAAGCATTTTTATGCGCATGCTGGAAAAAAACACAGCGTTTGTATGCGTTTTTAGTGCGTTTGCGTTTTTTTGCACATTGTTTGTCCTCACCAAAAAAAAAATCTAGATACACACACAACCAATGTGACGTCAGTGGCGGTGTGGTATGTTAATATATAGACCCTGTCTACAGTATTCTTCACATTTGCTTGATTTTTCTCGTATCAACATGGATCTGCGCTGGAATAGTTTTTACTTCAACTTGGATTTGGACATCGCAATGGCTAGGGCATATGCAGTTGCTTGCCATGAACAAAGGAAGAGATAGAGATAGCGAAGACGGCAGCGGCGGCGTATGTGGATACATTCGATTGTTGAACTCTGGGAGAGCCGTGGGGCGTACCACACCCTCTACAGTGAGCTACAGGCAAACCCGGAGAAATTTACAGATTATATCCGGATGTCCCAAGAAAGCTTCCGGGATTTGCTTGCTCGTGTCCAAGAATCCATCCAGAGACAGGACACACAGCTCCGTCGTGCAATTCCTCCTGAGGAACGGCTGCTGGTGACATTACGGTACGTAATATTTAAAAACCAAGGGGAGGGGTCTGATGTTTTTTTTTTTACATGTACTATTCAAAACCTGGGCTAATTATTTTTCGTGAATGTACTAATTTTTTATTTTATTGTTTTAAAAAACCATATACAGAAATATTAATTTTACTTCTTTCTCTGTTTCGCAGATTCCTGGCGACTGGAGAGACCCTATCTTCACTACACTTCCAGTACCGTATTGGAATCTCTACCTTGTCTGGAATTGTTGCGGACAACTGCCGGGCTCTCTGGAACGTTCTTTGTCCAGAATTTATGCCCCTGCCCACCGCTAAAAAGTAGATGGAAATTGCTGACAAATTCTGGACAGTCTGCAATTTCCCCAACTGTTTGGGAGCTGTTGATGGTAAACACATACGGATCATCAAACCCAAAAGAACTGGATCTGAGTACTATAATTACAAAAAGTACTTTTCAATAGTACTCATGACCATTGCGGATGCCGGATATATGTTTGTAGCAGTGGACATTGGAGCATTTGGCCGTGGTAATGACTCCCAGGCTTTTAAAAACTCAGACATGGGTCGGAGGTTGTATGGCAACCAATTTAATTTCCCTTTGCCACGGCCTCTTCCCCACACCGAAGCTCCGCCACTGCCCTTTGTAATGGTTGGGGATGAGGCTTTTCAAATGTGCGCAAACCTACTGAAACCCTACTCCAGCCGTGACTTGGACCACACCAAAAAAATCTTTAATTACCGGCTGACCAGGGCCAGAATAACTGTAGAGTGTGCTTTTGGGATTCTTGTCTCCAGATGGTGAATTCTCGGCACAGCCATTAATCTTAAACTTGAAACAGTGGATGAGGTGGTGAAGGCGTGTGTGGTTATACATAATTTTGTGATGACTAAAGAGCACCCGACCTTTGAACTTAATGATGCTGCTGCTAACCCATTGCCTGAATTCACTCAGCACCCTCTCAGGTCATCCGTTGAAGTTGGCCAAATGAGGGACCAATTTGCGGCCTACTTTATCTCTGATGTAGGATGGGTGCACTGGCAAGATGAAATGGTGTAAAAATGTTTTCGTGTGTGTATGTTAATAAAAAAAACTGTTTTGATACCAGTACCGAGTGCACTATGTTTTTTACACTCCAATAAAATAAAAACTTCCCATGTATACCTGTGAATTCATGATGTTCTCACACCTGGGAAGGTAAATACACATATGAGTTAAACTGCAGCATCGCTAGTCTGCGTGAAATATATTGGTACGTACGCAACGCTGCAGGGTAAATATGATATGTATATTAACCAGGCCATGATTTATAAATAGTTATGATTAGAGTTGAGCGACTTTGGTAGGATCGGGTTTCATGAAACCAAATTCGTTTCAAATGAAACTGTTCCGACTAGTGGAAAAAAAGTCGAGTTTCGTTCAAAACCCGACCCCAATGCAAGTCAATGGGGAATAAAAGTCTGCATTGAGTGGATGAATGTAATCCACTCAATGACGACTTTTATTTTCCATTAACTAACATTGTGGTAGGGTTTTGAACGAAACTCTGACTTTTTTTTGCCCTAGTTTGACCAGTTTGTGTTTCATGAAACCAGATCCTAGTCGGTCAACTCTAGTTATTATACGAGGCCTTGGTATTGAACATATGACGTGTATTTTACCCATCAGTAGATTCAACACACACGTAATAAGAGTATGTTGTTAATTACAAGGTATATCTATAATCCCCCTTGCCTAGTATCACAATAAGTGAAATGAGGATGGTAAAAACAGCCAATCCTCAAAATACTTTTTATGACACCTTGCAAAGTTTAAGGCGCACTGTGTGTACGGCGCAGTGAGTGTAGGTGGCGCCAAAAACATTAATCAAACTTTGTTATGGTGAACCAGAAATTTAAATTTATTTTTAATAAAAAAAATAAGAATAAAACTTTATTTTTTTCCGTGTTTGGGGGCAGATGGTTGCAAGTTGGGGGTGTGCAGTGAAGATGAACAGCTTATAGTCGATGAGGGTGTTCTAGGGGAAGGGGCAACAAAACTTGTGGGGGAAGGCAGTCCAGTTATGGGAATGGATCTACACTAGGAGGAGAGGACAGAGGTTCAGCTACAGTCGTCCTATCTGTTTGTCTCCTTAAACTGGCCTGCCTGGACCTACTTGGGCCCAATGCCCGCCTTGATTGTTGGCGCCGCCTGGAACTAGGGGCAAATAAGGAATGTGGGTCCCCATCTGCTGTTGTGGCTGTTGCTGTGCCTGCTGCTGTGCATGCTGCTGCTGCTGTGGCTGCTGCTGATGCTCTGTTGTGGCGGTGGCAGTGCTCGTCCTTGCAGGAGGACTCGTGGCGGCAGTGATGGTCCAGGTTTGCGGAGTGGTGGTGGCAGGGCTAGTACATGTTGTAGTGTTTGCGGCAGGGCTGTTCCATGTTTGAGGAGTGGTTACTGTGGCTGTGCTCCAAGCATGCATGGGGGTGGCGGTGGTGCTCCAGACAGAAGCAGCGCTTGCCATGGTGGTGTCGGTGAAGTGACCAGCAGCACTCAGACTTGTGGTGGTGTAATGGTGGGTGTCCTGGCTTTGAATAGAGGTGTCTGTGCAGTGGTATGCAGCACAAGTCGGTAGTGAGGTGAAGCGAGTCAATGGTGGCACAGTTGGAAATGACACCACTGACTGCTGCCCGTACCGATTATGCTGCATAGCCTGCAAGAAAGCATTGTTGCAGGCCTGCAGCACACTCAGCTGTTGCTCAGGACTGTGTTCCACCATGCCCTTTTCAATCTTACTAAAAAAAGATGCGCTGGTCTGTTGAGGTCGGCCTCCAGACGGTCAAGGCGCTGTTTGACAGAATGGAAGTGGTGTTCCATGTGATTAAAACCACGTTCCATGAGTGAAAAACCGCTTTCCACTCTGTCTGACAATGACTTGAGGCTGGCATTAAAGGCCTCGCTCAAGTGCATAAACTCGGGCAAGACATTCCTGTCCAAGGCCCTCTGCCGCTGGCAGGTAGTGCCCGCATAACCAGTGGCAGAGACCTGAGACAATGGAACACCTGATTGACCAGCTTCCTGGTCAGCAGCTGTTTGTGTTGCTGACATGCAAAGTGCTTCCTGGCTGTCGGATGGCTGAGATTGGTCCGAGGTCGTCAGATGAAGGACCGTTCCAGGGCCAGGTTGCAGGGTGCTGCTCCAGGTGCTGTGGAAGAAAGGAAAATCATTACTATCATGCCTTTACAAGACACATCAGCTGTAGATTAGAAAAACACAGATTAATAAAAATAAAAACCAAAAAATTATAATACTTACGATCTGGTGGCAAGGACCGGTCTTAGGAACTGCAACGCTTGATAGTACCGGTATCTTGTTCTTGTCCTTGACGCAGAACCACTGCGAACTGGCCCTCAGAATGTGTTTGGACTTTGTCCACTGTTGGAAAAACAAACAAACAACATTTAACAATTGTGTATGATGCACGACATATGCTATCACTAAACTCAACAGTGCCATCACGAACAAGAGTCAATGCGGCACAATACAGCAATACAATACCCAAACCAGTCATTGTTGAGCCAGATGACACTGTTGGGTTTCCTGCTAGAATGTATCTAACACGAAACCCAACAGTGCCATCAAGGACAATAGTCACTGCGGCATAACAGAGCAGGGAAATACTTACTTAACGCCTTTTTGGAGGATGCAGTGGCGCTGTCCCAGCCATCCATCAATGTTGCGGCCACCTCATTCCATAGCCGCCGGGTCACCACATTGTCCTTGTACAGCCGGTCACGGCTGTCCCACAATGGGGCACGCTCCTGGACCAGGCGGATATGGTGCTCATTATCCAGGTAGACGTCTTCTTCCCGTTGTGGAACCTAGACAAAACACATTCATTAGAATATTCGAATTTTGTGTGAATAAAAAGTTACAAAAAAGATCCAGAGAAAATATAGAAGATAAAAAATAAAGAACATTACAAATCATTTGATACTTACATTCCGTATCACCACCAGGACTTGGCTTGGCTGCTCATGCTGTTCACCCTCACTAGTCGCGTCCGCTGAAGATGAAGATGTCTGAAAAAAACCCAAAAAAGTTAGAGATTTTGAGAAGCAGAAGATATACTTACCAAACGCATGAAAATAATCACCTCACGGTCTGCTTGCGCCAGTTCCTGCCGGGATGGTGAATATTCCGATTCCGAAGACATACTGGATGTAAAAATAATACAAAGCATTAGTACATATACAATTTAAAAGGACAGGCATACATTTTTAGATGTAATAATACTCACATTCTTGCCACTGAAGCTGGAATTGAAAATCGGGTCTTCTTTTGCAGTCTTTCTGCTCTCCAGGCTGTCTCTATAGTTACGGTACAGTGCTGGCAGACACCTCCTTTTATATAGACATGATGTTTTTTTTTGGTGGGGATTTTTATAACTAGTCTAACCAATGGACACCAAAAAAGCGCATGTGCAAAAAAACCGCATACATGCGCATGCCAATAGACCACAATGGTTATTTTTTGCGCAAAACGTGCGCAAACGTGCGAATGCGTTTTTTTAAGCGGTTGGCCGGACCAAAAAATGCAACATGTAGCGTCTGGAAATTAAGGACGCACACCATAAAAAAAGCAGCGCACGAAAAACGCATACGTGCGCATGCCAATGTGCACGTATGCGCACCCATGTTAAATATAGGGGAAAAACGCATGCGCACGTATGCGCAAAAATGCAGCACAAAAAAACGCAAATGTGAAACCAGCCTAAGACAGTCCAGACTCTCCGCAAGAGGAAACGATATGGATACAAGTACAGATGTAAAGTCGAGTGATTGCAGAAATTTTGGAATTACTAATCACGGGAAAAACTCCCGGGAGAATTCTCAGAGGCGATGCTGACCCTCAATTACTTTGTCTGTGGAGACAGTGAAAACAGTTCTTTGTGAAGAAAGGTTTGCTGTATCGCAGTGCCGTGGATCCCATCATCATTACTCATCTCCATCAAATTGTGATCACAGGGAGAGATGTAGACATTGTCCTCACTGCCTATCATGATCTGTCAGGTAACTTTGGAGTGCAAAAGACAGGAGCCACAGGCCATAGTCGATTCTATTGGATTGGCATGAGAGGACACATTTAAAAATGTGGGCAGGAATGTCACATGTCTGTGGTAGGAAAACCGTGAAAGCTGATGATAAACCACCACTGCATCTCATTGTGAGTCGACGTCCATAACAAATGGAAACCATTGATCATCTGAAGATAGAGCCCAGCAGGACAGGGCATAGCTACGTCTTAACCATCATCTATCAGGTCACCAAATTTGTAGTGGCAGTCCCAGTGAAGGATTTAACAGCCCAGACTACACAGCGGTGGAGCAGGGAGAGGTAAGTATTGCAAGTGCTGGGGCCCTGAGCAAGCAGGGGGGCCCACTTGTGGGCGGCGGTACTGGCACAGGGCCCCTCATAGTACGCCGGTGTGTCTGACGGTGGGTGTGCACCCCCGCCATCAGAGTCACTTGATTGTATTATGAGGGACCCTGTGCCAGTGCCGTCGCCCAAGAGTGGGCCCACCCACCTGTCCAGGGCAACGGCACTCGCACGGGTGCGTGCACCAGGTGGTGACCCTGGCCCTGGGGGGAGATAGCCCAGTTAGGGAGGTTGATAAAATGGCATATGTTGATGTTGGACATTCAGCAGCTGCAAATGGAGGAATTGGAGAAGTCCGAGGAAGAGGAGGACAAAAGCGAGCCATTTTTCTGGCAACCTACGCGTCAGCAGGGGAAGGTGGGACAAAATCCTTTGAAACCCATGCATGGTTCATTTTAATGAAGGTTAGATCATCAACATTTTGGGTCGACAGACGGGTCCTTTTTTCTGTCAGGATTGATCCAGCAGCACTGAAGACTCTTTCGGATAGCTCACTAGCAGCAGGGCAAGCGAGCTCCTGTAAGGCATATTGTGCCAATTCAGGCCAGGTGTCCAGTTTAGCGGCCCAATAGACAAAGGGGAATGACCTGTGAGGGAGAACATCGATATGGGAGGAGAAGTAGTTTGTAACCATCGTTGACAACTGCTGTCTCCTGTCTCTTTCAATCGATGCAGTATTACCAGTCGTATGAGCGGTACTTGAAAAATCAGTCCACAACATGGTCATGAAACCCCTGTGTCCAACGCCACTTTGGCTGTGTGCACCATGAACACCTCTTCCATGTTGCCCCCTACGGCTCGTGGGAGAACCATCACCGCTGCTGTGTGCTGGGAATGCCTCAAACAAACGGTTTACCAGAGTTGCTTGTTTGTTAGCCAATATTAGCTCTAGGTTCTCCTGTGGCATGATGTTTTGGAATTTGCCTTTATAGCGTGGATCCAGGATACTGGCCAACCAGTAGTCGTCATTGTTCATCATTTTGGCAATGCGGGGGTCCCTTTTTAGGATCTGCAAGGCATAATCACACATGTGGGCCAATGTTCCAGGTGTCAATGATGCACTGCGAGTGCTGGGTGGAGGAAAACTTTCTGGCAAATCAACATCCCTCCAGTCATGCACAAACCCTGTACCTGACCTTGCCATGCCAACATTTTCTCTTGCCCCTGAGAAGCATCCTCCTCCCCTAAATAATCATCCCCATCCTCCTCCTCCTCCTCTTCTTCCTCCACCTCGTCCAGGAGAGTTCCCTGAGCAGACAATGGCTGACGGTCATCAAGGCTTCCCTCCTACTCTTCCTCCTCGGCTGCAGATGCCTGCTCCTTAATGTGGTCAAAGTTTGCATGAGCAGACGCATAAGTGGGATGCTCATGCTTATGATGGTGTCGTCTGCGCTTACCAGCCATGTGCATTCCTCAAAACACTGAAGGACTTTACGGAGGTCTTTCAGCTTCGACCACTGCACACCAGACAATTCCATGTCTGCCCTCAAATTGCCTGCCCGTGTATCCTCCCACAAATGCATTACAACCTGCCTCTGTTCGCACAGCCTCTGAACCATGTGCAGGGTGGAGTTCCACCTTGTTGCAACGTCGATAATTAGGCGGTGCTTGGGAAGGTGGAGCAATCGTTGCAGCTTCTGCATACAATTGGAGTGTACAGGCGACCGGCGGATGTGCAAGCACAGTCTTCGCACCTTATGGAGCAGGGCTGTTAACTCCGGATAATTATTGAGGAAGCACTGCACCACCAGGTTCAAGGTGTGAGCTAGGCAAGGTATGTGTCTGAGTTTTGAAAGGGCTATGGCTGCCACAAAATTCCGGCCGGTATCACTAACTACCTTGCCTGCCTGTAGATGTAGACTGCCCAGCCATAACTCAGTTTGTCACTGCAAGTAGTCAGCCAGTACCTCCGCGGTGTGTCTGTTGTCGCCCAAACACATCATCTTCAACCCAGCCTGCTGACGCTTACCACTAGCTGTTCGATAGTGGGACACCTCGTGTGCCACACTGGCAGCTGCGGATGGAGTACTCGTGAGACTACGCTCTGTGGACGAGCTTTCGCTTCTGGAGGAGGAGGGTCGAACACCTACAGCCAACTGTTTCCTATACCGTGGGCTAGGCAGCACTGTCCCACCGCCGCTGTCCCCTGTGGACCCTGCATCCACCAAATTAACCCAGTGCGCAGTCATGGACACGTAACGGCCCTGGCTATGCCTACTGGACCATGCATCTGTTGTGAGGTGTACCTTTCCACTCACTGATTGCTTGAGTGCATGAACAATGCGGTCTTTCACATGCAGGTGGAGGGCTGGGATGGCTTTTCGAGAAAAGAAGGGCTGACTGGGTAGGTCATAGCGTGATACTGCGTAGGCCATGAGCTCGCGGAAAGCTTCGCTTTCAACCAACCGGTAGGGCATCATCTCTAATGAGATTAGTTTGGCAATGTGGGCGTTCAAACACTGTGTACGCGGATGAGAGGATGAGTACTTTCTTGTCCTACTGAGAGTCTCTGGTAGGGTGAGCAGGACTTGAGAGCTGCATATGGTAGAACTAGCGGTGGACATGGCGGACTGAGAGAAGGTTGGTGATGGTGTTGGTGGTCTTGCTGATGGCCTAGATTCAGTCTTTCATAGCAATAACATTGTGATTCCCTGACTGCTTTGGCCTTGCGACGACACCTCAACATTTGCTGCTGATGGTGTGCTAACCGGTGGGCTTACAGTGGGGGAAGCAATGTAGTGTTGCTGACTACCGTCATTTGGAGCAGGTGCAAATGTGGTACGTGAGGTTTGGTAGTCCGTCCATGCTTGCAAGTGCATGGTGGTTAAATGTCTAAGCATGCAACTGGTATTCAAATTTCTCAGATTTTTCCCTCGGCTAAAGGTCTTTGCGTACTTCTTACAGATAACCTTTGCCTGATCATTAGGATTTTGTTCAAAAAAGTGCCACACTGCACTCTTCCTACTATGGAAGACATTTTGAGGCCTTGCACGCTGTGCTAATTTGACCATCTGGCCAAGCTGTCCTGCAACTCTTTTGGTTTTTGTAAACAGTTTTTGGACTGCTCCGGGCCTGTCAGATAACAGCTGTTGCGATGTCGATGCCTGCTGCAGATCATCCTCCTCCTCTTCTGAGCTATTGGCAGTGGCACCCTCTTCCCTCAATGGATGCCAATCTGGGTCAAAAACTGGGTCATCCATCACCTCCTCTTCAATTTCATGTGCACCTTCCTCTGTGTCACTGTGTAAGGTGGTATAGTATGCGGGAAGGGGCACCTGAGTTTCATCAGGGTCAGATTCTGGCTCAGTACAATGCGAGGACAATGTAGTGCTCTGAGTAAATGTACCAGCAGAAAAATCTAGCAGTGGCTGTGCATCAGTGCACTCCATGTCCGATTCACCTTGGACTGGGGAATTCACGATATGACTTGATAACCCAGGCATGGTATGTGAAAAGAGCTCCATGGAGTAATCTGTAGTGTGGCCTGCCGCATCCCTCACTTTTGGTAGGGGTGAAGGACACAAGGAAAGGAGTTGTTCATGACCAGGAGCCTCCACTGACGACTCAGTGCTTTTATTTTTTGAAACTTCAGAAGAGGAGGCGATAGAGCTGGAGGCTGTGTCAGCAATGCAAGCCAAAACTTGTTCCTGAAGCTCCGGCTTTAAAAGCGGTTTACCTACTCCCAGAAAAGGGAGCCTTCGAGGCCTTGTGGATCCAGACAATGATGCAGGCTCAACACCTCCTGCCTTAGGTGCTATTGTGCTTTTGCCACTACCAGCAGATGCACCCCCACCCCCACCACCATCAGTACCAGCTGGCAACCCCCGCCCTCTTCCACGGCCTTTTCCACCATACTTCCTCATTTTTGGAAAAATGTACCCAAAATACCACCAGCTATATGGTACCGTAAAACAAGGTACAAGGTGTATATAGTATTGTGGAGAATTTGAATCTCGCTAGAGATTTTAGGAGGCTGAACTATTATCTCACTTCCACTATAGATTACACCTCAATTTAACAGGCTGAAATTGGCTGGTGTATGACCATGCACAAGGTGTGTATATAGTATTGGGTAGAATTGGAAGCTCCATAGAGATTTTAGGAGGCTGAACTATTATCTCAGGCCCACTATAGATTACACCTCAATTTAACAGGCTGAAATAGGCAGGTGTATGACCATGCACAAGGTGTGTATATGGGTCGCCCCTCACACCCAGGGCAGCGGGGTACTCGGTACCAGGCCGGTGTCAGGGGGATGTGTCACAGCAGCGTTGACCCGGTCCGTGGCCCTGGGAGCCCAATATCAATGGCGGTGATGTCAATAGTGTTATAGCTTAGTTGAATAGTTCGTGACGCCACCCGTGGTGTTTGGCAAGTAAGATGTTGAGCCAAAGCTGCATGCAGATCCACTGGGACTGATGGTGTGGTGCAGCAAAGATGGTGTAGCTCCCCACAGGTGGAGCTGTAGTCCCAGGGCAGTGTGGGTGCAATGGATGAGGAGAGGCGCAGAATGGTATAGACGCTGGTACCCAGATGTAGCGGTGCTGAAGGTGCTAGCGACGAATGAATGGAGGACACCAGGGCTTGCAGTTTCAAAGCTTTACTCACAGTTCGTGGTACCCACTGGTGCCCGCCTCCGTGCTGTGTCCTCCGGGGTAGAGACTCAATCAACCTCCCGGGCAAGCCAGGGTTCTCCTCTCCAACACTCCGCCAACATGTGCCTTTCCTGAATGGCTCCTCTATTGCGCTTTTTAATGTGAAGAGTTCCAGTACCGTAATTCTCTGGAATTCCTCCTGTCAGATGTTCCTAGAACCTTACTTGTATGACAGACAGCTGTAGTCTCTATCGGGGACTCCTCTCAGAGTCCTGGCTCGCGATCGGTTGCTGTTGTGTCCCAAGTCTTGGATGGGAGTAGTGCATTTACAGCCAACTACTCCACCGGTGTCTGCTGCAGAACCATAAGTGTCCATACATCCTCGGGGACCGGGCCCTGGCCTTGCGCTGAGAACCTATAGGCAGGGTACTCTCTCAACCCACAACTCCTCTCGGTTCTCTGACTCCTTTGTTCCGCGCTGTTCCTTCTCCCTCTTATGGAAGCTTAGGTTGCAGGTCTACATCTTTCTCCTTCTCTTCTCTTTCCCGTGCCAGCTGGCTCAGATCACTGAGGCAACTGCAGCACTCTTTCTAAACTGAACTCAAACTGAACTCAAAACTAACTTCAGAACTGAACTCCTCTCGCCTGACCTCCCGTCAGACTGACCTACTCTCCTCAACTTTCCCTCTCTTTTATACTAACCCCACCCACCTCCCAGCACATCTCGTGTTACGAAGCAGGGTGCCACGAAGGGTGCTCTGCTACCCCCAGCCTGAAGCTGCTAGGCGGACCTACTGAACTATCCTGTGTGTGGGATGCAGGTGTTGGAGTGTGGAAAGGAGTTCCCAACTTACCTAGTTGGTGGGGCACTACACCTTAGGAGAAGGTGCAGTACCTCTGTGGCGACTGAGCCTCAGGGGCGCCACATATATAGTATTGGGGAGAATTGGAAGCTCCCTAGAGATTTTAGGAGGCTGAACTATTATCTTAGGCCCACTATAGATTACACCTCAATTTAACAGGCTGAAATTGGCTGGTGTATGACAAAGTACAAGGTGTGTATATAGTATTGAGGAGAATTGGAAGCTCCCTAGAGATTTTAGGAGGCTGAACTATTATCTCAGGTCCACTATAGATTACACCTCAATTTAACAGGCTGAAATTGGCTGGTGTATGACAAAGTACAAGGTGTGTATATAGTATTGGGGTGAATTGGAAGCTCCATAGAGATTTTAGGAGGTTGAACTATTATCTCAGGCCCACTATAGATTACACCTCAATTTAACAGGCTGAAATTGGCTGGTGTATGACCATGCACAAGGTGTGTATATAGTATTGGGGAGAATTGGAAGCTCCCTAGAGATTTTAGGAAGATGAACTATTACAGCAGTGTGCAAACAGCAATGCAGCTATCAGGGAGCCTTATAAGGCAGCCTAATAACCAACAGAGCTGATGCACAAAAAATATAGCCTCCCCTGTCACTGCACACAAACTGTTGTGTTGTAAGTGGAAATCACTAACAGCAGAAGCAGTTTTTTTGTTCTTCTTCCCTGCCTAACGCTCTCCCTTATTCAGAATCAGCAGCTGCAACCTCTCCCTACTGCTAATATCGGCAGAAGTAAGATGGCAGTCGGCGTGCATGCACTTTTATAGCCCCTGTGACGCCACACAAAGCTAGCCAATCACTTGCATGCCCTTCTCAAAGATGGTGGTGACTGATGCTCATGTCATCGCGTTGCCCACAGTGTGCGTCCTCCATCATTGGCTGAAAAAGGGCGCTGAAAGCATCATTTGAAATGCGACTTTGGCGCTCTGGTTGCCGACCTCGTGGCCGACCTCACGCTATGGTCGGGTTTCGTTTCATGAAACCCGACTTCAGCGAAAGTCGGCGACTAATGAATTTGACCGACCCGTTTTGCTCATCTTTAGCAGAGAGCCTTCTCGTTACATCCTGTAGGACTACCGGGTGAAAGGCAAGGAGCCTTCCCGCTACACCTTGGCAGGCTCGCTCTGACTTGCTACGTGTGGCCGCCCGTAGATAAGGTCCAGGCACACTAGAGGGGCATTTCAAAATAAAGGTGAGCTGTCAGGAGAAAAAGTTGAAGCCATTAGCAACTTTTTCTGTGTGCAGTCAGGGCCTCCCAATGGGATTCCACCGCTCTGCAGATTGTAAAAGACAGAGAAGAAAGGAAGCAGTAAAACAAGTGGGACCAATATTGAAAAAGGCAAAAATACCAGATTGTGAATGTTTGGATGCACAAAAAGGCACAGACAAGGGAAGAAAATAGCAAGTGAATAAATGATGTTTGAGAATGTGCAACAGTATGGAAGGTGTATTATAAATGTTTTGATTGACAAAGTATAACCAGAGACCCAGACAAAACAGATGGACTTGTAAACACTGTGGTCAGACTCAGACAAACCCAGACTGAATAGCTACTTGTGTGACCTGTGCTACTGACCTAAGCGAGTTGTGCTAAATCCTGTCCAGACAAGATCATACAGTCATATGTTAAAGTTTGGGCACCCCTATTAATGTTAACCTTTTTTCTTTATAATAATTTTGGTTTTTGCAACAGCTATTTCAGTTTCATATATCTAATAACTGATGGACTCAGTTATATTTCTGGATTCAAATGAGGTTTATTGTACTAACAGAAAATGTGCAATCTGCATTTAAACAAAATTTAACCGGTGCATAAGTATGGGCACCCTTATCATTTTCTTGATTTGAACACTCCTAACTACTTTTTACTGACTTCCTGAAGCACTAAATTGGTTTTGTAACCTCATTGAGCTTTGAACTTCATAGCCAGGTGTATCAAATCATGAGAAACGGTATTTAAGGTGGCCGCTTGCAATTAGTTCTCCTATTTGATTCTCCTATGAAGAGTGGCATCATGGGCTCCTCAAAACAACTCTCAAATGATCTGAAAACAAAGATTATTCAACATAGATTTTCAGGGGAAGGATACAAAAAGTTGTCTCAGAGATTTAACCTGTCAGTTTCCACTGTGAGGAACATAGTAAGGAAATGGAAGAACACAGGTACAGATTTTGTTAAGCCCAGAAGTCTCAGGCCAAGAAAAATATCAGAAAGGCAGAAAAGAAGAATGGTGAGAACAGTCAAGGACAATCCACAGACCACCTCCAAAGACCTGCAGCATCATCTTGCTGCAGATGATGTCACTGTGCATCGGTCAACAATACAGTGCACTTTGCACAAGGAGAAGCTGTATGGGAGAGTGATGCGAAAGAAGCTGTTTCTGCAAGCACACCACAAACAGAGTTGCCTGAGGTATGCAAAAGCACATTTGGACAAGCCAGTTACATTTTGGAAGAAGGTCCTGTGGACTGATGAAACAAAGATTGAGTTGTTTGGTCATACAAAAAGGCGTTATGCATGGAGGCTAAAAAACACAGCATTCCAAGAAAAACACTTGCTACCCACAGTAAAATTTGGTGGAGGTTCCATCATGCTTTGGGGCTGTGTGGCCAATGCCGGCACTGGGAATCTTGTTAAAGTTGAGGGTCGCATGGATTCAACTCAGTATCAGCAGATTCTTTGACAATAATGTGCAAGAATCAGTGACGAAGTTGAAGTTACGCAGGGGATGGATATTTCAGCAAGGCAATGATCCAAAACACCGCTCCAAATCTACTCAGGCATTCATGCAGAGGAACAATTACAATGTTCTGGAATGGCCATCCCAGTCCCCAGACCTGAATATCATTGAACATCTGTGGGATGATTTGAAGCGGGCTGTCCATGCTCGGCGACCATCAAACTTAACTGAACTGGAATTGTTTTGTAAACAGGAATGGTCACAAATACCTTCATCCAGGATCCAGGAACTCATTAATAGCTACAGGAAGTGACTAGAGGCTGTTATTTTTGCAAAAGGAGGATCTACGAAATATTAATGTCACTTTTATGTTGAGGTGCCCATACTTTTGCACCGGTCAAATTTTGTTTAAATGCAGATTGCACATTTTCTGTTAGTACAGTAAACCTCATTTGAATCCAGAAATATAACTGAGTCCATCAGTTATTAGATATATGAAATTGAAATAGCTGTTGCAAAAACCAAAATTCTTATAAATAAAAAAGGTTAACATTAATAGGGGTGCCCAAACTTTAACATATGACTGTATGTAGTGACATAAGAAGCTGACATAATAGTGTGGTTAGTGGGTAGTGGGGACATTGACCTTTGAGGAGTAAGCTGACAGTAGACATCAGACGACCAACCACATCAGGACCTAGAAGGGCGACTAGAATAAGAAAGATGCAGGTGTATTATCCCTGGAGCCCCTGTGACCAGCTAGCTTTGCTGAAGCAGCTGCCTGACCCTGAAAACCAACCATTCCTGTTTTACAGACACATAAAGGAAATACAGCGGCCATATAAGTGTACCTGGGCAGACCTAGAGAAGTTGATGAGTTTAAAGGCAGGACATATAATTAAGACAAAAAAAAGAAAAGAGAAGCCAGCGTTGCCAAGGTCAGAACGCATAACATAAAGTGCATTTGCATATAACATCTAACTGTATTCAAAATGAGATATTTAGCAAAAAAATTGATCAATTCAATTGAGCCACCCCGCCGCGCCAAGGCAATCTCATGTGGGGGGTCCTACTCTACGTTTTTAATAAACACTGTGCCATTACGGCCTCCTAGATACATTAAAAGCAAGACCACTTTAAATGCAATCCGTACCTGAGCATTTCGTCTTTTTTTATATAATTAAGACACATACAGATGTGGCAAAGAATCAGGCTTGGGGCATGGATGATAAATCTGCACGGTCTGGGGAGACCTACTGTGAGTCACTAAAACAGTGGGCTACAGTGGAACAAACAGAGCAGTCTGTACTCCTGACTAACGGACACAGCAAAAAGGAGAGAGTGTAGAGATGTACTTTGGATGGTTACAGCTGAAATGGGCAGACATGGAGTACATTTGCATAAACCCACTTGATGTTAGAATACTGGTGAATGCATTCATTGATGGTATGAACAAAGACTCACAAGACGCAGTACGGACAGCCAGACCTGAATGGAGATATGTAGATCCGAAAGACCTCCTTAAGGTAGCTAAAGTAGTTGAGGAAACAAGGACAATAAGACAACCTGTCATGTATGTTGGAGCACAAGGAAAACAGTGGAGACGTAATAGGGGACCAAGGGACCTAGAAACAGTGAGGTGCTGGAATTGTGGTGCTTACAAAACTTATTGTTAGTGACAATACCCCTATGAATTTACTGTCATGATTAAATTGAAAAAAAAGAGGAAACACTCCTCCTTGTTAAAAGCAATACCCCATGAACCTAGCCAAATCAATGGCCCTGAGCAGTGATATTAAAGAGTATGATAAGGCAGGGGTTCTGGTGCAAAGATGTTCCCCCTGCAACACCCCTTTGTATCCCATTATGAAAAAACCCCTGACACAGAATGATTCATGACTTAAGGCCTATTAATGATGTTACAGAGAGTATAACCTCAATAGTCCCTGATCCACACACATCTGTCACAGATCCCAGTGATGTCAAAATGTTTCACAGTCATTGATTTAGCGGGTGCATTTTTCTCTGTACCCCTTCACCCTGGCTGACAGTATCTTTTTCCTTTACTCATAAAGGTAAACAATATTGTTGGACAGTCCTCCCACAAGGGGGAAAGAAATCCCCTGCCATCTATTCAGCAGCAATGGCAGGGATCCTTGAATAGTGGCAATCAACTCATCCGCAGATTGTACTATTACAGTACGTAGATGACCTTTTGCTGTTCTGCCTGGACTAGAGATCTTGCAGGGAAGCTACAGTTTCGTTGCTATGTTTTTTTTAGCAGAAAAGGGTTGCAAGATATCACATGACAAATTACAGTATTACAAACAAAAGGTGACATTTTTGGGACATTGTATTGCCGAAGGTATCAGACACCAGACTGAAGACAGGAAACAGGAAATTCAAAATCTCCCTCTACCCAGGTCACATCAGCATCTACGCACTTTCCTAGGCTTGGTGACCTACTGTAGGCCTTGGATAAGGTCTGCTTCACAAATGATGCAAGCACTTTATGACTGTTTGTCATCAGACCCCTATGATTTCACTCAAGAAGCAATTGATTCCTTCCATTCTCTCAAACTGCTCATTGTCTCAGCCCCGGCCTTAGGCATTCCAAACTATGACCAGCCATTTTTCTTGTTTTGCACAGAGCAGGGAGGACATGCTACCGCAGTACTGACTCAACAACATGGAGGGAAACAGAGACCAATAGCTTACTACTCAGCACAATTAGACCCAGTGATCAGAGGGTCACCTACGTGTGTCTGTGCGGTAGGAGCAGCTGCACTACTACTAAGAAAGGCATGTGAGATCACGCAGATTTTCCTTGCCTTCTGGGATAAGTGAAGAGTCTCCGTGAGCTCAACGATCACTGGGTTTTGGCCGTTGCAGCTGAAAAGAGGAAATTGGAAAACCAGGGGAAGAGTCCTGAGGAGATCATTTGCATATTCCCAGTGCCTTCTGGGATAAGTGAAGAGTCTCCACGAGCTCAACAATTACTGGGTTTTGGCCTTTGCAGCTGAAAAGAGGAAATCGGAAAACCAGGGGAAGAGTCCTGAGGAGATCATTTGCATATTCCCAGTGCCTTCTGGGATAAGTGAAGAGTCTCCGCGAGCTCAACGATCACTGGGTTTTGGCCGTTGCAGCTGAAAAGAGGAAATCGGAAAATTTTGGCTCATCTTTCATCGTTTTTAAGAAATCTCAATATGGAAGAGGCCAGGAGCCATTTGGTGAGCTGCATTTCTTGCTACATTTTCACAGACTTACCATTGGAAAAGCCAAACTTCACATGCCACAAATGCAAGCTTGTGTCCCTGTTGGAGGAAAAGTTGCAAAATCTCGAAGAGAGGTTAGCTACGTTGAAGATCATTAAGGAAGGTGAAGAGTTCTTAGACAGAGCAGAATTATCTCTTCATTTTACAGAAAGAGAAGAAATTCGAAGTGCACCTGAAGAAACAGAGGAATGTAAACATGTGACCCAGAGAAGCAGGAGGATCAGGAGGCAGTCAGCACCCATACCTCTCAGGAACCAGTACCAGGCTCTCACGCAGGAAAAAGATGAAGAAATACATCAGGATAAGACTTTGCCCACAAACAGCAACCTTGTACGCCTCCAGAGTCCTCCTGGATGGAGAAAGAAAAATGTTGTGAAGAAGAAACGGAGAGTGGTGGTCATGGGGGATTCCCTGTTGAGAGGAACAGAGGCCGCTATCTGCAGACCGGATATAACTTCAAGAGAAATGTGTTGTCTTCCAGGTGCAAAAATTAAAGATGTGTCTAACAGGATATCAGGACTCGTCAGACCTACAGATGACTACCCATTCCTGCTACTACATGTGGGGACAAATGACACCGCAAGAAACGACCTGGAAACCATCTGCAGAGACTTTGAAAACTTAGGCAAGAAAGTAAAAGAACTGGGAGAGCAGGTCGTCTTCTCTTCCATCCTCCCAGTGGATGGCCATGGAACAAGGAGGTGGAATAAGATTCTGCAGGTGAACAACTGGCTACGTCGATGGTGTCATCAGCAACGATTTGGATTTCTGGATCACGGAGTGAATTACCTATATGATGGACTACTTGCTAGAGATGGGGTGCACCTTACGAAGACTGGGAAACAAGTATTTGGAAGTCGCCTTGCTACACTTGTAAGGAGAGCTTTAAACTAGAACAATGAGGGAAGAGAAGCAAAAGACCAGAAAAAGCCATACACCTGACAAATGCTATTGAGAACTCTGCTATTAGAAGTGGAAAGGAATAACAAAGACAAAAGAATCTAAATAATAAAAATATTGGAGAAAGAGAAAACAATCACAAACTAAAATGTCTCTATTCTAATGCACAAAGAATGGGCAACAAACAAGGAGAATTGGAACTACTAACACAGGAAAAGAAATATGATGTCATTGGAATCACTGAAACTTGGTGGGACGATACACATGATTGGAATACAAGACTAGAAGGATACAACTTATTTGCAAGAAACAGACTTGATAAACGAGGAGGGGGTGTCGCATTGTATGTTAGAAACGCGTATATCTGCACAGAGATTGAAGCTTCAGAGACTGGGAGTTCTGTGGAAACTGTTTGGGTAAGAATACAAGGACAGAACAATGGAAAGGACATCATTGTAGGCATTTACTACAGGCCGCCTGTGCAAGCTGAAGATATGGATGAACTCTTTATGCATCAAATGGCCAAGTTCTCCAAAAAATATGACATAGTTGTCGGAGATTTCAACTATCCAGACATTTGTTGGGAATCTCTCTCAGGCAAAACTAACAGGTCAAGGAAATTCTTATCCTCTCTTGCTGACAACTTTATCTTCCAAAAGGTAGGGGAGAAAACAAGGGGAACTGCTACCTTGGATCTAATCCTTATAAACAGGGAGGAAATGGTTGAGGAGGTAAAAGTGGCTGGGACCCTAGGAGGTAGCGACCATGCTATTTTAGAATTTTGGATAACTAGAGGAGGAAGACCTGTGAAGACTCAGACGTCAAGGTTAGATTTCAGAAAGGCAGATTTTAAGGGATTCAGAAAGAGAATTGGAGGGATCCAATGGCTGGATATCCTTAAAGACAAAAATGTCCAGGAAGGATGGGAAATCTTGAAAAATGAAATTCTCAAAGCACAATTGTTAACAATTCCGAAAAGAGGGAAGAATAGGAAGCATTTAAGGAAACCAGGATGGATGAACACAGAACTTAAGCACATGCTAAAAAGGAAGAAATAAATGTTTATAAAATGGAAATAGGGAGGCATATCTAAAGAAGAATATAATGATGTCTGCAGAACCTGCAGGGCACAAATCAGATTATTAAAGCTGACAATAAATTGAGGCTTGCAAGAGATGGCAAAAGCAATAATAAAGGATTTTGGGGATATGTCAAAAGTAAAAGAAAAGTCAAAGATGCTATGGGATTTTTACAGGATGAAAATGAAGAAATGGTAAGACAGGATGTTGAGAAGGCCGAACTTTTAAATTCCTATTTTGCATCTGTTTTCTCTCAGAAAGGAAATGTAACATCAACTGTTCTTCACTGTCCTATTAAGGGAATAGAAGAATCCAGGATATCTATAAACAGAAAGATAGTGAGGAAACACTTAGCTAACCTAAATGAATTAAAGTCTCCAGGTCCAGATGAATTACACCCCAGAGTACTGAAGGAGATAGCAGAAGAAATTTTTGAACCCCTCTCCATAATCTTTGAAAATTCTTGGAGAACAGGAGAAGTCCCAGAAGACTGGAGAAGAGCAAATGTTGTTCCTATCTTCAAAAAGGGGAAGAAGGTGGACCCAGGCAACTATAGGCCGGTGAGTCTGACTTCTATACCAGGAAAGATCTTTGAACAAATTATTAAACAACATGTATGTCAGTGCCTAGATAAGAATGAAGTGATTAAACAGAGTCAGCATGGGTTTGTAACTAATAAGTCATGTCAGACTAACTTAATTTCCTTCTATGACGGAATCACTGATTGGGTGGATCAAGGAAATGCTGTAGATATAGTATATCTTGACTTCAGCAAAGCATTTGACAAAGTATCTCATGCAATTCTTATTGAAAAAATGACTAAGTATGGAATGGACAAGGCAACTGTTAGGTGGATTCATAACTGGCTTAGTGATCAGACCCAAAGTGTGGTCGTAAATGGCTGCACATCCAGTTGGAAGAATGTCTCAAGTGGGTTACCACAGGGCTCTGTCCTGGGCCCTGTATTGTTCAACATCTTTATCAACGATTTAGATGAAGGAATTGAGGGTAAACTGATTAAATTTGCTGATGACACAAAGCTAGGAGGTATCCACAAGAAGAAGAAAGTTCGTTCGGCACACCGGCATAAATGAAAAAAAAAAAAAACTTTATTAATATGCCATATTAAAATGCAAAAAACACCTAAGCTCCCAGTCCTCCCTCTCCTACAAAGCTAGGAGGGATAGCTAATACTAGAGAAGAGAGAAGATTCAAAAATATATAAATAAACTGGAGAAGTGGGCAGCAACTAACAGAATGGTTTTTAACAGGGAAAAATGCAAAGTACTACATCTGGGCAATAAAAATGAAAAAAGCATATAGAGAATGGGAGGAATAGGGCTAAGCAACAGCACATGTGAAAAAGACTTGGGTATACTAATAGATCACAGACTGAATATGAGTTAACAGTGTGATGCAGCAGCAAAAAATGCAAATGCAATTCTAGGATGTATTAACAGAATCATACAGTCTAGATCACGTGAAGTCATTATTGCCCTCTACTCCTCTTTGGTCAGACCTCATCTGGAATATTGTGTCCAGTTTTGGGCACCACATTTTAAAAAAGACATCAACAAACTGGAGCATGTTCAGAAAAGAGCGACCAGAATGGTGACCGGTCTGCAAACCCTGTCTTATGAGGAAAGGTTGCAGGATTTGGGAATGTTTAGTTTGCAAAAGAGAAGACTGAGAGGAGACTTAATAGCTGTCTACAAATATCTAAAGGGCTGTCACATTGCAGAAGGATCATCTTTATTCTCATTTGCACAAGGAAAGACTAGAAGCAATGGGATGAAACTGAATGGGAGCAGACACGGATTAGATATTAGAAAAAACTTTTTGACAGTTAGAGTGATCAATGAGTGGAACAGGCTGCCACGAGAAGTGATGAGTTCTCCTTCAATGGAAGTGTTCAAACAGAGGCTGGACAGACATCTGACTGGGATGATTTAGCGAATCCTGCTTTGAGCAGGGGGTTGGACCAGATGGCCCAGGAGGTCCCTTCCGATTCTATGATTCTATGAGGACGAATACTTTGACATAACGCATGAACATGACTGCATAGAACTGATGAGTCAGGAGACAGTGGGTTTTGCACACGTTCGTGAAAAACCTGTTCCTAATGCAGATTTTGAGTTTTTTGTGGATGGCTCGAGATACCACCAGGATGGACGATTCTACATTGGATATGCAGTAGTTTCCTTACATGAGGTAATCCGAGCTGAACCACTCCCTCCTCACATGTCGGCACAGGAGGCAGAGTTGACGGCACTCACTGAGGCGTGTAGAGCTGCTGGAGGTAAAGTCGCTAATATTTACACTGATTCAAATTATGCATGGGGAATAGCATATACATCAGCCGGTAAGCCCATTAAAAATGCAGAGCTGGTGAAACAATTGATGGAGGCATTGATGTTACCAGTCCAGGTTGGCATTGTCAAGGTAAAAGCACACACAAAAGGTGACTCCGTCGAGGTAGAGGGCAACAGAAGGGTGGATGAGACTACTAATGTAGCAGCAAGGCGGCCTAGGGAGCAGAGGACGGTAGCAGGGAGTCAGCGTATTCCAGCCATTGAGCCTAGATGTCCTAAAATCCCTCCAGCAACAGGCTGCCCAAACAGAGAAGGAACACTGGGGGAGACTGGGAGCTGAGCTGAACTCAAAAGGAGTATGGGAGAATAAGGATTAATTGTGCCTACCGAAGTCCCTGTTCCCAGTTATGGCGCAAGCAACACATGGCCCCACTCACGCCTCAAAAAGTCACATGTGTGCCATGGTAGATGCCTACTGGATCGCTCCTGGTTTCAGTTACGCAGCCGCGAAACTTGTACAATCATGCCTCATCTGTGCACAGCACAACCCAGGTAAAACAGTAAAAGTCCCTAAGAAAGTGACACCTAGGCCTCTCTACCCGTTTCAGAGACTGCAGATTGACTACATACAGCTACCAAGGTAGGAGTGTATGCAAATATCCTAGTATGTGTAGATCTCTTCTCTGGTTGGCCGGAAGCCTATCTGGTAAAATGTGAAAATGCTAAAATGACTGCAGACAAACTGATGAAAGAACTGATCTGCAGGTATGGTGTCCCAGAAACCGTAGAAACCAATAGGGGTACACACTTCATGGGAGAAATAATGAGGGAAGTCATGCAGGCCCTGGGTGTACAGCAAGCATTTCATACACCATATAGATCACAAAGTAGTAGGAAAGTGGAAAGACTAAATGGGACACTTAAACTGAAAATTCAAAAGGCCATGGCAGACACAGGAAAGAGCCGGATAGAGTGCTTGCCTCTTGCACTCTTTTCAGTCAGACACAAATAGAAAGACAGGCTTGTCTCCTTTTGAAGTCCTGTTTGGTAGTGCACCAAAGACTGGTCTGTACTTCCCACAGGTGCTACAAATGCAACACGGTTCTAGGACAGCCTATGTCCAGGCCTTTCAACAGCAGAATGACTGTTCTCCTAATCACCTTGCTGGCAGTGGCAGGGTTACTGCACTCTACAGAGACACATGACAAACTCTTGAATGTTGACTGGGACAACAAACTTATTCGGCATCATGCTCTTCTCATAAAGGACATGGAAGGACAGAAACTGAAAGACTGTTGGATCTGTACACACAGCCCAGTATCTGCAAGGACTCTGCCATACTTAGCCTTACCTCTGGAGCCATGCAAGGTATTAAACCCACACTGCATACACAATGAGACTTGGACTCAATCAAGGTTTTGGGGAAAAGATGTGCCCCGTGATATATCTGCATCATTGGCTATAATCGGATGGGCCGCTAATCCCTGGTTTCAGTTTAATATAACGCGGCCTAAGGTACAAATGTGAAGGAGGAATGTGTCAAATAATTGGTCCCACCTGTTGTAATTATATCGACCCTGCTGGCAATCTCCAGATCAGGGCCAGTATAGACAAAATAGGTGAACTTAGAGACAAATGGTTAAAACAACACAGTGCAAACAGAGACTCCTGGTGGGGTAACACATTCTTTTTTTTTTTAAATCCAGCAAATTGGTTTAATGGCGTAGCAGGATGGATTTTGGCATTGTACAGACTTGTATGCAAATTTTGTTGTTTTGCTTATTGTTTTATGCAGCCGTAAAAGCGCTAATATATGTATTACTTAAGCTACTAAATAATGTATGCATGAAAAAAAAGAATCTAAGGCTGAACCTTCTGTAGTGTATCATAGACCCCAGATAGCCATTGCTGATGGGGAAAGTGAGTGTCCACACTGAGGGTGGATGGGCGAAGCAGGTAGGAAGCCCCCTTATGGGTACAAGACCCATGAGATAGTAGCTCTTTTGTGGACATCAGCTGACCCTGTGGCAAAGGTTATACCATTTACAAAAGGGGGAAATTGATATAGAAGGGTTAATGATTTGCCTTTAAATGCCTAACTGCCTTTAATTCTTCATTTGCCTTTTGTCTTTCATTTATTCTTATGACACTGCAGTTTTGGCTGTCTCCTCTTCAAGGGAAATACGTTTCTTATCATATATGTTCTCAATAGTCAGCCACAACGTGTTCTGGGTACATTATAAACAAGGTATGACCCTAAAGTGATGGTGGGGGCCACATGAGCTCCATAAAATTACATATTGTTGTAAATAGCATAAAAGATTGCCTTGTGTTTCATTACGTCAGATAAAGTGATTTGCCCACGGCCTGTGTGTGCAGTCTCTTTTGTCTCCAAGCGCTTGTAAATTAAGGGCGTAAAACTCCTAATTTGGCCTCACTGGTGATCTGGTATATCTGACTTTGGTCAGAACAAAAACAGCTACAACAACTGTTGTCCTCTGAGCACTCACCATTGGGACGCGCCATGCAGGAGGACAGAGATGGCAGCCAGTGAGCTTTCTCGTCAGTCTGGTGAGGAAAGCGTTCATTGGCCAGCGTCTCTCCCTGCATGACACGCCCCTTTTTTGAACTACTGCACTCCGCACGCCACTCTCTCCCTGGCTCTGGGCATTTGTATGATTACAGGAGGAAATGAGAGGGGCCGGATGCTGCATAATACTGGGCCCCTTACACTCCCACCCGTAATCTTGACTCTGGCCCCATAGCGACTGCATACTCTGCCACTATTGGCAGTATGCTCCTGCCTGCAGGGGCCCCTTCCACCTCTGGGCCGTGCATCGGCGGTATGTCTGCTGCTGTGAATCACCCCCTATTCTATTACTGCCACACTCTATTGTAGAGAAAATAGCATCATTAGCGGCTGCACACAGAGCTGTACTGCAAGGTTACATAACAACACATCTCCATGAACTCCCTGCTCAGCACCACCCAGCTCGGGACTATGGGATGGAGGATATGTGATGGATATATGGGCATGGGACTATGGGATGGAGGATATGTATGATTGGTTTATGGTATGGGCACTGAACTATGGGGTAGAGGATATGTATGATGGGTATATGGGCACAGGACTATGGGATGGAGGATATGTGTGATGGGTATATGGGCATGGGACTATGGGATGGAGGATATGTATGATTGGTTTATGGTATGGGCACTGAACTATGGGGTAGAGGATATGTATGATGGGTATATGGGCACAGGACTATGGGATGGAGGATGTGTATGATAGGTATATGGGCACGGGACTATGGGATAGAGGAAATGTATGATTGGTATATGGGCATGGTACTATGGGATGGAGGATACAAGAGAAAAACATACCTCCCGACTGGCACTGTCGGGACACCCTGATAACATGTTATTTCCTTATCTAGATTTACCAGATGGGCCTTATTAGTTACACGGTGGGCTGGTTCATGATGGGTGCTTTGAGTGGATAGGTGCGATTAGTCAATTATTCCGCCCACTGTCTAGATGTAATATGCCCCCTTCTAGATATGGTGAGGATTTAAATGTACCCACCCTCTAATAAGCGAATAACCTATAGCATTCCTTGTAAAAGGAAGGTGATTTGTGAGGGGATATATGATTGGCTTGCCTTGTATATAAAGACACGCTCTGGTAGGTGTGATGTTAACCCCCGGAAGAAGGCTGAATGCCGAAACTTACGTAGGGGCTCATATCACCACCCACAGGAGGTATGTTTTTCTCTTGTATTTGGACACTGTGCCTGTTTATGGGGAATCTTAGTGATTAATACATTTGGGGAAGTTTGTGCCCACTACTCCCGCATTGTTCGGCGGTTATGTAAGAGCAACACTGTGCCCTGGTTTTTTGTATATCCTTTTGTAGTGGACATGTGGGTGGTAGTATTTCTATTTGGGTTTCCCACCTTTTTATTGTTTATGTATTGTATGTATTTTTACATGTAATAAAGATTGTTATATTTTGTTTACTTGAGTTCATATCTCTTTTTTTCGGTTTATATATATATATATATATATATACTGTGCACAGGACTATGAGATGGAGGATATGTAAGGCCTCTTTCACAGATCAGGTTTTCGCCGTCAGGCGCGATCCGGCTCTTTTGACAAAAACCGGATCCGGCAAAATGCAATGCCGCATCCGGTTTCCCCCCCATTGACTTGCATTTGCGCCGGATCGCGCCGGATGGCCATGCGTTTTGTCCGGTTTTCGCCGGATCCGGCAATGTGTCGCAATCCGGCGTCTGGAAAAAACAGCTACTGTAACGTTTTTTGTCTCCGGCGAAAAAGCCGGATCCGGCGCGTCCGGCTTTTTCACACAATGAAAGTCTATGAGCGCCGCACTGCGCCGGAACCGGCGAAAGCCGGATCCGGTGGCCGGATCCGGTTTTTTGGGTCTGAGCATGCTCACTAGCTCTGCCCACAGCACACATATATAAAAGCATGACAGTGGGACCCTCAGCCACACCCAACATGCCACCCAAGACAGGAACCAGGCGCAGGAGAAGGCAGGAGACCACTGCAGCACCATCAGCACCACCACAAATGGAGCAGCAAAGGGAGAATGCCGAACAACAGGAGGGGAGTCCACCAGCAGATGAGAGATGGTAATTATCAAATCCCTAAAAATAAGGGCCATGGAATATCAAGATATTCATTGGCCCTTTGTTTCTCTTTATTCAACAGCCGCCCAAGAGATGCAGCAGCAGCAGCAGCACTAGCAGCACTGGCAGCAGCAGCAGCACCACCCACAGCCATGGAGTCTGGCCAGCAAGAGGACACCACATCTTCTTGGAGCCCTCCCTCGAATCGTCAGCGTTTGGCGGTATTTATTTCCAAAATCCATCATCTCTGTAATATGTCTATTCAATGCCTTTTATTTCAAAACAGGAATCACAAGCTGAAGAGGAGCTCCCAGAAGAAGAAGGAAGGGGTGGACAGACACCTGGAGTGGGCTCACAATTGGTAAGAATTTTTCATCAAACGCAGAAACACAACATCACACTACACACAACACATAGAAAACAATGTACCGCAGACATCACACAGCAAACAAATATGGCAACATCCAAACACATAAATTTTTTTCTTTTCTTCTCTAGTCTTCCCAATCTGGTGCTCGGCCAAGAGGTCCTCGCAGTGCCTCCCAGGGTCGTCGGCGACAGCAACGCGGCGGTCACCAGCGTGTAAGTATAATATTTAAGTTAAATTTTGGTACACTTTTTATTTCATGTCTTAAAGTGTGGTGACTAATTTTGCTATTTTTCTATTTTACTTTAACAGCCTTCACAGTGTGCTCCCGACTCTGACGGTGAGGATGGAGGAATAGATGTGGACCACCTCATCGATCTCGTCAGAGAAAGGGAGCCGCTATGGAATATGGCTGACCGCCGCCATGCTGACCTGATTGTTACCCGATGGCTCTGGGAGGAAATCTGTTCGCTCCTTGTGGACCGCTGGGAGTACCTCGATGCTCAGGCCCAGATTAAAGAGCGTAAGTATATACAGTACCGGTTGCTTGATGTAAACCAGTGTTTCCCGAACTCCAGTCCTCGTGGTCCCCACGGATCATGTGTTCAGGATTTCTATTTACTATGGAAATCCTGAAAACATGACCCCTGGGGACCATGAGGACTGGCGTTTGGGAAACACTGATGTTGTATGCTAACCACTTTGTCCTTTCTCGTTTCAGGGGACAGAATTGTGAAGCGGTCAATAGGACCCGTCATTTGGCTGTCAGAATACCAAATTACATTCAACCATTCTTCTTGCTCTTGTGAGGCGGTAATTAAAAATGCGTTTTGTTCTTGACAATCCTCTGCTACCGTACGGTTTCAAAAGGTGTTCTGACAGCTGGAAGGCTTCATCCCCTACACAGACAAATGGCATAGGTGGACCAGCGGTCTAGGGAATGGGAACTGGAAGGTGTTTCCATACAGTTTACGCCCCATGGCAGACAGTTTGAAAACTTGAGAGTCATTGGAGCGGCCATAGGCCCCAATATCAACAGCAATAAATTTGTATTCCGCATCAGCGATGGCCATGAGGACAATTGAAAAATATATTTCTTGTAATTGAAATATTCCGATCCTGATCCGGCTGGCTTTACAATGCGGATATGTTTCCCGTCCACAGCGCCCAAGCAGTTCGGAAACTGACATATCTGTTGAAACTTTTCTGAAATTTCAATCCACCTCTCTGTTGTGGGCTCTGGTAAAAACTCTTCAGCTAAGGAGTCCCACAGTGCACGGCATGTGTGATCACTATTCCAGATATGGTGGAAATCCCGAGTCTGTACTGGAAATGCAGTGACGAAAGGGATTCTCCAGTTGCAAGAAATCTGTGGGGAATTAAAAAACAATCAATTAGTTTAAAATAACAGCATTACATACCAAAACTCAGCTATAACACTTGGAGATACAAACTACCACCAACAAGATTGCAGTGAAAGTGTGCTCTGATGCGAGCATATCCAATAAATGTGGCTTACCTTAAAGTCACCATCAGATGCTCTGCGGGTGAAACAGAGAAGCGGCAATAGGTGTCCGATTTTCTTATGAGGTGTACAATGCGCTCCACCAAGTAATCAAAATTCTCCATTTTCATCCGAACATATCCAAAAAATTTATCTGGGTTTCGTCTAAGGTCCATGCAGAGTGTAGAATAGACCCCACGCGTCATTCTCTTGGCTGTGATGGGGTGGATCCACAAACGTCGTCTACGATGCCTGATGCGCTGCTGTCTCGCTCTCTCCTTCTCCAGAACAATCAACCTCAAACGATTCGCCTCCGCTGTAAAATCCACCAAATTCTTCAAAATATTTACAATCACAACATCCATCTTCGCCAGTCACTTGCTCTTCTCTCCAACCTGCACTTTCTCCTCTACAACCTGTCAAAGAAGGGCTGTAGGAACACGGTATATATAGTTTTTCAGTAGCCAATCCCGTTCGGAAGGCCACAAGGGGCCTTTTTAAAAACGGATCCGGTGTAATCCGGCGAAAAACAGATCGAAAACCGGATGAACCGGATGAGACGGATCCGGTTTTGGATGTCATGCGCAAGATGGATCCGGCAGAAAACCGGATCCGTCACATCCGGTTTTACAAAACATTTGCCGGATCCGGTGCTCCGGCACGACGCCGGAACGCGCCTGACACCGAAAACCTGATGTGTGAAAGTAGCCTAATGGGTATATGGGCACGGGACTATGGGATGGAATATATGTATCATGGGTATATAGGCAAGGCATTATGGGATGAGGATCTGTGTGATGGGTATATGGGCACTGGACTATGGGATGAAGGATATGTATGATGGATGTATGGACACAGGACTATGGGATGGAGGATGTGTATGAAATGTATATGGGCACGGGACTATGGGATGAAGGATATGTATGATGGATGTATGGACACAGGACTGTGGGATAGGGGAAATGTATGATAGGTATATGGACATGGAACTATGGGATGGAGGATATGTATGATGGAATATGGACATGGGACTATGGGACTAAGGATATGTGTGAAGGGTTTATGGGCATGGGACTATGTGATGGAGGAAATGTATGATGGTATATGGGCACAGGACTATGGGTTGGAAGATATGTATGATGGGTATATGGGCACAGGACTATGGGATGAAGGATATGTGTGATGGCATTTGGGCACTGGACTATGGGATGAGGATGTTTGATGGGTGTATCGTCACTGGACTATGGGATGGGGGACAATCATTATAATTTGTTATCACTAACCACAGTTAGTTACTATGCCCACACAATGCCAGGCTCTTCATTCAGCTAGTATACCAATAAATAGAAAAATCAGACAAACTGAATATTTGAAAGTGGTCTCTTAATTTTTGCCAGAGCTGTATATACATATATATACTGTATGCTGTATGTGTGTGTCACTGATATATATATATATATATATATACACACACACTGTATATATATACAGTTGTGGCCAAAAGTATTGACACCCCTGCAATTCTGTCAGATAATACTCAGTTTCTTTCTGAAAATGATTGCAATTACAAATTCTTTGGTATTATTATCTTCATTTAATTTGTCTTAAATGAAAAAACACAAAAGAGAATGAAGCAAAAAGCAAAACATTGATCATTTCACACAAAACTCAAAAAATGGGCGAGACAAAAGTATTGGCACTCTCAGCCTAATACTTGGTTGCACAACCTTTAGCCAAAATAACTGCGACCAACCGCTTCCGGTAACCATCAATGAGTTTCTTACAATGCTCTGCTGGAATTTTAGACCATTCTTCTTTGGCAAACTGCTCCAGGTCCCTGATATTTGAAGGGTGCCTTCTCCAAACTGCCATTTTTAGCATTTTTAGATCTCTCCACAGGTGTTCTATGGGATTCAGGTCTGGACTCATTGCTGGCCACCTTAGAAGTCTCCAGTGCTTTCTCTAAAACCATTTTCTAGTGCTTTTTGAAGTGTGTTTTGGGTCATTGTCCTGCTGGAAGACCCATGACCTCTGAGGGAGACCCAGCTTTTTCACACTGGGCCCTACATTATGCTGTAAAATTTGTTGGTAGTCTTCAGACTTCATAATACCATGCACACGGTCAAGCAGTCCAGTGCCAGAGGCAGCAAAGCAACCCCAAAACATCACTGAACCTCAGCCATGTTTGACTGTAGGGACCGTGTTTTTTTCTTTGAATGTCTCTTTTTTTCTCCTGGAAACTCTATGTTGATGCCTTTGCCCAAAAAGCTCTACTTTTGTCTCATCTGACCAGAGAACATTCTTCCAAAACGTTTTAGGCTTTTTCAGGTAAGTTTTAGCAAACTCCAGCCTGGCTTTTTTATGCCTTTGGGTAAGAAGCGGGGTCTTCCTGGGTCTCCTACTATACAGTCCCTTTTCATTCAGACGCCAACGGATAGTACGGGTTGACACTGTTGTGCCCTTGGACTGCAGGGCAGCTTGAACTTGTTTGGATGTTAGTCGAGGTTCTTTATCCAACATCTGCACAATCTTGCGTTGAAATCTCTTGTCAATTTTTCTTTTCCGTCCACATCTAGGGAGGTTAGTCACAGTGCCATGGGCTTTAAACTTCTTGATGACACTGCGCACGGTAGACACAGGAACATTCTGGTCTTTGGAGATGGACTTGTAGCCTTGAGATTGCTCATGCTTCCTCACAATTTGGTTTCTCAAGTCCTCAGACAGTTCTTTGGTCTTCTTTCTTTTCTCCATGCTCAATGTGGTACACACAAGGACACAGGACAGAGGTTGAGTCAACTTTAATCCATGTCAACTGGCTGCAAGTGTGATTTAGTTATTGCCAACACCTGTTAGGTGCTACAGGTAAGTTACAGGTGCTGTTAATTACACAAATTAGAGAAGCATCACATGATTTTTCGAACAGTGCCAATACTTTTGTCCACCCTCTTTTTTATGTTTGGTGTGGAATTATATCCAATTTGGCTTTAGGACAATTCTTTTTGTGTTTTTTCATTTAAGACAAATTAAATGAAGATAATAATGCCAAAGAATTTGTGTTTGCAATCATTTTCAGGAAGAAACTGAGTATTATCTGACAGAATTGCAGGGGTGTCAATACTTTTGGCCACAACTGTATATATATGTACAGTATACAGTCTGCTTTTTCCCCTCCTTGGTCTTGCATCATTCATATAAGTTATTTGTTTGCTGGAATCTTTTGCATTTGATATAGCTTTTGCCTTTCTCTGATTTCTGCTTTGCTGTGTTGGTTCAGCATTATTCTCTGCTGGGATTTGTGCTAGACCCCATTCATATGTCACAGCTTATGTCATTCTGTTCAGTATTGCTGATTCCCTTTTTATATTAGTATCTTTTGCTTTGCTTCCATTTCACCCCAGAATTCTGATTTAGTCGGGGAGAGGTCATGTGGCGTCTGTGTTTTTGAATATCAGACATGTTGGATTTTTTAGGGTTTTTGCGTGATTGCAGACAGTATATTTTCTGTCCTGTCCTATCTAGACGGTTAGGGCCCCATCATTTGCTCACTCTGTTTTCTGCCTGCATTTGTGCCTCATCTTGTCTCACAGACAATATATGTTTGGGGGCTATCTATTCCTTTGGGGTTCTACTCCGGGGCAGTTTAGCTTTCCCCTTTCTTGCTTTAAGCTTAGTTAACTCTTTGGCTGTGCCGAGGCGTCTAGGGCATCGTAGGCACATCCCACTGCTAATACTAGTTGTGTTGTTAGGTTTAGGGGTCTGCAATCCGCTAAGTTGTCAACCTTTCTGGTTTCCTGGTTACTTAGCTGATTGCCTGGTAATCCTCTTCAGTGACTGAATCATAACAGAATCACCAGCCAAAACTGTAGACTGTAGGGTACTCTAAAGAAGGAAATAAATTGTAAAAAAAAAAGTGTCAGAATTTTTTATATATTTTTTCCTCTTTTTCTCTGGGGACCGTAGGAGGTTTTTTTCTTTAATGACGACTAAGCAATTGTATGATCATGTTGAACAGCTCGCTGCTGAAGTTCGGGTAATTTCTGCCTATCTCGCGCAATCGTCTGCTGTAGAACCAAATATTCCTAGTCCTGATGTATTTTCTGGGGATCAATCTAAATTTTTTAACTTTAAGAATAATTGTAACCTTTTTTTGCCTTGAAACCTAACTCCTCGGTGAACTCGGTGCAGCAGGTTAAAACTGTCATCTCCCTGTTGCGCGGCGATCCCCAGGACTGGGCTTTTTCTCTGACACCTGGGAATCCTATTTTGGCTGATGTGGATGTGTTTTTCCAAGCTTTGGGGTTGTTGTATAATGAACCTAATGTTATTGATCAAGCTGAGAAAACATTATTGGCACTGAACCAAGGTCAGGATGCGGCAGTTATATTGTCAAAAATTTCAAAAGTGGGCGGTCCTTACTAAATGTAATGATGACGCCCTAGCAAATCTCTTTCGGAAGGGTTTGGCAGAAACCGTAAAAGATGTTATGGTGGGATTTCCGGTCCCCTCTGGTCTTAACGACTCTATGTCACTAGCCATTCAAATTGATTGACGTTTACGTGAACATAAAACTATGCGAAAGGCGGTGCTGCCTTTTGAACAAACTTCTGAGCCCATGCAATGTTATAGGGTTTTGTCTAGGGCGCAACATCAAGAGTTTAGAAGGCATAATAAGTTATGCTTCTTTTGTGGGGACACCTCTCATGCTATTTCTGTTTGCCCTAAGCAGGAAAAACGTTTTGCCCACTCATTTGCTATGGGCAGTGTACAGCCTAAATTCCTTTTGGTGGTTTCCTTGATCTGCTCCTTGTCTTCATTTTCTGCTAAAGCTTTTGTTGATTCAGGAGCAGCTCTGAATCTGATGGATTTTGACTTTGTCAAATGTTGTGGGTTCCCCATGATACCCCTGTGGACCCCAAGTCCTTTGAGGGTTACTCAATGCTACCCCCTTGGCGGAGAATAAACCCCAGTTTTGGACCCATGTGAAAATGCGGGTTGCCCCGGACCACCAAGAGAATTGTAAATTTTTGGTGTTGCATAATTTACATGACATTATTGTGCTGGGTTTTCCTTGGTTGCAGACCCATAATCCTGTTTTAGATTGGAAATCAGTGTCTGTGGTGAGTTGGGGTTGTCAATGTGTTCTTAGTGACACTCCTGTTTTCTCCACCTCTCCCCAGTCTCATGATGTTCCTGATTATTTGGTTGATTTTTCTGATGTATTTAGTGAGAGTAAGTCCACGTCTTTGCCTCCTCACAGGAGTTATGATTGCACGATTGATTTAGTGCTCGGTTGTAAATTTCCCAAGAGTCGGCTTTTCAACTTATCTGTACCTGAACATGATGCTATGCGATCTTACATCAAGGAGTCATTGGAGAAGGGTCATATCAGACCATCCTATTCACCTTTATGTGCTGTTTTTTTGTTTGTGGCCAAGAAAGGTAGTTCATTAAGGTCATGTATTGATTATCGTTCTCTTAATAAAATCACTGTTAAATATCAGTATTCGTTATCCCTGATTTCTGATTTAATTTCCAGAGTTAAAGGTGCTAGTTGGCTTACTAAGCTTGACCTTAGGGGGGCGTATAATCTTATTCACATCTAGCATGGTGATGAATGGAAGACAGCGTTTAATACTCCTGAGAGACATTTTGAGTACCTAGTGATGCCTTTTGGGCTCACTAATGCCCCTTCCGTCTTCCAATCTTTCATGAACGATATTTTCCGGGACTTTGCTTGATCATTTATTTGGAGAATATTTTGATTTTTTCCAGTGATTGGAATTCTCAAGTGGAACATGTACAGACTGTGTTCCGGATTTTGAGAGAAAACGCTCTGTATGTTAAGGGATCGAAATGTCTCTTTGGCGTACAAAAGATTTTGTGTTTGGGATTCATTTTGTCCCCGTCTGCTATTGAAATGTACCTGGCCAAGGTCCAGGGCATTTATGATTGGGTTTAGCCCATTTCCTTGAAGGCCCTCCAGAAGTTTTTGGGTTTTGCTAATTTCTACCGTAAATTCATAAGTAATTTTTCTGGTATTGTTAAAACACTGACAGATTTGACCAAAAAGGGCGCTGATGTTGTGAATTGGTCTCCAGAGGCAGTCTCGGCATTCCAGGAGCTTAAGCGGAGATTCACTGCTGCTCCTGTCTTACGGCAGCCTGATGTTTCACTCCCATTTCAGGTGAGATAGATGCTTCTGAGATTGGTGCAGGAGCCTTTTTGTCTCAAAGAGATCCGGTAACCTCTAAAATGAATCCTTGTGCCTTGTTTTCTTGAAAATTTTCCCCATCTGAGCGTAACCATGATGTGGGAAATCGGGAATTGTTGGCCATGAAGTGGGCTTTTGAAGAGTGGAGACATTGATTGGAGGGAGCCAGACATCAAGTTGTGGTCCTTACCGACCACAAGAACCTGATCTATCTCAAATCAGCCAAGCGATTGAACCATAGACAGGCTAGGTGGGACTTGTTTTTCACGCATTTTAATTTTGTGGTCTCCTTTCATCCAGGCACTAAGAATGTTCAGACGGACACCCTCTCTAGGAGTTTCTTTGCTGATTCTCTTGATGTGACCGAACCTAGTACCATTCTAAATGAGGGTGTGGTTCTTTAGGCCTTTTCACCTGATTTGAGTCTTGCCCTAGAGGAATTTCAGGAGGACAAACCTGAATGATGCCCTATGGGGAAATTTTATGTCCCTGACCAGTGGAGGAGAAGAGTAATGTCTGAAATTCACTGCTCTGCGTTAGCTGGTCATCCTGGTATTTTTGGTACCAGAGACTTGGTGAGTCAGTCTTTTTGGTGGCCTGCTTTAACTCATGATGTCAGGAATTTTGTGCAGTCCTATGGGACTTGTTCTCGATCCAAACCCTGTTCTTGATCTAGTGGTTTGTTGATGCCCCTGTTAGTGCCCAGGAGGCCATGGACCCATATTGCAATGGATTTTATTTCTGATCTCCCTGCTTCTCAGAGAATGATGGTTATATGGGTGATCTGTGATAGATTTTTGAAAATGGTCCATCTCGTACCACTCTCAAAGTTGCCATCTTCTTCTGAGCTTGTGGCCTTGTTTTACAATAGAGGAGTCCAGTTTGTTTCCAGATTTTGGAGAGCTTTTTGTTCTAAACTGGAAATTCAGTTGTCTTTCTCCTCTGCATTGCATACTCAGACCAATAGGCAAACTGAGAGAACAAACCAGACTTTGGAAACCTATTTGAGATGTTTTATATCTGCTGATCAAGATAACTGGGTCTCATTTTTGCACTTGGCCGAATTTGCTCTAAATAATAGGGCTAGTTCTGCCACTTTGATGATTCCTTTTTTCTACAACTTTGGGTTACAGCCTCATTTTTCTTCAGGGCAGGTAGAGGCTTCGGCCTGCCCAGGTGTGGATTCTGTGGTAGAGAGAATGCAGCAGATTTGGGATCAAGTAGTGGATAAGTTGTCTCATTCTCAGGAGAAGACCCATTGGTTTGCCAACTGGCATAGGACCAATGGTCCCCGGTTTAAAGTGGGTGACATTGTTTGGTTGTCCTCAAAAAATATTCCTATGAAAGTTGCGTCTCCAAAATTCAAGCCAAGGTTCATTGGACCTTATAAGATTTTGGAAGTCCTTAATCCCGTTTCTTACAGTTTGGCTCTTCCAGGAACGTTTAAGATTCACAACGTTTTTCATAAATCATTTTGCATCATTCAGATAAGTTATTTGTTTGCGGGAATCTTTTGCATTTGATATAGCTTTTGCTTTTCTCTGCTTTCTGCCTTGCTGTGTGGGTTCAGCATTATTCTCTGCTGGGATTTGTGCTAGACCCCACTCATATGTCACAGCTTATGTCATTCTGTTCAGTATTGCTAATTCCCTGTTATATTAGTATCTTTTGCTTTGCTTCCAATTCACACCAGAATGCTGATTTAGTGGGGGAGAGGTCATGTGGCCTCAGTGTTTTTGTATATCAGACGTGTTGGATTTTTTAGGGTTTTTGCGTGATTGCAGACAGTATATTTTCTGTTCTGTCCTATCTAGACGGTTTGGGCCCCATCATTTGCTCACTCTGTTTTCTGCCTGCGTTTGTGCCTCATCTTGTCTCACAGACAATATATGTTTGGGGGCTATCTATTCCTTTGGGGTTCTACTCCGGGGCAGTTTAGCTTTCCCCTTTCTTGCTTTAGGCTTAGTTAACTCTTTGGCTGTGCCGAGGCGTCTAGGGCATTGTAGGCACATCCCACTGCTAATACTAGTTGTGTTGTTAGGTTTAGGGGTCTGCAATCCGCTAAGTTGCCAACCTTTCTGGTTTCCTGGTTGCTTAGCTGATTCCCCGGTAATCCTTCTCAGTGACAGAATCATAACAGTAAACTCCTAGCTGAGGAGTTTGAAGTCCAAGCACCTATCTAAATGGAAGTATAGCTATCAAGTGAGGAAAGTGAAAGGGGAACATATAAAGACTATCCCAAAAATGTGATAGGACAGAGCCAAAAGGGAAAATGGAAAACACCTGGAGAGAAGCCAACCAAGAAAGGAAAACTAAGACAAAAGAAATCAGCATGTGGATAGATAAAAAGGACTGTAGCCGAGCCGAGAGGGAAACTGACCATGCAGCAAAAGGTCACCGGATCGAATCCCAAAACTGAGCAATAGCAGGTTATCTCTGCAAGGGACATTACCCTTACCAAACAGCATACATTTTACACACTGTCCACATTCTTGTTTGTTCACTGCCAAGCATTTTACAACTTAAAAGGCTGGGGAGACAAAAGCCATACAGAGGACAAGTTGCAACTGCGCCTCAAATAGCAAATATATTGCTAGATGGTTCTCTATCCATTAAAAATGGGCATTGTTGGAACATTATAGTAGCCTTTTCCAGTTTGATAGATCTCAATTACTTTCTAATTCGTTTCTCATTTTTTTCATGAATTTCATTGGATCATGGCATGATGCCTAGCATTTGAGGATCTTTTGGTCTACTTCACTTTGTCAGGCAGATGTGGCATTAATCAGACCTGGGTGTGGCTAGGGAATTTGAACACAGCTTCGTAAAGATGTGAAAAAGCACAGTTAATTTATTTTTTTAAGGCGGGGCAGTCACTTTTTCCCACAGGGCCATGTAGGTTTGGATTTTTCCCTTAATAATAAAGATCTTAATTTAAAAACTGCATTTTGTGTTTACTTGTGTTATATTTTTCTAAGATTTAAATATGTTTGCAGATTTTTAAGTGTGCCAAACATGCTAAAGAGTAAGAAATGAAGACGGGGACAAAAAAATTTTTTTTTCCTTGGCAACCTCTTTTCTTTTCTTTTCAAAATTCTTTTTATTAAAGAGTAAAAATAGGACATTCACATAAAGGTTACAATTCCTACACGTGAAACGGGATTAGGTAATGTGAAATGAGCGGTTGATAGCAGTATGAGAACAAACAAGGTGAGAAAAGAGGTTCGCACCATGATAGTGATTCAGTCCTCAGAGAGCCGGACGAACTGGTTATGGTGCGGAGTGTAAGTCCATTGCAAGAATAAAGTAATACATATTTGAGTCCGTTCAGGTGTACCAATCTTGCCTGAAAATCAAAGTGTAGAGAATCATCTATAGATATAAATACGAAAAAAAAAGGAGAGCAGAGAGTAAGACTAAAGAGAGAGGAATGGAGATAAGAATAGGTACAGTAAGAGGGGAAATAGTTGGAAAGGGGGAGGAAGAGGATAGGGGAGGGGGGTAGGTACGGTAGGTCGTGGAATGCGACAAAGTAGGATTTTATTTATTTAGTAAGGGATGAGGATCTGTTATGAATGAGTCACCGCAGGAGGCAAAAACAGAAATGCAAGCTAAGTCCAGAAAACCAGAGAGGTTGGCAGCTAATGGATTGCAGACCCCTGAACCTATCAACACAACTAGCAGTAGCCGTGGGGGGTTCCTACGATGCCCTAGACCCCTTGATCACAGCCGGAGGACTAGATAGCCTAAAGACAGAAAGGGAAATCTAAACTGCCCCAGAGCAGACCCCAAAGCAAAAGGCAGCCCCCCACATATAATGACGGTGAAGCAAGAAGAAAGAACACCACACAGACAGAAAGATAGACTGAGCAAAGACGGGGCCCAAGCTAACTAGATAGGAAAGGACAGGAAGGCTGCTGTCTGCAATCCGTGAAAAACCCTATGAAAATAAGAGCCAACAGACTGACAGTGAAAAAGGCCCTGAAGACGCTAGGCTTCAAAAAGACTATGTCAGTACTCAGGAATATTCTGAAGACAGAGCAACCGGCAAAAGGAGATTCAGCTCACCCCAGCAGGGAATGGCAGAATCCAGAAAAGCAAGGCAAAAAACAAAACACAAATGAAAAAAGGCAAAGCAGAAAACTTAGCTTTAGAGGAGCAGGAATCAGACTGGTGTCCTAGAAGTCCACAGAGAAATCACCCGCAGGGCAGAAGGGCGTCGGTAGCCTTATATCCAGTCAGTGACTCCACTCAGCCAGTCATCATCATTAGGCTCAGGTGCCTGATATTCAGGCTCACTACCTTCCCTCACCAGAATAGGGAGTTCACCAGACCTCAGTGACGAAGGGGAAAATGAACTCACAACAAGGATCTATAGTAACCCATGGTTGCCAAATGTCCAGGAAGGAAGCCTGAGCATGGTTCACCGTTTCTGCCACATGATAAAGCAAGTGAACCTTATCCTGAAGTTGCAGTAAAGTGGGAAGGTTAGTAGTTTTCCAGTGGACTGGTATTAACAATTTGGCCTTGGCAACCTCTTTAATACATTTCATAAATCATTTTTTTTCTAAATATTTTGCAGAATTCTATTATACAGGATACTTTACCATGCAACACTTTATGCTTATTTTATTATAAACTATATTATACTGTGTTATACTGGCATGTATAATAGTACTATATATAGGGAGGATAGTGAGTGCAAATTTTACACCACACTTTTTATATACCACCATGTTTTAAGTTTGACTCCTCTGGCCACTTTCAAAGATGATGAGGTTCATCTATATATATTAAAAAAAAACAAAAGAAAAAAAATGAATGCACTTGGACACATACCGTAGTTATTATTGTACAGGTTATGCACCAGTAGAAAACTATGAAGACTATCATAAGAGATCTTTTGGTTCCATTCACATACAGTAAGTAAGCAATTCAAATAACAAGAATACAGATTCTTGCAGCATAGCTGAATACTAGAACAGGCCCCATTCATTGATATCTGTTTTTTGTTTATTATTTGTTTCTTTTCTACATGAAACTAAGAAACATAACACATAATTCCAATCATTGATTCTCCCACTCGTAAAGTGCAGGGAAAGCTCGGTAGACACAATTGTTTATATGGACATAATGGTCTGAAAGCAGACTAAGTAATAAATATTTAACAAAAAAGCATAACAGAAGAAAACAATAAAAAATAAACAGAAATGTTTCAACAAAATGAACAGGTGGTCACCCTACACTAATGTCAGGTTCTCACAGGCATTTTTCCCAAAATCATACCATTTCTATTCACATGCCATCTCAAGAGTCTCAGACAGTGTCAAGTGCAATCATTGCTATTGCAGTTGCCAAGGTAATCAATTGAAATCATAATGGAGGGAACAGAAGGAAATCAATAGAGTCTGAAATTACAAATAAGGAGAAGCTATCGTTTAAAAGCATTTGGCTGAAATCTTCCATATTAATGGAGTTAGAAATGGCTGTGTCATTCAGAAACAGTATGGTGCATAATTCCCTTGAGCGTGTTACAACACCTAAAGCTATTGCAACAATTAATGTTCCTCACACAAAATGTCCACCTTAGAAGGAGCATCCTGAATTGCTCAATCTACTAATACACTTTCTAAAATGGTCATTTTTTAAAGGGAAATTGCATCAGTGGAACATATAAGCATTAAATAACCTTAGATATCTTAAAACCTTAGAAAACCTAACAAAAATCCCAATAATTGCATATTATCCTTATTATTTTTTATTTATCTTCATTTTTTATCAATATAACAATTTTATGATAATATTTTTGTTCCAAAAACCTGTCTTTGAGTTTGTTCACACTTCAGTATTTGGTCAGCATTTTGCATCAGTGTTTGTATGCAAAAACCAGGAGTAGCGCTTAGGCTACTTTCACACAGTGTGATTGTTCCAGCGGGGTGCAGCGGAAAGCCGGACCGCCGGATCAGGTGTGCAGCGGTGGCAGCGGATGCAGGTGCGGTGCCTGATCCGGCTTGTAAAACATTTAAAGGAGCCGCAGCAGGAGCAAGCGAGAGAGGCATCACCTGGGAAGCCGGTATGTACGGAGGAGAGAGAGGCAGCACCAGGGAAGCCGGTATTAAAGGAGCCGCAGCGGGAGCAAGCGAGAGAGGCAAGCCAGCACAGGGGAAGCCGGTATGTACGGAGGAGAGAGAGGCAGCACCGGGGAAGCCAGCACCGGGAAAGCCGGTAAAGGAGCCGCAGCGGGAGCGAGAGAGGCAGCACCGGGGAAGCCAGCACTGGGGAAGCCGGTATGTACGGAGGGGGGAGAGAGAGCGCGCGCTGCGCCGGGCACTTGTGGGGTTAAAACTCACAGTGCCCGCGCATGCGCTGTTGAAAAAGCCGGTCCGGCGCTGCAAAAAAATTTGCAGCCAACGTTTTTAGCTGACGCCGGATGGCGCAGGTTTGCCGTTTCTGGCAAAACCCCGGAGGCGCCGTATGTCCATCCGGCACGATGTGGCGATCATTACATTCTATGTGCCAAAACCGGATCCAATTCCGGATCCGGTTTTCACACTTTTCGCCGCATCGTGCCAGATTAAAAAAACGTACATGTGAAAGAGGCCTTACAGGGAAAAATTATAATTGAAAGACTGACACCTGTTGTGTGCTTTGGACACACTCCTGGTTTTGGCATACAATACTAATTAAATACTGATCAACAATACTGATGTGTGAATGAAGTCTAATATAGTTGAATGCACTAATAGTGTTTATGGGATTATTTTGAATTTAATGTTAGTAAAAATAATATTATGAATTAATTAATAATAGCAGTAATAGTATTCGGCCCTAGCTCAGCTTCCAGCATTATAATAGAGCCATTGTCTTCTGCTGACATGCTGACAAATGAACTGCAGAACGCAGGAAGTCTGAAACACAGAAAAACAGAGTAAAACAAATGTATAAAAATACTCTGCTGTAAAAAAGTAACAGTAAACAGCAAGTGCTAGTAAAAAGATAACAAAACAGGTTATTTGGTTGATTCGTTTTTTTTGCAAAAAATGTATACTAAGCTGCTCTACCAAACATCAAGGTAACCCCAACAGAGCAGTCCCTAACTGATGTATTTAAAAACCTTATCATGTGCATAGTACCTATATGAGCAGGATTCAGACCGGTAATGTACGATGTGGACACACTATGGAAGACGGCTTTTATGTGCATGGCCCACAAGTGAGGGGTGGAAACCTCCCTAATCTTACAGAAACAAGAAACCAATTGAATATAAACACATGGACCATGCACACAGTGAACAAGTCTGTAGGACAGTGTTCACACCACCAGAAGACTGAAACACAGAAAAACACAGTAAAACAAACGTATAAAAATACACTGCTGTAAAAAAGTAACAGTAAACAGCAAGTATGTTCAGACTATGTTGCTGCATGGTCAGACACAGCCATTTCACAGTACACAGCAGGGGCACATAAGATTATCTCAGCACAGGAACATTTTTTAAAATAATAATAATAAAAATAATGATCTTTATTTATATAGCACTAACAATTCACAGCGCTTTACAATTCAACCCATTTAAACACATAGAATCATAGAATGTTAGAGTTGGAAAAGACATCCAGGGCCATTATGTCTATCCCCCAGCTCAATGCAGGAGTCATTAAACCATCCCAGACAGACATCTGTCCAGCCTTTGTTTGAAAACTTCCATTGAAGGAGAACTCTGTCATGATCCCAGTGCAGGTGTTTGAGCTGCACGTCAGGGGTTAATGTCTGGAGCTCAGTGCAGGTTTTGACCTGCATACCTGGGGTTAATGATTGTGGCCTCTTTTTGGTTCTAGGAGAGCTGCTTAAACCCCTGGGAAGCTCCAATCCCTGTCAGATGTACTTTTGCTTTTGGCCGAGTGTGGTGACCTCCATGTGCCTGTGCCTGTTCATGGTTATAGCTTGTTTATATGGTTCTGACCCAGTTCTGTTCCCCATTGTGAGTTTGCCTGTTGATTCTGTACTGCGCTACCCTCTCTGTGTTTGACTTGTTGCCTGTGATCTGACTAGTCTCTGCTCGCCCCTCTTGTACCTTGCAGCTATCTCTGTGTATGACTCTTTGGCTACGTCCTGACTAACCTCCCTGTCTATGCCCCTTGGTAACTTTGTCTCGCATTTACCCTGTTAGGAGTTCTCTTGCAGCTCCTAGCTCTCTGGAGTTTAGGCCACGCCCCCAGAAGTCACGTGCTTCAGGTCCTGCTTTTCTGAAGTACACACCTACTCGGCTGCTGCCCGCTCCACAGGTATCTTTGAGCACAGTTTAATTTACTCAGGACACGCGCACTGGCTCAGTGAGCAAGTTCAGTGTAGTGTTCCTAACATTATAACTGACCTTGAATTTTTTTTTTCTCTCCTCACTTCTGCAGCATGGACCCAATGTGTGCTTTATCTGAGCAGGTGAAATGCTTGACTCAGTCTCTGCAGAAGCTAAGTTTGGAACACCAAGCTCTGGTCCAGTCCCAATGGCGGGTTGAGGACTCAGTTCAGGGGGTGCTTTCCGCAGGCTTTCAGCAGGTGGGGAATAGAGATGTCATTTTAGTCCCACCCGAATCCCCGGTTAAATTGCCAGATACTTTGCTGGTAACAAAGATGAATTCAGAGTATTTAAGGAGGGCTGTAAGCTCTTTTTCTCTTTGAGATCCCGCTCCTCTGGGGATGAGAAACAGAGGGTGGGGGTGGTTATGTCCTTGCTTAGGGGGTCCCCACAAGCCTGGGCATTTTCGCTTTCCTCTTCTGCCCTGGAGAGAAAGTCTGTGGATGCGTTTTTTGAAGCCTTATGGCTTATTTATGATGAGCCTGATAGAATGCGTTTGGCTGAGGACAAGGTGATGAGTGTCTGTCAGGGGGAGCACTCGGCCGAGTGGTTCTGTACTGAATTCAGACGTTGGGCAGCCGAGATTTCTTGGAGTGATGCCGCCCTTCGGGGGCTGTTCCATAGAGGCCTGTGTGAATGTCTGAAGGATGCCTTGGCACTCCATCCTCCACCTGACTCCCTGGAGGATGCCATGACCCAAGCGGTTTGCATGGATCGCAGAATACGGGCTAGAGGCGTTATGCAACTGGAAACACCATTATTCTTCAGTGGAGATGAGACCCGGACTCTTCCTGTGACTATGTAGGTGAGCGCTGTCACCTGTGAGGAAAAGGAAAGAAGACGCCGCCGGGAGAAGCAGTTGTGCTTCTATTGTGGGGAATCTGGACACTGGAAGAAGGACTGCCCCACCTGTCCGTCATCCTCCAAGATGGCGGGAAACGACTAGGTCTGGGTAGTAGTCGAGGAGGCTACCCAGACCTTCAGGTACAATTTTCCTCACGTGCAAAAATAGTGCTGCAGGTGGAACTGGAACTTGGCAATGGTCCGGTTCAGACTACTGCTTTTGTTGACTGTGGTTCTGCTGTGAACCTGATTGATACCAAAATTATGACTCTTAATAAGATAGGGACAGTCAGGCTTCAGGATCCTGTTAAACTTGTGGCAATTGACTCGTCCCCTCTTACCCAGGACGGTATCTGTTGCAGGTCTGAACTTTTTTCTCTAAAAGTGGGTTCCACTCATGTGGAAAAACTAAGTTGTCTTGTGCTAGATAACTTGCCTGCAGGACTGGTACTGGGGATGCCTTGGCTTCCACGCCATAATCCTACCATTGATTGGGTTACAGGGGAGATCACTCAATGGGGATGCAAGGATAAATGTGGTAACCTGGGACACCTTGTTAACGCTGTTAAATCCGTATCTGTGTCGTCTGTTGGTCTGGAAGGTATTCCGTAGTACCTGAAGGATTTCGAAGACGTTTTTTCCGAAAGTGAGGCTGAGGCGCTGCCACCACATAGACCCTACGATTGTGCCATTGATTTAGTTCCCGGAGCCAAGTTACCTAAGGCTCGATTTTTCAATTTGTCTGGGCCAGAGCGCCAAGCCATGAAGGAGTACATAGCTGAGAGTCTCCGCAAAGGACATATCAGGCCTTCTGTGCCACCTGTGGCAGGATTCTTCTTTGTGAAGAAGAAAGATGGTGGTTTGTGGCCGTGCCTCAACTTTCGGGAACTGAACAAGATAACGGTTAGGAACACTTACCCGCTGCCCCTCATCCCAGACTTAAGTAACCAGTTAGCTGGGGCCCAATGGTTCTCCAAGTTAGATCTCTGGGGGGCCTACAATCTGATAAGGGTTCGGGAAGGGGACGAGTGGAAAACTGCGTTCCTCACATCAGAAGGACTCTTTGAAAACCTGGTAATGCCGTTTAGGTTAACTAATGCACCAGCTATTTTCCAGAATTTCATTAATGTGGTGTTCTCTGACCTGATAGGCCGTTTTGTTATTATTTATTTGGATGACATTTTGGTGTATTCCCCGGACAGCCAATCTCACTTGCAACATCTACAGACAGTTCTCCAGAGACTCAGGGAGAACCAATTGTTCGCTAAATTGGGAAAATGTTAGTTTTTTCTAAAGGAACTGTCTTTTTTGGGGTTGATTGTGTCCTGTGAGGGGTTTCGTTTGGATCCTAAGAAGGTGCTGGCAATTGCTGACTGGGTTCAGCCTCGAGATCTCAAGGGGCTCCAGCGCTTCTTAGGATTTGCGAACTATTATTGGAGATTCATTAAAGGTTTCTCACAAGTGGTTAAACCACTCACGGATCTTACCCAGAAGGGCGCTGATGTAAAAAATTGGTCTGTACTCGCTAAGGAGTCCTTCTCAGCTATTAAGAAATGTTTCATGTCCGCCCCGGTGTTGGTCCAACCAGACCCGTCCAAACCATTCATTGTGGAGGTGGATGCTTCTGAAGTAGGGGTGGGGGCAGTGCTGTCCCAGGGTCCGGCCACCCTTACCAATCTCAGACCCTGTGCCTTCTTCTCCAAGAAGTTCTCTTCAGCAGAGATAAACTATGAGGTAGGCAATAGAGAACTTCTTGGGGGCAAGCTGGCGTTTGAGGAATGGAGGCACTATTTGGAAGGGGCGGCTCACCCTATGGCGGGGGTCTCATCTGAGTTGGAACAAGAAATTCCAAGGGCTCAGGCCCTAGCTCCGGCAACCAGGCCAGGGGATACATTGTTTGTTCCAGATTTATTGCGGCCTAGACTTCTGCAGGAGTTTCATGAGTCTAGGCTGAGTGCTCATCCAAGTATCACGGCCACTAGAGAGGCAGTAGCCAGGGGTTTTTGGTGGCCTTCACTAAGGTCCGATGTCAAGAAATTTGTTTCTGCTTGTGGTGTGTGTGGCCGTTCCAAAAGCTCGCATAACCAGCCGGCTGAGGAACTCATACCTTTACCGGTTCCTGATAGGATATGGACTCATCTTTCCATGGATTTTATTACCGGCCTTCCACCTTCCAGGGGCAATACCGTGATCTGGGTGGTGGTGGAAAGGTTATCTAAACAGGCCCATTTCATTCCCTTGGCAGCATTACCCTCAGCAGAAACATTGTCAAGGTTGTTTGTGCAGCATGTGGTCCGATTGCATGGGGTACCCCTGAATGTGGTGTCTGACAGAGGTGTGCAGTTTGGGGCCAAATTTTGGAGGGCGTTCTGTATGAAATTGGGCATCTCACTCTCCTTCTCACCGGCATATCACCCGGAGAGTAATGGTCAGACAGAACGCACCAATCAATCCCTGGAAAAAATTCTCAGGTGTCTGACCTCTGCCAGATAGGAGAATTGGTGTGATGCGTTACCATTGGCGGAATTTGCTTTTAACAACCGGGTGAGTCAGTCCACCAACATGTCCCCATTCCTGATTAACTATGGGTTTAATCCGCATTTTGGGGAGTTTTCATGGGTGGATTCCGGTTGTCCAGGGGTAGAGGGGTCCGTTCAATGGTTAAAAAACCTCTGGGCTGAAGTCCAGCGTAATATATCTTGGGCCCAGGGGAGGTACAAATATTTTGCTGACAAAAAGAGAGCCTCGGGAGACATGTTTCAGGTGGGAGAGAAGGTTTGGCTTTCCACACGTAACATCAACTTGAAGGTACCATCAGCTAAGTTGGGACCAAAGTTCATTGGTCCATAAGAGATTATGGAGATAGTCAACCAAGTGGCATATACTGTAGGTTGCGTCTCCCCGCCTCCTTAAAAATATCCAATGTGTTCCATAAATCTCTGTTGAAATCTGTAGGGTCTGTCAAAGAGGACTCCGAGCCTGTTGTTCCTCCAGTGCTGGTGGAGAGTCAATGGAGTATGAGGTCGGACATATTGTGGACTCTCGGTGGGTGCGCCACTCTTTGCGGTACCTGGTCCACTGGAAGGGATATGGACCAGAGGAGCACTCATGGGTCCCTGCTCGCTCTGTACATGCAGTTCGCCTGGTTCATGCTTTCCATGCCAAGTACCCGGGGAAGCCTGGGGGTCCAGAGGCCCCCGTTGAGATGGGGGTAGTGTCATGATCCCAGTGCAGGCATTTGAGCTGCACGTCAGGGGTTAATGTCTGGAGCTTAGTGCAGGTTTTGACCTGCACACCTGGGGTTAATGATTGTGGCCTCTTTTTGGCTCTGGGAGAGCTTCTTAAACCCCTGGGAAGCTCCAATCCTTGTCAGTTATACTTTTGCCTTTGGCCGAGTGTGGTGACCTCCGTGTGCTTGTTCGTTGTTATAGCTTGTTTATATGGTTCTGACCCGGTTCTGTTCCCCATTGTGAGTTTGCCTGTTGATTCTATACTGCGCTACCCTCTCTGTGTATGACTTGTTGCCTGTGATCTGACTACTCTCTGCTCGCCCCTCTTGTACCTTGCAGCTATCTCTGTGTATGACTCTTTGGCTACATCCTGACTATCCTCCCTGTCTATGCCCCTTGATAACTTTGTCTTGCAGTTACCCTGCTAGGAGTTCTCTTGCAGCTCCTAGCTCTCTGGAGTTTAGGCCACGCCCCCAATAGTCACGTGCTTCAGGTCCTGCTGTTCTGAAGTACGCACCTACTCGGCTGCTGCCCGCTCCACAGGTATCTTTGAGCACAGTTCGCTTTACTCAGGACACGCGCACTGGCTCAGTGAGCAAGTTCAGTGCGGTGTTCCTGACAAACTCACCACCTCTCGTGGCAGGCTACTCCACTAATTGATCACCCTTATTGTCAATACATTTTTTTCCAATATCTGATCTGTATCTTCTCCCTTTCTGTTTCATTCCATTTATTCTCATGTTTCCATGTGTAAATGAGAATACGGATGATCCCTCTACACTGCGACATCCCTTCAGATATTTGTAGACAGCTTTGTAAACATAAAAATGAAATAAGATTTTTTGCATAAGGAATGCCACAGCTGAATTCAATAAGCTGTGGCCACATCACTCCATCCCATCGCAGCTCCTCCCATTTTGGCAGAGCTGAGCGAAAGTGGAAACTGAAAACACCAAAAGTCACAAATTTGTAGCTAAACTCTGTCATGTAAAAATTGATCGACTTTTCAAAGCAAATTCTGGTATAATGAATCCAGGCCCTTGTGCTTACATTTAATTACAGTGGCTTGCAAAAGTATTTATGCCAATTGGCATTTTTTGTGTTTTTCTATCTCACAACCTGGAATTTCCCTGGGTTTTTTTGAGAGTTTGCATCACTTCATGTAAAAAAACATGCCTATAATTGTGAACATTTGGTTTTCTTTTTAATGTGAAGCAAACATCCAACAAGACAAAATAACAGAAAACTTCAGTGTGCATAACTATTCACCCCCCATAAATCAGTACTTTGTAGAGCCTTCTTTTGCGGCAATTACAGCTGCTCTTTGGATAAGTTTCTATTAGCTTTCCACATCTTGCCACTGATATTTTTGCCCATTCCTCAAAGTAAAGATGCTCCAGCTCCTTCAACTTAGAAGCTTCCTCTAGTGAACAGCAATCTTCAAGTCTGACCACAGATTCTCAGTTGGATTAAGGCCTGGGCTTTGACTAGGCCACTCCAAAACATTTACACATTTGCCCTTAAACCACTTGAGTGTATTAGCAGTGTGCTTTATGTCATTGACTTGTTGGAAGGTGAACCTCTATCTCAGTCTCAAATCACTGGCAGACTGAAACAAGTTTTTCTCAAGAATATCCCTGCATTTCGCACCATTCATCTTCCCCTCTACTCTGACCATTTTCCCTGTCCCTACTGCCGAAAAACATCCCCACAGGATGATGCTGCCCCACCATGTTTCAGTGTGATAAAGATCTTGGGCTGATGAGCTCTGTTGGTTTGGCACAAGACTCAACTTTCTCATTTGCCAACAGAACCTTCCTCCATACATTTGGGGAGTTGGTAAACTTAAAACAAGCCTTACAATTTTTGTGTGTAAATAAAGGCTTTTTTTCTGTCCACTCTTCCATAAAGACCACCTCCATGGAATGTATGGCTCATTGTGGTCATATGGACAGATACTACAGTTTTTGTTTGGGAACTCTGCAGCTACTTCAGGGTTCCCCTTGGTCTCTGTGCTGCATCTCTGATTAATGACCTCCTTGCCCAGGCTCATAGTTTAGGTATATGGCCCTCTCTTGGCAGGTTTGCTGTGATACTATCTTCTTTTCATTTGATGATAATGGATTTGATGGTGCTCTGGGGGATCATCAGAGAATGGAATACATTTTTAAATACATTTTTTAATCCAATCCTGACTTGTTCTTCTCAACAAGTTTATCCCTGACTTGTTTGGAGATCTCCCTGGTCTTTGTGGTGTTGTTGGATTACTGGTACCTCTTGCTTTATGTGTTGCAGCCTCTATGGCCTTTCAGAAAAGGTCTGTATATACTGACAGACCTTGTGACACTTAGATTGCACACCGGTGGACTTCTTTTCACTAAGCATGTGACTTATGAAGGTAAATGCTTGCACCAGAAATTTTTAGGGGCGTTATAGCAAAAGGGGCGAATACATGCCAAATTTTTAGCTGTTTGATCCCATAAATTTAATTTATGCCTATATTTTTCTCACTTCACTCCACCAACTTCGACTATTTAGTGCTGATGCATCGCACAAAAATCAGATTACTGAAATATTTAAACACAGGTTGTATTGTAACAAAATAGGTAAAAAGTCAGAGGGGTTGAATACTGTTGCAAACCACTATACAATGCAAAAAATGTATGTGTAATCACTACAGGGCATATAATTCATGTTCCAATTCTAGACTACTATCAGCTTAGCTTATTTTAAAGAGCATATTTTAAATAAGCAACACAATTATTCTACTTAGAAGAAAATAGATTTTTTTTCCACCTCATTTCAATTATTCAGTATATACAACCCTAATTTCAAAAATATAGGGACTAGTGATGAGCGAGTATACTCGTTACTCGAGATTTCACAAAGCTCTCCACAGTGCGGCACCCCCTCATTTCTGTCTATCGGTCTAGCCAATCGCTGCGCTCTGCAAACGACTTTCTACTAACCTCTGCACTGATCCGTACCTCCCACTCCGGTCTCCCAGACTTCACCAGCATTGCGCCAATCCTCTGGAATGCTCTACCCCAAGAAATTAGGATCAGCCACAACTTGCACAGTTTTAGGTGCTCCCTCAAAATACATTTGTTCAGAGCGGCCTATCACGTTCCGTAATGAAAGTCAATTTATGTGAAAGTGTGTGTGTAGCCCATTCACTATCTCTATCTATCCCCCACCCCCTCAAGATGGTTGGACCATCATTGTAAATACATCATTGTAAATACACACCTGTACTTTGTATCTCCCCCACCTCATTGTAGATTGTAAGCTCTCACGAGCAGGGTTGTTTTATTTTGCTTTAATCATTATATTATTGTTAACTTTGTTACTTATGACTGTTGTATTTGAAACTGTTTAATTGTAAAGCGCTGCAGAATATGTTGGCGCTCTATAAATAAAGCTTATTATTATTATTTCTAGAGCATGCTCGAGTGATCTCCGAGAATTTGGATGTGCTTGGAGATTTAGTTTCCGTAGCTGTAGCTGCATGATTTGCGGCTGCTAGCCAGCCTGACTACATGTGTTTGATAGGAAATCCCCACATGTATTCAGACTGTCTACAAGTTGCAAATCATGCAGCTGCAGCGACAGAAACTAAATCTGCGAGCACATCCAAATACTCGGAGATCACCCGAGCATGCTCGGGAAATCTCAATAACGAGTATACTCGCTCATCACTAATAGGCACGTGGTGTCAAATGTAAGGAAAACAAGAATGCAATGATTTGGAAATCTCTTATAGCCATAGTCTATGCTTAACAAAATATAGAGCACAGATCACCCAAACCCTTCCTCTATGTTGTTCTAAAAGCTCTATATGATGGTCAGCGTTGATAGTGTCTTGCAATCTGCCCATGCCACAGGATTTTGAACAATGCACTGATAAAAATCTGGATGGTTATTCTCTTTTTGTCTATGATTTCCATAAAGAATTTCACATTTGATTCATCTGACCACAGAGTAGTTTCCATTTTGCCTCAATCCATTTTAAATAATCTTTGGATCAGAGAATTTGGCAGCATTTCTGGAATGCGTTGATACATGGCTTCTTCATTGCATGACACTGCTCTAACTTGCATTTGTGTATTGCACAGTGAACTATATTCACAGACAATTATTTTTTCCTGAGCCCATGCAGTGATTTGCATGAACAAATAATGCCCATTTTTAAAGCAGTGTCGGCTGAGGGCCTATAAATGACGAGCATCCAATATGAACCGTCTGCCTTGTTTCTTTTTTGGAACTGAGGTTGCACATGACTTGTGAGTGAATTATCAAAAATTATATTACATAATGAAACGTAAGAAAAAATAAAACATACTTGTGATATATTCAGTTCTCAGTTTTGAAGTTGCAACACTAAGAAGGAAAAGTTCTGGAATTATAGAAATCACAGGAATAATAGATATGTAAATGATATGCAAAGGATGAGAAAATGGATTTAAGATTTTCAAAACATTTTGATTTATTTGGTATTGAGTATTAGTGCCAAACACAGACATACACAGTTTTAAATGCCTTGGCATGCTCTCAGTGTCTGATCTAATGATTGTCTGAGGACTGTTTTGTAACGTTATAACATTGAATACATTTTGGCATGCACTTCATCAAGATCCACTGCTGCCAGCTCTCTTGGCAATTGCCAACTAATGACATCACAGATGTGCTGGATGCGAGACAAGTCTGCAGACGATGCAGGCCATTGGTAGAATGTTTAGGCCACGATGGCTGCTCACAGTAACATGCAGCCTGGCTTTGTTGTGTTGAAAAATGTATCTTAAATGCAAAAATGTGTTGAAAGTGGACACTTTAGAGAAATGGCCATATCACTGGTTCTGTGATTGATCCATTCTGTACCACAAGTAAAATTGGATGTGACATACAAAGCCTATAGTGTTAAACAGTTTCTACACAAACCATCAGAAGGCATGTGTTTGCCATTGGACAATGAGTCCATTGACCTACTGTAATGCCACAGATTAATGTAGCGCTGAGCTGTTAGACTAGACTACCTGTGATTTCCCCAATTCCACAACTTTTCCTTCTTAGTGTTGCGATTTCAATGTTGAGGAGTGTGAAATAATGTATATATTTGAATCAATTGTTAAAACATAGCACTGCAGCCTTGCAGCGCAGGGGTCCTGGGAACTAATCGCATTAAGGACAACATCTGCAAGGAGTTTGTATGTTCTCCCCGTGTTTGTGTGGGTTTCCTTTGGGTACTCTGGTTTCCTCCCACACTCCAAAGACATACTGATAGGGAATTTAGGTTGTGAGCCCAACTGGGACAATGATGACCATGTCTGTAAAGTGCTGTGGATTATGATGGCGCATTTTAAGGAAATCAAAATAAATAATAGTAATAAATAGTTGAGTCCAATGATAAGAATTTGTCTGGGTATCTCATTCTTTGAATTCAAGATATAAATTTTGTGAGAAGATAAAAGCAAATCTTTTACAACATAAGCACAGGAGACATTTTTCCTTGAGCTGGATCTTTTAGAGTAAGAGAGCTCCTACTCATTCTTTTATAATGCTTCTAGAATGTGCGTAACTAAAAAGGAAGCTAAAATGATAAATCATAGTATAAGGCAGTAGTTTAAAAAAATCAATTCTCTGAAAATGAGTCATATTACTCATGGATTTTGTTGTAAAAATGTTCATGCAAGGAAATGGGCGTATGTAAGGCGAGTCTTTGAAATATAAAATAAAAAATTGCGCCTTACTCTTTGCGCATGACTGTGATACATCTTAAAATTTCCACTTGAATGGAGATGGCATTTCCCTATCAGCTGAATAAGCAGAAGGGTAATCTTAAAAGTGCTTGCAAGCTTTATTCTTAAAGATCAGAAGAACCTTTCTGGTCATAAAGTGGTGTCATATAATAGTATTATACCATTATTTAATAAGGTGGGAAAAACAGTTTAATAAATCATTGTTAACCCCTTCGGTCCACAACCGAGTTTCCGTTATGCGCTTTCGTTTTTTCCTCCCCTTTTTCCAAGAAGTATAATATTTTTATTTGCCCATTGACATACTATTATGGGGTCTTACATTTTTCAAGACAAGTTGTAGTTTTTAATGAAGCCATTCATTTTACCATTAAATATACTGGAAATTGGAAAATAAATTAAATAAAGTGCAGTAAAATTGTGAAAAAATGATAATTAATATTATATTTTGACAGATTAGACTTTTATGAACAAGGTAATACCATATACATATATATATATATATATATATATATATATATTTCTGATGGTAGAATATTAGACTAATTCATATTTTTAGATTTTACATTTAGTTTTAAAAACATATACTATATACTGCAATAGCACAATATCAAAGTTTTTTAAACTTACATATAGCTGAACTTCACAGGATTACCATGATAGCAGCAATGGAGACCTTCACCAGGTCCTTGGTAACCATACTAAGCCATAGAAACCCTCATAATTGCATTGCGGTGCACCGATGAGAGCCAGTAAATGGGAACACCAGTGTGTTTTCCATTGAAAATAGAGAAAAGAAACAGTTTGTAAAAGCATAACCAATGTACTAATGCTATCAGTCGAGGTAGTTCATGCTTTCTCATAATGGCCTACAGTAATCAATTGACATGGTCTAGCCCAGCCAATAAGAACATGGGTATCAAAGCCAGTACAAAAGATAGGTAATGGCCAAGGAATGCCATTACATGCTTGTATGGTTTAGGCTACGTGCACACGCTGCGGAATGGGGTGCTGATTTGGCCGCGTGGATTTTGTAAAATCCGCAGGTAAATTCGCAGGTCAAAAGACCTGCGGTCTATCTGTGGATTATCCTGCGGTTTGGCCTTGCGGTTTCACCATCTCCACAATGGTGGGGATAGGAAACCGCTGCGGAATCCGCAGAAAGAATTGACATGTCAATTCTTTCTGCGGTTTCAAAACAGCAGAAAAACCGCGCGGAAAAATACGCACCGTCTGCACAGCGGTTTTTTATTCCCATAGGGAATAATGGTACTGTACGCCGCAGCAAAAACTGCTGCGGACCCGCAACGGCCAAAACCGCTGCGGAACCACAGCAGAATCTGCAGCGTGTGCACACACCCTTACTCCTCATGCAATTGTGGTGTATTACTTCACTGCCGATGTACCAGATTAAAATAGGAGAGATGGTCCCATAGTTTGTGACTACTAGTCCAAAGATACAAGGCATATATAGGGACTGCTGTAGCTATATAGTCACACAGTGTGACTAAATAGATCTGTAATATGCTGCAGTAATGGCACCGTAAGAGCTGCATTTCAGTTTTTACACAGTGCAAGCAATGAGGGTCAGTATGAATCCCCTCATTGCTAATTGTCCAATTAAAACCAAATTCTAAATTCAAAGCTTGTGTGTCACTGGAAGTGTGAGTCCTGTAATTTGAGACATGCAAGCCAATTTGTACTGAAACATGAACACAACTGTGTACCCATATATGTGCGCTTGGTTCAAATAATATTTTTAGTCCGCTGTATTGCTCCAATAGTCCAATAATTGACGCGTACATTTTATTCTCTAGCATCCCACAGAATAAAATAAATAGGTAATTTATACTTCAAGGTGAACACTGCAAAGACATCCAAAGAACAAAAGTAGAATATATTACCCATCCTGCAATAAACAATCCCACAGACATCTATGTAGGCAGGCAGAAAAGTTAAACCTTTCAAAATGCGGAAATGAAAAACTTAAGTAAATTGTTTTAATAGGTGACAAATTAGGTTTTCATGAGGTGAATAATTGTAAAATGGGAGTTTGTACAATATACTGCAATTGGTTACATTTTATAATTTGATATATTATGATTTGATGTCTATGATTTTGTGTGTGATTGAAAAGTATCCATAAAAGCGATATAATTTGTCGACTTTGAAGATATAAGATTTTCTTCTACAAAATATTTTACTTTGTCTTTCCTTGCTTTTTTTTTAAGCTTTGAAGATGAGAGGATTTTCCTTCTTAATGTTTTACCTCTCAGTTCCAGACATCATAGAAACAGAAAACCTATTTTCAGAAGATTATTCCTTTTCATGCCAGAAACAACATGGAAAAGCTCCATCTGGAGGATAGACCCTGGTTCTTCTGGTATCAAATAGCCTTAAAAAATGAGTACAGAGTGTTACAAATGTTGAATGAGGTTCAAAAATAAATCAAAGAGGTATTTACACATCAAACAAAGGCCATAAATGTTCAGCACTGTAAACCTTGTACAGAAGATCAATACATTTTATACCATTTACTTGTTCAAAAATTATGTCTTTCATTTAGCACCATAAAGACATTTACCATTACTATATCAATTCAAATACCGCTGTCCACAGCTAAACTGCCAGTTTAATTTGTATTGGCTTAAGGGGACGCGACATAAAAAAAATATCTACCAAAATGGGAAATTTGCTTTTTTAAGTCCGAGCACTGCACATTTAACACATTCAAAAATATCCCTTTATAACCAGAGAATCGACTCAAGGGGAAATAAAACCTTCCAGCCCTTTTTAGATTGTGTTTCCAAAGTTAATGAAATGAGTTCTATGTTGCATTTATAGTCCCATTGCACAAGAAAGAAGAATTGTTTTTTGCTACTGAAGTAACTTATCTGTTTTATACATATGTAATACGGATTGCTTTCTAAATGGATTTTGTTGTAAATATACACAGATGAACATTTACTTTAATATGCTGTAGGTGGAGAAATGCATTGAGGAATGGATAATAAGTAAGGATATTTTGCCCTTGAGACATCCAAGTAATACACCATTCATTTAGGGAAATATTTATTTTTTGCTTACAATTGACTCGTTATGATGAAACACTACAGTGATTTGTTTAAATGTTGCTTAGCTCATTTACATGATATTTTGGAAAATACTGATAAAGAGAATTTCAATGTCAGACATATTGTTCATGTAACAGATGTCTGCAGGCGACAAAAAAGGCAAAGAAAAGACTTACAGACAGGGAATAGGGAGAAACAGAAATTTAGATATGAGATAGAAACATGTAAATAAAGAAAGGTTAATAGATGATCATAGATAGATAACCAGATAGATAGATACAGATTGATAGATACAGATAGATAGAAAGATAGATAGATAGATAGACAGATAGATAGATATGGGATAGATAGATAGATAGATATGGGATAGATAGATATGAGATAGATAGATAGATACAGATAGATAGATACAGATAGGTAGATAGATAGATAGATATAGGATAGATAGATAGATATGGGATAGATAGATAATAGATAGATAGATACAGATAGATAGATACAGATAGGTAGATAGATAGATATAGATAGATAGATAGATAGATAGATACAGATAGATAGATAGATAGATAGATACAGATAGATAGATAGATAGGTATGGGATAGATAGATAAATAGATAGATACAGATAGGTAGATAGATAGATAGATAGATAGATACAGATAGGTAGATAGATAGATAGATAGATCTAAAAACTCCAAAGTCAGATGGTGAGAAAATTGATTTTAATCAGCCTATGTGACGTTTTGTCTTAAAATGACAAAACTTTTCTTGCCATTTTTTGTATTTGTAAACAAGAAGATGAATAGTGCATCATTAATCTTCTATTACTCACACCATCACCCATTCCATTGAAGCCATCGTTGCCTATAATAAAACAAAAATAAAAAACAATCACACCCCTCACCTGTCCGTCGTTCTGTCCCATGCCGTAAACTGGATAAACAGTTTTCAACCTGGACATTGCCAAGATACAACCGTCCAGGCTGATAACCAGTGGGAGAATGAGCTGCTGCAAGCGCAGCATCAGTGACTAGCAGTGACATCATCGAGTCACTAAGGCTGCTTTCCCAGCTGGGCCATTGATGTGACCTTGGTGAGATTCCCGCAAGTACAGTGAGAAATTAGCACAGAGCAGAGCTGAGCTCAGAGAGTTCACCGTAGTTCACTATGAGAATTTCCTCATTTTTTTAACCGTATATACTCGTGTGTAAGCTGAGTTTTTCAGGCCCCTTTTTTGGCTGAAAAAGACCCCCTCGGCTTATACACAAGTCACGGTCCCTGTAATTAAAAAAAAAAAATTACATACTCACCTCTCTTTGCTGGAGGCCAGGTGCCGATGTCCTGAGCAGGCGACGACACCGGTGTGCTATGGGGTCAGGTGTCAGCGTCGCTGCTGGCTCAGGCCCCCAGCACTGGCTATAGTCACCTGTCCGTGTTCCACCGCTGCGTGTCGCTCTGTCTTCCGTGTCCTCTGGCTGTGACTTTCAGGTCAGAGGGCGCAATTATGTGGTTAGTGTGCGCCCCCTGCCTGAGCAGTCACTGACAGAGGACCTGGAAGCCACAGCGGCGCGCAGCGGTGGAACACGGACAGGTGAATATAGCCAGTGCCGGAGGCCTGAGCAAGGACACTGGCACCTGACCTCCAGCGACGAGAGGTGAGTATGTCATTTTTTTTCTAGTTGCAGCAGCAGCAGCATTATTACATGGGGCATATTGTATTATGGAGCACATTATGGGATCACTATTATCCTTTGTGCAGCATTATATGGGGCATATTGTATTATGGAGTATGTTATGGGGCCACAATTAACCTGTGTGCATTATATGGGGCATATTGCATTATGGAGCACTTTATGGGGCCACAATTAACCTTTGTGCAGCATTATATGGGGCATATTGTATTTTGGAGCACATTATGGGGCCACAATTAACGTTTGTGCAGTATTGTATGGGGCATATTGTATTATGGAGCACGTTATGGGCCCACAATTAACCTTTGTGCAATATTATATGGGGCATATTTTTCTGTGGAGCATCTTATGGGGCCAACATTATCCTTTGTGCAGCATTATATGGGGCATATTTTAATATGGAGCATCTTATGGGGCCATCATCAACCTTTATGGATCATTATATGGGGCATATTTTGTATAGAGCATCTTACGGGGCCCATCATGAACTGTATGGAGCAATATATAGGGCTTCTGATTCAATATGGATATTCAAAAACATTTAACCCACTGATGTCTCAATTAATTTTTACTTTTATTGGTATCTATTTATATTTTTTAAATTTACCAGTAGCTGCTGCATTTCCCACCCTAGGCTTATACTCGAGTCAATAAGTTTTCCCAGTTTTTTGTGGCAAATTTAGGGGCCTCGGCTTATACTCAGGTCGGCTTATACTCGAGTATATACAGTAATTATTGTTTTTGTGCTCAAGAGTTGGCTGATAAATACTCCCATCATCTCTCACTGTTATTAGCAGGCATAGGCTTATAGTATTAAAAAAATATGCAGGCATTGCTGACAAAGGTGTCCACATTCACCCAGGAATTCAGATATCAGCCTTAGAGAGGTATTCACACAGTGTAGGTACCCATCAAACTTTGAGGCTACCTTGATGTTGGTTGATGGGCAGATATAATTTGGCCACGTTATATGCTAAGCGTCTCATATTTTTTTAATACTCCATAGCTGTATTGTTATTCAAATTTCATATATTCTACATTGACATGCTTTAGCATGATAGAGTGCAACCTTATTTTGTATATTGTATATGGAGGTAGCACCTCCTGGTATGCACTTATTCACACTAGTCTGGACGTGCCAGTCAGTTTTTTGTCTTTTGTATATTAGCTTACTGACCGAGCATTCCGCCCTCCACCAGGTGGTGAGTTTAACTACAGCAGGTCCCTACTTACCCATAAATGCAGGCATTGCTGACAGAGGTGTCCACATTCACCCAGGAATTCAGACCTCAGCCTTAGAGAGGATTCACACAGTGTAGGTACCCATCAGACTTTGAGGCCACCTTGACTTTGGTTGATGGGCAGATATAATTTGGCCAAGTTATAAGCTAAGCGTCTCATGTTTTTTTTTAATACTCCATAGCTGTATTACTATTCAAATTTCATATATTCTACATTGACATGCTTTAGCATGATAGAGTGCACCCTTATTTTGTATATTGTATGTGGAGGTAGCTCCTCCTGGTATACACCTATTCTCACTAGTCTGTATGTGCCAGTCAGTTTTTTGTCTTTTGTCCAACTGTAAAGATTTTACTGCCGATCAGAATCAATGTTTGCCACGATGTCATGCACATGACAGCATGGAAAACACTTGGTATTCTGGCTCCCCTTCAAGTGAATGGGGTTTGGGCTCAGGTCCGGGTACTGCTCTGGTATCCCAGCCCAAACTTTTTTAACTGTTCGGTCGAACTCGCCGGACCCAAACAACGAAGGGTCCGCCCAACTCTATCAGTGACTTTGTCCCCTGGATCCTGTGGGTTAAGTGACTATGGTGCAAAACAAAAGCATGTACCATGAACTGAAGGGACTTTTTTGCTCTATACAACAATTTTTGGAGGTAAATGAGGTGGATTGAGCAGAACACAGACGTCAGCTGAGAGCATCATTGTCAGAGGCTTCATCATCCTGATGTGATTGAGATAAGTGGTGTGACGCAAATTTGATTATGCACTTCACTCTCTCCCCACTGATACACTTGCCAGAGGCCTATAAGTCCAAGTGTGAATGCATTTGGAACTACTATTATTAGGAAAGTTGCTGCAAGCAGTGACTGTTGTGTTGATGATGCCGCTATTGGCTCTCACATTTTTTCCACAATATATTCAAAACTTTATTACCACGCTTTACCCAGGGGCGGACCTACCGCCGGTGCAGACCGTTCATTGAACGGGTCCCCGGGGGAGAGGGGGCCCATCCAGGAGGGGGCCCCTGAGGGACATGCAAAGCAAATAGGTGAATGATATCCGGCAGCAGTATTACTGCTAACAGGAGAAGCTCACCTGTTAGCATACATTATGCTGCTGTCCAGCTGTTACTGGTGCAGTGCTGTAGGTTGAGGGGCAGCAGAAGCAGGAAGAGAGGATTGACAGAGAGGGAGAGGGAGAGGGGGAGGGAGAGGGGGAGGGGGAGGGGGAGGGGGAGGGGGAGAGGGAGCTGATTGACCCAGGAAGTAGTGGCACCGCAACTTCTGGGGTCAGAGAGATCCCTGTATCCGAGGTGCTGCAGCATTTCTACATGTGAGGAGGATGAGATCATGTCTCACTGCAGACATCACAGCAGAGGAGGAGGAAGATGACATGGGAGGAGGACGCAGGAGCAGGTGAGTGCTCATAGAGCTGAAAATGAGGGAGAGGCTGGTGACAGGGGAGGCTGTGCTGTATACTGGTGAACAGAGTAGGCTGGTGAACAGGAGAGGCTGGTGCTGCTATATACCGGTGACAGGGGAGGCTGGTGCTGCTATATACCGGTGACAGGGGAGGCTGGTGCTGCTATATACCGGTGACAGGAGAGGCTGGTGCTGCTATATACCGGTGACAGGGGAGGCTGGTGCTGCTATATACCGGTGACAGGGGAGCCTGGTGCTGCTATATACTGGTGACAGGGGAGGCTGGTGCTGCTATATACTGGTGACAGGGGAGGCTGGTGCTGCTATATACTTGGGAACAGGGGAGGCTGGTGCTGCTATATACTGGGGAACAGGGGAGGCTGGTGCTGCTATATACTGGTGACAGGGGAGGCTGGTGCTGCTATATTCTGGTGACAGGGGAGGCTGGTGCTGCTATATACTTGGGAACAGGGGAGGCCAGTGCTGCTGTATACTGGGTAACAGGGGAGGCTGGTGCTGCTATATACTGGGGAACAGGGGAGGCCGGTGCTGCTATATACTGGGTAACAGGGGAGACCTGTGCTGCTGTATACTGGGGAACAGGGGAGGCTGGTGCTGCTATATACTGGGGAACAGGGGAGGCTACTGCTATATACCAGTGACGGGGAGGCTGGTGCTGCTATATACTGGGGAACAGGGGAGGCTGGTGCTGCTATATACTGGGGAACAGGGGAAGCTGGTGCTGCTATATACTGGGGAACAGGGGAGGCCGATGCTGCTGTATACTGGGGAACAGGGGAGGCTGGTGCTGCTGTATACTGGTGAACAGAGGAGGCTGCTGCTATATACCGGTGAACAGAGGAGGCTGCTGCTATATACCGGTGACAGGGGAGGCCAGTGCTGCTGTATACTGGGGAACAGGGGAGGCCAGTGCTGCTATATACTGGTGAACAGAGGAGGCTGCTGCTATATACCGGTGACAGGGGAGGCCAGTGCTGCTGTATACTGGGGAACAGGGGAAGCTGGTGCTGCTGTATACCGGTGAACAGAGGAGGCTGCTGCTATATACCGGTGACAGGGGAGGCTGGTGCTGCTATATACTGGGGAACAGGGGAGGCCGGTGCTGCTATATACTGGGGAGCAGGGGAGGCCGGTGCTGCTGTATAATGGGGAGTTGGGGAGGCAGTGCTGATGTATACTGGGAACAGGGGAGGCCGGTGCTGCTATATACTGGGGAGCAGGGGAGGCCGGTGCTGTATACTGGGGAGCAGGGGAGGCCGGTGCTGCTGTATACTGGGGAGCAGGGGAGGCCGGTGCTGCTGTATACTGGGGAGCAGGGGAGGCCGGTGCTGCTATATACTGGTGACAGTGGAGGCTCGAACCGCTGTATACTGGTGAACATGGGAGGCTGGTGCAGCTGTATACTGGTGAACAGGGGAGTCTGGTGCTATGCAGGCTCAGGATTTGGGGGAACCAGACACTTTAAAATGGGGATTAGGGGGCATATTCCTGTAGAATAGTTTTTATTGGCTCTATAAAGTAAAATCTACTTTAATGTGCAAATGAGGGTGTTTTGCAGCATTCTCGTATTTGTATACTAAAGCTTGTCTTTATTGTCAGTGCTAAGTTAGTAAAAGTGAGTGCGGTCTATAATCAGCTTGCAAGTCTGCGCTTACTCACTGAGGCTGGTTTCACACTTGTGTTTTTTTTCAAGTCAGGCAAAATCAGGTTTTTCAGCCAAATCCTGATCATTTCAGGATCCAATTTTTTGTCCATTCACTTTAATGGTGTCAGGAAGCAACTTAGAGTAACTGGATTCTACCTGACACCATTAAAGTAAATGGGCAAAAACTGGATTGAAAGGTTCAGGATTTGGCTGAAAAACGTGATTTTGCCTGATTTGAAAAAAAAACGCAAGTGTGAAACCAGCAACGCTGGATGAGTGCAGCAGCGCACTCCCAAGTGTCAGTGTGGGTGCACACAATGTGGCTGCAGGCTCGCTCTGACGCCTGATACCTGTCTGCTCTTGGCTTCCCAAGTTGTGTGCACAGACTCAGTGTGTGACGTCAGTAAGGGGCACGACCACGAAAAGTGCATATGGCAGCATGAAGGCCAAATACGGACCTGGCTGTGCGCATGCTCACTCTTCCCAGTATCTCTCAGTGATCTGTGGGACTGGGATACACGTGAAAATAGGGGGGGTGGGGTGAGGAGGAATCGCTAGTCTAGGTAGGAGAAGGGCCGGCCCGCCAGGAATAAAAGTCTGCAGGGCTAAGAGCTGACAGTCTAGATAGGCTCCATGTCTCCCCTGCTCATTTCCTGTGTTCCTCTGGGATGGACCAGCTCCTTGCAACTGCACTCACTGTAGGTGCACATTCCATGTGATATATGTTGATCTGTCTAGTGTGTGTGTGTGTAAACTGCTGTGTATATAGGGCTAGTGTGTGTACTGCTTTGTATATAGGGCTAGTGTGTGTGTAGACAGCTGTGTATATAGGGCTAGTGTGTGTGTATACAGCTGTGTATATAGGGCTAGTGTGTGTGTGTATATATACACTACTGTGTAAACACATATATGATAATAGGCATTTTATACGCAGTGTACATGCGGGAGGGGGCCCCCAACATATTTCCTGCACAGGGGCCCATTGCTGCTTCTGTCCGCCCCTGGCTTTGCCAACTCATAAAAAGCAGGGTTCACGTGAAGGACAAAAGGATAATTCAACACAAGCCTGTCCTTAATATTGATGTAAAAACATGCAAAACACAAGCCGCAGAGACACCATCACATGTTTCTCAATGCAGGCAATGACTAGCCAGGTCTTTCCCCGGGAGGAACAACCACGGGAAGGGCAGTCTCCAATGAAGGAAGCTATCTATGCCAAAACATGGTATCCATCCACAGACAGCTGTTTCTTTTTTGTTTCTTTTTTTTTTATAAACCATTCAGGTTAGTTATAAACAACTCAATATAAGCTCATCAACTTAAACGTCGTTGTTTCAACTCTCATCATCATGGTTCATATTTATTTTAGTATAACAAACCAAGCGGTATACACAAAAGACATCCTGAACATCACTAAAATTCACTGATATTTGATCAGGTGCTGCCATTTTTTAAATTTCCAGACACCCTCTGCATCAGAACCACCACCGCCTTCGCTGTCTAATTTATAAATCAAGTATAATCTAGAAAGGATCAGCCCGACACACTTATTCACAGATACATGCTTCTCTTTGAAAATTCCTAAATTCCTCACTAGAGTTGAGCGATACCATCCGATACTTCAAAGTATCGTATCGGATGGTATCGGCCGATCTTTAAAAAAAGTATCGGTATCGCCGATTCCGATACCGGAAGTCCCATTCAAGTCTATGGGACTTCCGGTATCGGAATAAGAAAAACCCTTTCCTGCCCTTGTACAGCCTCTCTGGGGTCTGTACGGGCCTTTCGGGGGGCTGTGCCGGCCTGCCAGGGGGTCTGTGCAGGCTCCGGTGGTCTGTGCCGGCCTGCCGGTGGTCTGTGCAGGCTCCGGGGGGCTGTGCCGGCCTGCCGGGGGGCTGTGCCGGCCTGCCGGGGGGCTGTGCCGGCCTGCCAGGGGGTCTGTGCAGGCTCCGGTGGTCTGTGCCGGCCTGCCGGTGGTCTGTGCAGGCTCCGGGGGGCTGTGCCGGCCTGCCGGGGGGCTGTGCCGGCCTGCCGGTGGTCTGTGCAGGCTCCGGGGGTCTGTGCAGGCATCGTCCGATGGGACTACAAGTCCCATCGGGCGATGCCTGCTACCATGACAGTGATTGACACATTAGCCAATGATGGGACAGTAGTAGTCCCATCATCCGGTTAATGTGTTAAATGTAAAAAAAAAAAAAAAATTACATGCTACATTCATACTACATACTACATACATGCTACATTCATACTACATGCAACATACATACTACATATATACTACATGCATGCTACATACATACTACATATATACTACATGCATGCTACATACATACTACATGCTACATGCATGCTACATACATACTACATACATGCTACATATATACTACATACATACCACATATATACTACATACATACCACATACATACTACATGCATGCTACATATATACTACATGCATGCTACATACATACTACATATATACTACATGCATGCTACATACATACTACATGCTACATGCATGCTACATACATACTACATACATGCTACATATATACTACATACATACTACATATATACTACATGCATGCTACATATATACTACATACATACTACATATATACTACATGCATGCTACATACATACTACATGCTACATGCATGCTACATACATACTACATACATACTACATACTACATACATACCACATATATACTACATACATACAATACATTCATACAATACATACATAGACATACAGTACATATAACATAGAGTAACATACTTACCAATACTTGTCACATTGTTCCCCGAAGCCATTGTCGTCTACGGAATAAATATTAACATAACAAACCACAAAAATACTCACCCACGATCCGAAGCAGTCCACGAGTGTGTCCCACGACGATCTTGGGTAGAGAACTGCAGCATCAGCTGATGCTGCCGTTCTCTACGGGCTGCAGGAATCCAATGACGGAAGGTAGGTATCCTTCCGCACTGTATTCCTCCGCCACTTAAAAAAAAAAAGTCCCTAGTCTCACTTTATGCCATTGCTGTGTGGGAAATTCCCACGCAGCAATGGCATAAAGTGAGACTAGGGACTTTTTTTTTTTAAGTGGCGGAGGAATACAGTGCGGAAGGATACCTACCTTCCGTCATTGGATTCCTGCAGCCCGTAGAGAACGGCAGCATCATCTGATGCTGCAGTTCTCTACCCAAGATCGTCGTGGGACACACTCGTGGACTGCTTCGGATCGTGGGTGAGTATTTTTGTGGTTTGTTATGTTAATATTTATTCCGGAAAGACAATGGCTTCGGGGAACAATGTGACAAGTATTGGTAAGTATGTTACTCTATGTTATATGTACTGTATGTCTATGTATGTATTGTATGAATGTATTGTATGTATGTAGTATATATGTGGTATGTATGTAGCATGTAGTATGTATGTAGTATGTATGTAGCATGCATGTAGCATGTAGTATGTATGTAGCATGCATGTAGTATATATGTAGTATGTATGTAGCATGCATGTAGTATATATGTAGCATGTATGTAGTATGTATGTGGTATGTATGTAGCATGTAGTATATATGTAGCATGCATGTAGTATATATGTAGTATGTATGTAGTATGTATGTAGCATGTATGTAGTATATATGTAGTATGTATGTAGTATATATGTAGCATGCATGTAGTATATATGTAGCATGCATGTAGTATATATGTAGTATGTATGTAGTATATATGTAGCATGTATGTAGTATGTATGTAGCATGCATGTAGCATGTAGTATGTATGTAGCATGCATGTAGTATATATGTAGTATGTATGTAGCATGCATGTAGTATATATGTAGCATGCATGTGGTATGTATGTAGCATGTAGTATATATGTAGCATGCATGTAGTATGTATGTAGTATGTATGTAGTATGTATGTAGCATGCAGTATGTATGTAGTATGTATGTAGTATATATGTAGTATGTATGTAGCATGCATGTAGTATGTATGTAGCATGCATGTAGTATGTATGTAGCATGTATGTAGTATGTATGTAGTATATATGTAGTATGTATGTAGCATGTAGTATGTATGTAGTATTTTTTTTTTTTTTTTTTAACATTTAACACATTAGCCGGATGATGGGACTACTACTGTCCCATCATTGGCTAATGTGTCAATCACTGTCATGGTAGCAGGCATCGCCCGATGGGACTTGTAGTCCCATCGGACGATGCTTGCACAGACCCCCGGACATCAGCACAGCCCCCCGGCAGGCCGGCACAGCCCCCCGGCAGGCCGGTACAGACCCCCACAGGGTGCACAGCCCCCCGGCAGGCCGGCACAGCCCCCCGGCAGGCCGGCAGAGACCCCGGGCAGTCCACACAGCCCCCCGGCAGGCCGGCACAGCCCCCCGGCAGGCCGGCACAGCCCCCCGGCAGGCCGGTACAGACCCCCACAGGGTGCACAGCCCCCCGGCAGGCCGGCACAGCCCCCCGGCAGGCCGGCAGAGACCCCGGGCAGTCCACACAGCCCCCCGGCAGGCCGGCACAGCCCCCCGGCAGGCCGGCAGAGACCCCCGGAAGGCCCGAAATGACGGCGCATCATGATGCGCACACACCGCGCATCATGATGACGTCAGGCCGTCAATCAACTGAACTTCCGATTCCGATGCCGAATTCCGATATTGAAAAAATATCGGAAGTCGGTATCGGAATTCCGATACAGCAAGTATCGGCCGATACCCGATACTTGCGGTATCGGAATGCTCAACACTATTCCTCACATCCCACAAACTCTGCATCACACAAGTCATAATTAACCATAGGATTCTATTTTTCACACGACCACATACACCAATTCCAAACATCGCAACACGCCAGTCAATAAAACTCACACCTGCTAACTCCTTACACAACCCACCTACACACTTCCACACACTGCACGCATAATCACAGTCCCACATAGTATGCCACACAGTCTCACATCCACCACATCCTTCCCTTGGGCACACATCAGTTCTGGTCAGACCTCGTCTCTTCTGAACCTGTCGCACAGGCAAAAAGTTGTGCAAGGACATCCACACAATATCCCTTTGTCTATTAGATATCCCGTGCGTTCCCAAACTCTTCCATGCAACCGAAACTTCATTCCCTCTCAACCCCACAATATTACATTCCACATCATTCTTACGTATTATTTTCATCACTTTCTTAGCCATTCTAAAATCATTCATCGGTACTCTCAGTAAATCATGCTTCCTCACAAACTTCTCAATCACCTCATACCAGACAGGACACTTGAAAGCAACAGGCACTCTAGCATCCCTCTTTCTCCAACATAAGCCATATAACATCCAACCAGCAGAATAACTTGCCATATACGCTCCCTTATTTCCTTTATTCAGCAAAATAACAACAGTTTTGATATACTGAACCCCCAGAAAAATCTCAATGTTTGGAAAGGCCATGCCACCATGGTGACATGCCTTGAAAAGACTCTCTCTCTTAAGTTTCTCTATTTTACTGCTCCAGAAAAAAGTAAAAACAAACTTTTCCACTCTTTTTATTTTCCTACATGATGGTGGAAAAACTGTTGCAATAAAAAGCAAAATCGGAAGAATCACCGCTTTTATGACCAAAATCTTACCACTCAAGGTCAAGTCTCTCAGTCGCCAAAAATTTAACTTACGCTCTATGCGCAGTCCACACTCCTCCCAGCTCTCCTTACCTTCCAAGTCCTTATTAAATAATACTCCCAGGACTTTGATAGCACCCTCCTCACACTTTACCGCCTCCATTTTAACCCTGTCATCCCCAAAACATTTAAAACTACATTTATTCCTATTCACTCTAAAGCCAGATGCACCACAGAAAAACTCCAGAAGCAACTTAACCCTACTCATAGACGCAACACTTTCACTCACAGCCACAACATCATCCATATATCCAAGAACTTTCACATGCTTCCTACCACTCCCAGGTACCAACAAACCTCGCATCATTTTATCACGTCTCACCAAGCACAACAAAGGTTCAATCACACATACAAACAAGACAGGGGACATGGGACACCCCTGCCTTACACCAGACTTAATATTCACTTTCTCACTCAACCACCCATTAACAAGAAACTCACTTGACACACAATCATACAAAGACATTATCCCATTCACAAATTTTTGAGGAAATCCCATTCTATCCAGAACTTTAAACAAAAACACATGCGAGACCCTATCAAACGCTTTCTCAAAATCAATTGACAGAACCATACACTTCCGTTTCCTTCCCATGCAGTCTCCAATCAAATCCCTTAATAACAATAAGTTATCACTCATACTTCTTCCAGGCACAGCACACACTTGATCCTCATCCACAACACTACCAATCACCTCACACATACGATTCGCCAACAATTTGCTATAGATTCAGCAATGTTATAGGTCTCCAATTCTCTAAACACTTTCTCTCACCTTTCTTATGTACAAGCACAACCACCCCCTCTTTCATTGAGTCACACAACTTACCACTCTCCCACATATACTTACATATCTCAGTCAAATCAGCACCCAGAAAATCCCACGCCTTCACATAGAATTCTACCGGCAATCCGTCTTTACCTGGAGTCTTACTCTTTTTAGCACTCTTCATCACATTTTCTACTTCTTCCATAATTACGTCCTCATTCAAAATATCACATTCTCCACTATCCAACTTGTTCTCTAACCCATTCAGCACTTCTGAAACAAGACCAGAATCAATCCATTTTTTATCATATAACTTGCTATAGAACCTATTCACCACCTTTATCACATTCTCACCTGACACACACAAACCATTCCTATCCAGGATTTTATCCATATCAACCTTTCTCCCATTCATTTTCTTAAAAAAGAACCTCGTGCACTTTTCATCTTTCTCAAGATGTCCTATTTTGGTGCGATAGATGATTTCTTTCCCTTTTTCATCCATAACACGCTTTAATTCACTCTTTGTCTCAGCCAGCAGATCAGACACATCCATCCCACTTTCTCCACACTTCCTTAACCAGTCTAAGCGCCTGTTTAAATCATTAAATCTACTCCGATAAATAGCAGCTTTTTTATAGCCCCACTTTTTGAAGAATTTTTTGCAACACACCTTAACCCAATCCCACCACTCCAGTACACACGCAAAATCCCTCTTACATACTCTCCATTCTTTATACTTTATTTTTAATTCATTCATCACATCCTCATCTTCTATCAATCTTACATTCAGCTTCCAAACCCCACCCCCATACACACGGTCATCAATCGCACTAAACACACCTCTCAAACACTCATGATCAGAAAAAGGTACAGCATTTTGTTCAAAATTCATACACAACATATTTTTGGAAAACAACATTTTATCTATCCTGGATGCAATACCACCCCTATCAGCATGGTACATTGGCGGTGGTGGGATGCCAAATTTCAGAGCAGCAGCATCTAGAAGGGAAAAATCAGAAATAAGATTGGATAACTTTTTACCAGTTGTGTCACAATTCCCATCTGTGGTGCAATTACAGTCTCCAACTAAAACTGTAGGCATTTTGCCTGGAAGAAACAAACTTAATTTTTCCAAAAGAGCCAGACGCTCCTTTTTCCTGTCGTGTCCTGATGGACAGTACACATTAATAATTCTAGCCCGCCACCCCCTATAACTAACATGTGCAATTATACATCTACCCACCTCTACTACCGTGTAGCTATCTAAACTAATCTCCCTGTTACCCATTAATATCCCTACACCATCATTCCTATTAACACATGAGCCAGACCATACATGCTGTCCGTAAGGCCAGTCCTTATCGCTTGGCGCGTCCACAATCCCACATTCCTGAAGACAAAAGATGTGAGCATTCATCTGTTTAATATAATCTAGAACGATTGCCCTCCTGAATTTGGATCTAATTTGCCTGACATTCAGGGACGCAATGCCCCAACCAACTTGGGGATCCATAACATGACTGTGTTATTTACATGACGACAAACATGCCACTTCCTCTTCAGCCGTTTTCGTCTTCCATTTGGAACTGCAACTCCTCGAATCTGTTTGCGTCTGCGGGAATGCCTAAAAAAGCATTGGCGTCTGGAGAGAAGGCATTCTGAGGGTAACTACGTTCACTTACCGGACTTAAACCAACTTCACCGGGGTCTGCTCAATCCGTTCTGGGCTTCTTACAAGAAGTTCCAGACGCCTCGTCCTCAGAGGACCACGCAAGAGTGAAGTCACCTTGATCTCCACAACTGGCCAACTCCTCCTCAGTAGAAAACCAAGATACACTGGGGGTATTGCCAAGAGTACCTTCCAACTCCCCCTCCCACAGACATCAGACTGATGAGGGAGATCACATTCAACATCAGTAGCTTCCAAAACTGCCACCTCTGAGCTGGGAGACTCCGTTTGGGGCAGAGCCTCCTCATGTGCATCCATGATTTCAGGTTCCTCAATAAGTTCCGGGTCTGAAACCTGTGGAATGACAACAACAGCAGCAGGGGGTGTAGCTTCCCCACCTGAGACCTCAGCGTAAGACCTAGGACTGATCCTGGCCTTACAGTCCTGATACTTATGGCCCTCCTCACCACAAGCATTACACATAACAGGATTTGTGCAGTGTTTTGCCATATGGCCAGAAGCATTGCAATTCCTGCAAGTTGGCATCTCCTTGCAACTATCCTGGGTATGCCCGAAATTTTTACACCTCCTGCAATACATCGGGGCATCTGGAAAGAACAAAAAAACAATATTTTTCCCAATTGAAAAATTAAGAGGGGAGTAATGGATGCCTCCCGGGCCTTGGGGATCCATCCCAAATCTCACAAAAAAATTGTACTTCCCAGTCCAGAGCCCTTCTCCATTCAGGACCCTGTGGGAGTACTGAACATAAATGCAATGTCTTTTCAAAAATAAAGCAATGTCCTCCAGGGAAACAAATGGGTTGTGCATGAAAACTACAAGTGGGATATCTCCCTTAGAGTACAGCACAGTAAAGGTAAGACCTTCCAGCAAAGGATTTGCCACTCCATTTTTCAGGGCAGTAAACAAATTCTGGCAAGCCGCCATAGAAGATAGCACCAGTACATACCTGCCTTCTCTCCTAAACTCCTGCAGGCATATTATATCGGACTTCCGAATCTTCAGGATGTCATAAAACACCATGTTGATCAAATATCCCAGGGAAAAATGCAACTTCTTATCTTCAGCGATGTCAATCCTGAATCCATTTTTGACCCGGCTATCACCGGTCCCAGAGAATTGAAGTCGGACTCCCATCGTCCACAACTCCAAGGATTTCCTCCCCGAAACCTCCTGGCTATCTCCCAAAAGCAGCGACCGGCTTAAGCCACCGAAGTGGCGATGCCGGAAGGCCAAGAGACAACACTCAATATATTCAGGAAACTCCGCACCTCATCAGTGTGGAGTAGGAAACTGGCCAGAAGAAACAATGCCTAGTAGAAGACTGTGAAAAATGAGGATGAATGAACTCATGGAGATCAACATCCAACACTGCGGAGACACCATCACATGTTTCTCATAGCAGTGATTCTAGAGCAATGCCCCCATCCCTTATGGGAAATATGTAAATATGGATGTTGATATCCATGAGTTCATTCACATTAATGAGTTCACATTAATCTCCTAAAGCCCCAACATACAACATAAAAACTAATGCCAGGAGGTATGAACATCACCTGGAAATACTGTAACAGACCCCAGTATAATTGATTGGTTTACCGTTGCAAGCTGGAATATTAAAATAGATATGCAAAAAGTAAAATGCGAGTAACTGTTCATAGTTTTTACATTTCATTTTTTGGGGGAAATAGATATCTCAGGTGAATCAATTCAGTCACACTGAGCAACTATACAGCTACAGCACTTCCCAATAGGTCACTTAAATGTTTGGATTAGTATTCACAGACTCACTCTACCACTTCCATTTTCAATCTGTTGAGCATTGAAAATAGTACATTACAATCAGACTATGCGCTTTTTACCGCTAGGTAGAATAAGCTGTATAGTCTGATCTCCCCATACATCTTCCAAATATAAAATGGCACTCATTGTCTCATTCCCATTTTTATACTATCTTTCATAGCCCCCATAATTGCCTGTGCTAGACTATGTGATGATAGTTGCAAGTACGGTAATTATAGGGAAACCCTTATGGTCTCGCCTATTGCCCACTTTATAAATCTACAGAAGTTATTTTTTAATTTTTGCTGGGCTTTTTTTCTGCTCAATCATTGTGAATCTACTAATTTTCTAATTCACTACCATAACAATTTCAGGAAATTTAAAGAAGACTGATCCTTCAACTCTATTTTTTATATATAGACAACAAATATTTAATATTTTACATGAATTTTGCACAGGAAAAATAAATATTGTATTATGCGTAATAATAATGCACCAATATGATAATTCTTCTTAAATCCTTAAGGACCAGATGATTTTTCATTTTTGCTCATTCGTTTTTTCCTCCCCTTCTTCAAAGTGCCAGTTTAATATACAGTATATACCCATCAACATAACCATGTGAGGGCTTGGTTTTTGTGTTGTGAGCTGTAGATTTAACTGACAACACTTTACCATACAATATATTGAAAACTAGGAAGAAAAATTCCAAGTGGGATGAAATAGTGAAAATATTGCAACTCCGTGTCAATGTTTTTTGCTTTTATGTTTTTCAGTGTACGGTAAAAATGACTTGAAAGCATAGTTCTCCAGATAAGTATGAAGCGAGATCAAGGCGATACCAATCTTTTTATTTAGGTAATGAAAAAAAAATTCCAAATATTATATATCACCATTTTCCAAGATTAGTAACATGTTTGTTTTCCTATTAATGGAGCTGTGTAAAAGTTTTTTTGATGACGTGTCCATTTTATTGATACCAGTCTGAGAAACATATAACTTCTTGTTTGCTTTTTATTTATTTTTGGAGGTGTGGTCACTAGAGATGAGTGAGCACTAAAATGCTAGGATGCTCGTTACTCGAACCAAGCAATTTTTAATGCTCGGATACTCTTTTCTAGTAGTGAGTATAATGGGAGGCAATGGGAAACCCAAGCATTTTTCCAGGAGACCCTACAAGGAGGTGTGAGGTGCAGTGTAAATGTTGAAATGGATGGAAAAAGTGTTGAATGGAAGGAGAATAGCATGGGAAAGACCCTTGAAGCATGTCTCCCAGATCACTGCTGAGAACCATGGTGTCACACTTTTACTCCACTTTAAGGATTGACAATAAAACATTCATAAACGATGCAAAATTGGAGTTTACAGAAAAAAAATGAATTTAAGGCAAAATTTAAAAAGGATTAAATTAATTATATATATATATATGTAATAACAAAATTGAAAATTTTCTTACAAAAATGGAAATTTCAGTGTAATTTATGAAGGAAGCAAGAATTGCCAAAAGTTGGAGACTCAGAAGGACTTAGATACACCCTGTATTAGATATAAAGGAAGCTTGCCACTGCCACTAGCATTGTCTTGTGGGAATTTTTTCAACATATTTTCCACAATGGCTTTCTGGTATAGCACCATTTTAGAAGACCTTTCCTCCTCATGAAGAAGAGATGCAAAGTTCTCTTTGTAGCGTGAGTCTAGCAGGGTGAACAACCAGTACTATTTTTTGGCCAAGATGAATGTAACGCGAGGGTTACCAGAAAGAAAGGCAGTGGTACATAAAGTCGGCCATTCTGCCAAGTTCCCTACAGTCAACACTTCCCTGCCTCCACCAGAATTACGACTCTCCATCTCCTCCTCCCTCTCTTCTTCCTCATTCCCATCCTTAGCCCATCCATGTAGGGCAGACGGGATGAAGGCTGTGTGGGTACTATCCTGTCTTGCACTAGCCAACAGCTCCTTTTCCTCCTCCTCCTCAGCCTCCATCTCCTCATTGTTACCCAATCTGCACTGAGCAGATGAGATGAGGCTAGGCTGGGTAGTATTTCATTGTCTGATGTCTTTCTCCTCTACCTGGTCTGCATGAAAAGGTAAATGTTTAATTGTGAGCAGTGACTGATTAAGTAGGCACTAAAGCATGACTGTTGTTCTGACTATGGCATCATTGCCGCTCACCAATTTTGTGGTGTACTCAAAAGTTAAAAGGAAAGGAGTGCCATTTGACTTTTTGAATGCAAAATTTGCTGGAATAATTAGCTGATGCCATGTCGTGTTTGTAGTGCCCCTGATGTGCCTCAACAGTGGAAACTCCTCACTAGTGATACCATTTTTTAAACTAGACCCCTCATGGAACTTATCTAGATGTGTGGTTAGCACCTTGAACATCCTGGAGCTTCTCAACAGTTTATAACATAGAGCTGTGAAAAAAAAATTAACACAAAAATGTTTTTTTGCCCCATATTTTGCATATTCACAAGTGTAACAGCAGAATTTGCACCATACAATTTGATGTGCAATTTCTTCTGAGTACGCGGACACCCAATATATGAAGAAAAATTAGTGTTTGTGTGCACAGCAGGGCTTGAAAGGGAAGGAGCGCCATTTGATTTTTGCATACAAAATTTGCTGAAATAATTAGCGGATATCATGTGGCATTTGGAGAGCCCCTGATGTCCCTAAACTGCAAAAAAAAAAACCCACACATGACCTCATTTTGGAAACTAGACCTCTCAGGGAACTTATCTAGATGTGTAGTGAGCACTTTGAACCCACAGGAGCTTCTCAGAAGTTTATAACATTGAGCAGTAAAACAAAAAAATCAAATTGTCCCACAAAGTATTTTAGCCCCAAATTTTGAATTTTCACAAGGGTAACAGGAACAATTGTATAATAAAATTTGTTGCGCAATTTCTTCTGAGTACGATGATATCCAATATGTGGAGGAAAACTGCTGTTTGGGCCAATAGCAGGGATTGGAAGGGAAGGAGCGCCATTTGAATTTTTTTAATGCAAAGTTTGCTGTAATAACTAGTGGATGCCATGTCGCATTTGGAGAACCCTAATGTGCCTAAACAGTGGAAATCCCCCCCACAAGTGACACCATTTTGGAAACTAGACCTTTCAGGGGAATATCTATATGAGGGTTTAGCACCTTGAACCTTGAGTTTATAACATTGAGCCATGAAAAAAAGTCTTTGTTTTACCACAAAAATATTTTTGTCATGACACAGCTGTCAGGTGACCCGGGACCGGGGGCTCCTTCCCTGTCGTTAACACTAGGGGGTGTCCTAGATCACCCTGCTCCCAGTGATACGTTAGATGCTGAAGATGCCAGGGCCTCCACCCTTGCGTTATCTCCTGAGTTAGCCTTCCGTCTGTTCTCTTCCTCCACCCATGGAATAGAGGGCACTACTGTGCTCCATAGTACACAAACCTGACAAATAAGTCAACACAAACTTAAATACCTTTGTAACGCCTTCAAATCCTCAGGACGACCCTAATTCAATTCAATACCACCCAGACTTTTGCTGGATCCATGCGAAAACCGGTGGATGAGAACACATTTTCTAGAAAAGGGATCTCCTCATCCGAGAACATAAACTACTTGGGTTTGACATATAATTTATTGTCTCTGAGTATATGTAACACCTACCTGACATGTACCTGATGTGACTCAAGGTCTGGTGAATAAATTAATATGTCATCCAGATAGATAACCACAAATCTGCCTACCAGTTGATTAAAGATGTCATTTACAAAGTATTGAAAGACAGTGTTTTTTTTCCTGAGGAAGGAGATCTGTGAAACTTTGAAATGCGTCGAATAAAGACCACTGTAATAATAATTGTTCATGGTGATTTGCAGCGCAGATTGTCTGACCACTTTTTTTCCTATCCTGCATCTTTCCTATCCTGTCAAATAACTCAGAGATCAACGGAAGAGGGTATTTGTTTTTAACTGTTATGGCGTTGAGACCTCTGTAGTCAATGCAGGGACATAACTCTCCACTCTTCTTCTGCACGAAGAAGAACCCTGCACCAGCCGGTGACACCGACTTTCTGATAAAACCTCTTGCCAGGTTCTCCCGGATCTATTGAGACATAGCCTCTGTCTCGGGGAGTGATAGCGGATACACGCAGCCTCTAGGAGGTTTCGTGCCTGGCAATAGATCTATCGGACAATCGTAAGGACGATGCGGCCTAAGCGTCTGCGCAGACTTTTTAGAGAAGACGTCCGCGTACTGGTGGTATGGTTTGGGAAGCGCGGAGAGATCCGCGGGCACTTCAGTGGAGGCTACCTGAACACTGCCCCTCAGGCACCTTCCCTCACAGTCCTTGCTCCAACCCAGTATATTCCCCAAAGCCCAATCAATATGAGGGGAATAGCAATGGAGCCAGGGAACTCCGAGAAGCACCTGGTCGATGCCATATGGCAAAATGAACAGGGACAAAATCTCACGGTGGGATGGTGAGATTGAGAGCCCGAGTGGTGCTGTCTAGTGGGTAACCTGAGATGGTAAAGGTGCACCATTAAGCACCCTGATGGTCAAGGGTTGGGGCAGTAACACCAGCGGAATAGCGTGCTTTTGGGTGAAGGACGAGGACATAAAGTTCCCTTCTGCCCCTTAATCCACGTTGACCTCTGCCTCCCAGGTGGAAGCTCCGCTATCCAAGGTCCCACGGAATACCGGTTTGGGAGAGAAAGGTTTCATATCTGATAGACTCCCACCTACGACCACTGGACGTGATCGTTTTTTCAACCGCAGTGAACACGTGTTAGCCGAGTGACCAAACTGCTAGCACTGGTAACAACGTGCGGAGCTTCGCACCGGAGGTGGCTTGGAACCGGCGCGAGAAACCTCCATAGGTTTGGAAGGTATCAGCTCCTGAGCGGGAAATTTTAGCGGCTCGGAGAAGGTGGGAGCCAACATAACCCTTCGCCTGGATTGCGCACGCTCCAGCCCGTGCTCCGTAAACCGGAGATCAATGTGGGTGGAAGTGGCAGTCAATTCCAGAGTTGTGGGGACCTCTCTGGTTGTTAGAGCATCCTTGACATGTTCCGCTAATCCTCTCCAAAACACAGCGACAAGTGTCTTACCAGGCCACTCGAGCTCGGAAGCCAATGTCCGGAATCGGACGGTGAAATGGCTGACCAAGAGTGACCCCTGTGTTAGGGCTAATGGAGAGAGGTGTCGTGAGTGACCCATGGTCCCAAGAAGACCTGCTTAATGGATGTGAGAAACTGAGCGGCGCTCAGAACCATGGGGTCATCACGCTCCCACAATGGCGTAGCCCACTCTAACGCCCTGCCCGACAGGAGTGAGACAATAAATCCCACCTTTGCCCACTCTGTAGGGAACCATGCGGCCAGTAGCTCAAGCTAAATAGAGCACTGGCTCACAAATCCCCTACAGGTGGCGCTGTCACCCGAAAACTTGTCGGGCAGCGGGAGGCGGGATAATGTCAGTGCCGATGTGAGTGTGGGCATATGTGAGCCAGCATCTGCGACTGCCTGAACAGCGGCCACAGTAGCATTTGCAGCTGAGGTGGGACTCTCGAGAGCCACCAACCTGCCCTCCAGCTGTCGAATGAACTGCCACAGCTGCTGTTGGTCCGCCATTACTAACTCACAGAGGCGCTGTAACATAAACACTGAGCCTGTTAGACTCACAGGTCTCAGCAAAATTACACGCATTGTATCAGGTCACGGGACAGGGTCCAAGACAGGGGACAGTGTCCGTCTAGACCTACCATGCGTGCGGCGTCACGACTGCGGACACCGGTAATTGCTGCTGAATGCAGCGCGACGGCAGACACAGCTGCTATGAGAGAGTGCCGTGAGAGACGTGATACCACCGGACGCTAGTGTAGAGGTGCGGTGTGCACAGTGGCCTAAGGTTTGCCACTGACTGTCACTGACTCTTTCTGTAGTTACCAATCCACATGCGTAATATCAGAGGGAGGGGAATCTTAATAAGTCAGTCACCAGAATCATACATCCATCACCATTCACACATCTAGCAAGAAGAGTCTATACTAGCGCATGGCCGAGCGGCCATGCGGGCCTTTTATAGCCGTGCGCTGCCGGGACCTTCCAGATCTCTGAGATGGACCAATCAGATCAGGAGAAGGACCTGAGCATGTGACTCCCGATCTCCAATGGGAGATCGTCTCATGAGCATGCCCAGTAGCGGGACGAGAGGACTTAGCCCCTGGAGTGGCTTGCTGCAGGACAGCCTGCGCTGCTATTGCTGACACAGAGGTGACAGCAGCAACCGGACCTACAGAGCTGGTCTGAGCAGAGCGTCTAGGATGCCGAAATTGCTGTGCAGGCTCCAGAGCGGTCGGTGGAGAATGGGAGACCACTGGATGCAAGGCTCTGGATTCCCGCTGTGCAGCTGCAGGAACCCGACGCCTAGCACAGTGATTGTATTGAGTTTACAGAAATCCAGGCAAGTGCATAACCCCCATCTTTTTTCTTTACAAAAAAGAACCCCGTGGCAATGGAGGGATGAGGATGGTCTGATATGGCCCTTGGCCAGGCTTTCCATAATGTAACCCTTCATGACCTGTCTCTCTGTACCGGAGAGATTATAGATTCTGCTCTTGGGCAGCTTGTCACCAGGAACAAAATTAATGGCGCAATCATAAGGACGATGGGGAGGGAGTTTTGGCACCACTGCTCTGAGAACACATCCCCAAAATCCAACAGGTAACTAGGCATAGACTGGGTATTCAGTCTAGCAACCTGGGTACCCAAACAGTGTCCTTGACAATACCCACTCCATTTTACTGCTTTCTGAGTCTGCCAATATACTACAGGATTGTGCAGAGCGAGCCAAGGAAGTCCCAGTACCACAGGTGAGGGCCGACCCTCTAGCACATAACAGTCTAACACATCAGTGTGCATGGCCCCCACCTGAAGCTGTAAGTCTCAGATGACTTGAGTAAAATGCCCCTGTCTCAATGGGGTGAAATCGAATGTGATTATGAGTATAGGTCTGGATGTATGTGGATGTATGTGGGATGAGGCCTTGGACCTGCACGAAACTAGTGTCAATAAAATTAAACCCCGCCCCACTATCCAGAAATGCAGACATGTCCACCTTAAACCCACTCAGGTGGACTAAAGCTGATTGGAAAATTTGTGTCCTACCCATGGAGGTGATGAGGACACCCAGGTTGCTAACCTCCCCGCAGCCCGAGCCACCTAGTTTTCCTGGCAGTTTATCGTGATCGGGTGGGACACATGCCCACAAAATGGCCCTTTTTACCACAATTGAAACACACACGCCCCTTATGATGGACAAAGGGTACTTTACCCGAGTGAGGTGCCACCCCCACCTGCATGGGTTACACAGTATGTTCAGTGCTGACCTCCCTTGACCCTGGACCTTCCGCACACAGAGGTGACTCCCTATGTCTCTGGCAAAGACACTGATAAACCTGGATCACCAGAGACATGGCTGCCTCAAGGGAGTCAGGAGTCTCATAAAAAGCTAAGGCATCCGTCACCCTTACTGTGAGCCACTCACAGAACTGATTATAGAGTGCTTGGTCATTCCACTTGATGACTGTGGGCCACCTCCAGAACTCAGAGCAACATTCCTCCATCGGCTGTTCTCCTTGCTGAAGATGGCACAGTGTGGACTCAGCTAAGGAGACGCGATCGGGGTCATCATATATAAGGCCCAGTGCCAGAGAAAATCCCTCCACTGTCTGAAGTGACTGAGAGTCAGACAGGAGAGAAAATGCCCATGTTTAGGGTCCCCATGGAGGAGCGAGATTAGAATTCCCACCCGTTGCTCCTCTGTACCTGAGGACACCGGACGTAACCTGAAGTACAGTTTACAGGCCTCCCTTAACACAGCAAACTTGTTACTCCCCCTAGAGAACACCTTTCAGGCTACATGATCTTTAGCTTCACTATGGTTTGCTGGGGAGATGAGAGTCCCACACCTGATATAACAGGGTGCTGCAAAATCACCATCTGTAAATTTGCCACCTTCGGACTGAGCTGCAACAGTTGCCCTGACAAAGCAGCGTTTGAATCCATAATGGATCAGAATCAAAATGGTTACAATCAGAGCAAATGTCACGACACAGCTGTCGGCTCCTTCCCTGTTACTAATACTAAGGGGCACCCTAGCTCGGCCTGTTTCCCGTGATACTTTAGATGGGGAAGATGCCGGGGCCTCGACCATTGCCTTGTCATCTGAGTTAGACCTCTGTCTGTTCTCTTCTCCAACCCAGGGAAGAGGGTCGTTACTGTGCACTGTAGTACACCAATCCGACAAACAAGGCAACACAAACAAGAATTTAGCAGAAAACTCCAGGCATATAAAATATTCACTCGCATGTAGCAGAGGAATGCACCAGGGTGGGAAGGTAGGGAAATAAACCAAAACAGAGAAGGATAAGGAATTACTATGCATACAAACCAAGTAACAGTCACTAATAACTCCTTCAACTCTCCTTCTCATATGTAAACCTCTCCCACCGTTAGTCATGCAGCAAATGCTTGCTCTGACAAGGATTTGTAGCAGAGACTAGATTATAAAGGGGAAGGGAGGGGCTAACCGAGCTCAGCTGTGAACACAGGGTTTTCAAACATGCCCGATTAACCCCTGTTCTGCTTGAGGAAATAAACACATTTGAAATGAAGGGGAAGTGCTCCTTCTCAGCGCCGAAGTAAGAGCAATCAGACGCTGCGATCTTCTGGCTCCACATTTTTGTGGTAACTCCGTAACAGTTTTTTAGCCCCAAATTTTACATTTTCATAAGGGTAACATCAGAAATTGCACCATATAATTTGTTGTGCAATTTCTCCTGAGTACATGAGTACATCAATACCCCATATGTGGGGGAACACTACCTTTTGAGCGCACAACACAGCTCTGATAGGAAGGAGTAATGTTTTAGAACACAGACTTTGATGGAATTGTGTGCAGGTGTCATGTACTTTTTGCAGAGCCCCTAGTGTTCTTAAACAATAGAAAACACCCACAAGTGACTCCATTTTGGAAATTGGATCCTTCAAGGAATTCACCTAAATGTGTGGTGAGGACCTTGAACCCCCTAGGTGCTTCACAGAATTTTTACCAGAAAAATGTTGTTTTAACCTCAATTTTGTCATTTTCACAGGGATAGCAGGGGAAAATGGACCCCAAAATGTATTGTACAATTTCTCTTGAGTACAACGGTATCTGATATGTGGTTTAAAACTACTTGTGAAGCACAGCGCAACGTTCAGAAGGTCAAAAAGCGCCATATTGGAGTTCAGATTTTGCTGGAATGGTTTGAGGGTGCTATATCACATTGACAGAGCCCCTGAGTTGCCAGAACAGAAGAAACCCCCCATATTTTAGCTCATTATGCAAACTGTATTCCCTATTGAACTCATCTAGGAGTGTAGTGCTCATATTGACACCACCTATGCCTCCCAGATTTCCATACTATTAGGTTGTGAAGAAGGAATAATTACATTTTTACTACTAAGATGTTGTTTTAGCCCTAAGTTTTAATTTTTTTAATGGCTACTAGGAAAAAATGGACCTTTGTTGTTAAAATTTCATTTGACTGCGTCAATACCCTACTTGTAAATGGGAAATACTTTTCAGTCACAGTACAAACTCAGAAAGGAAGGAGTTCCATATTATAGTGCATATTTTACTGTTATGGTTTGCGAGTGCCATGACCCACTAGTAGTGCCCCTAAGGTGCCAGAACAGCAGAACTCCTCTGAAGTGACCCCATTTTACAAAAAAAAATCTTAATCTAGGGGTGTCGTGATCACATTGACACCACAATTGTGTCACAGAATTTTATACTATTGGGCTGTGAAGAAAAAATAATTACATTTTTACCACAAAAAAACTGTTTTAGCCCCAGATTTTACATTTTCACATGGAGAAATGGGTAAAAATGGCACGAAAATTTGTCCCACAATTTATGCTGAATGTAAAAAAATATTCAGAATTATGAGTCCTCGGTGGTTTTATACCTTTTAATGGCTAACTGAAAAGATGGTAACAAATTGCAAGCTTTCGAGACTACTCAGATCTCTTCATCAGGTATTGACTAATACAAAATCTGAAGAATCACTATTTATGCACAACACAGCACAGAAAAAATGCAATAGATAAGACAAGTGACGTGAAGACATAAATATTGGAACACTTCATAGATAAGGAGTCAGGATGTTTTATGGTCCTATGATTGCGGTCTGGTTCTGTGTTGTGATGCCCCCACAAGGTCTTTGAAGTAAATTTCTTAATTGATGTAAAAATACATAAATCCATGCGACACATTCATTCCTACATTGAGAGTGTCAAAGTTCATCATGAAATTGTACTCACAGATTCTTCTCTCTCTCTGAGATGTGAAGTTACCTTTCAATACCAGTAATTTCTTGTCGATGGTGCTGTGATCAGGCATACAAAAATGTGTTTCCACAGGTAGATCCATTCTTTTTTCTCTTATTGTGTGGCGATGAGAATTCATCCTTGTTCTAAGCTTTTGCCCGGTCTCCCCCACATACAGACCCCCAGTTGGACATTTAGTACAAATAATTAAGTATACCACATTAGATGTGATGCAGCTGAAAGTACCTCGGATCTTGTAGCCCTGATGTGAATTGGGGATCTTTATCTTGTCCGTGGTCATTATAAATGGACAGGTTTTACATTTTTTCTGGTTGCAAGGAAAGGTTCCTACAGCTGTTGGAGAGGACAGGGAGCTTTCTGACAATGATGCTTCTTATATTTGGGGGCTGCCTAAAGCACAGTAGTGGGGGGTCTGGAAAAATTAATTGTAATTGGGCATATTTTTGTAGTAAAGGTTGTAATTTCCATGCAGCTCCCCTTAGCACTTCCAGATTTGGGTTGTAGGTGACTACTAGAGGCACCCGGTTATTTTCTTCTTTAGCTTTGTAAGGTAGCAGGTGATTCCTTGACATTCTGTTTGCTCTTGTAATTTGGTTTTGAATTGCACTTGGATGGTAGCCCTGATTCAAAAAGGTCTTTTTGAGGTGATCAAGGTGTTCATCTCTATCCATGGGGTTGGAACATATACGATTGTATTTGATGGCTTGGCTGTAAATAATAGAGTTCTTTATGTGGTTTGGAGGGAAACTGTCCCATTTAAGGTATGTTGGACGGTTGATCAGCTTCTGATACAGGGATGTCTTTATTTAATTGTTCTTTAGCTTAATGATGGTGTCCAAAAAGTTAATCTCAGTGCTGGAGTAGTTGATTGTTAAGTTGATGGTGGGATGAAATTGTTTAAAATGTTCATGGAATGTCTTTAGCTGCTGCTCAGACTCTGTCCAGATGATTAAAATATCATCAATGTAGCGGTAGTAGGCCAGAGGCCTGATGGGACATGAGGACAAAAAGTTGCTTTCAAGCTTGGCCATGAAAAGATTTGCATATTGTGGAGCCATTTTATTTCCCATAGCTGTGCCAGTCTCCTGTAGAACTAGCCCCATCCTCTCTAATACCGCAAAAAGTAACCCTACATGGCAGTAATTGAAGGGGTCAACATAGTAGCACAGTGTGAACCAGTATGTCATACTAACAAATGTAAATATCAACAGCCATACAGTGCTGTGCAAATTAATTGGGACAAAGCATTTTTTAAGTAAAATCGTAAGTTGGTTACCAGTCAGTGATTCAAACCAGTTTTAACAGGCACTCACACCTGTTCAAAGCAGTTAAAACTGGTTTGAATCACTGACTGGTAACCAACTTACAATTTTAAGTAAAAAAATGCTTTGTCCAAATTAATTTGCACAGCACTGTAGTTTTATGGGTTCCACAATGGGAACTTTATTATGCAATGTCCCAACGCTCTGATATCATAATGAAAGAGCAAATAAACAAGGCACCTAGGCTTACCAGAAAGAGGAGAAGAGAGGAATCAGGAGGAGTGATGCACCCCGACGTGCATTTCGCAGCAACACAGGGCTGCTTTCTCAAGGGGATGTAACTAGCGTCCCAACAGGACCTTAAAATAGCCCCATGAACCTGGTCACGTGGTTGCCGGCGGCCAATAGCAAGTGGCAATAGCGGCGCATGTGCACTGGGACAGCAAGGTCCTATGTGCAAAAAAAGCGTCATGCACATTACGCACATGCCGAGAGAGGGATCCCCAGGCGCAGTACACATGGCATAAAGACGCCACAACACAAACAGGACTCAGGCAGCCCCAGCACGATGCGCACAGCCACTACTAGGGCAATACAAAAGAAGGGGAAAGGGAGAAATGGGAAGAGAGGAATTGCAGATGGCCCAACGGCTAAATTCCCGCCAGGCCAGGTGGTCTCTATTCTTTTCCTGATTTAATTTTACCAGACATTTCCTCTCAGAGGAGAAGAATTTACGGTCCCCCTTCCGCACGCACCATCAGTACGGGCTTTTGCTGTGCTTTTTGTGAAGCACATCTTCTGTCTTCACGGGATGCCAGGCAAAATAGTCAGTGACTGGGGTCCCCAGTTTGCTTCTTGGTTCTGGAGAGAGCTCTGTCGACTGCTCAACATTGAATTTAATCTCTTTTCGGCTTATCATCCCGAGACGAACTGGTTGGTGGAGAGGGCCAATCAGACTCTGGTCATGTACTTGCGAAATTTTGTCTCTGCTGGGCATGATGACTGGGCATCTATGCAGCCATGGGCAGAGTTTGCCCTTAATAACGCCGTCTCCGATGCTACTGGGCAGATGCCGTTTCTACTCAACTACAGTAAGCATCTGCGAGTTCCTGTGCCTATGCCCGTTTCGCCTTCTGACTCTAGGGTGGTGGACTGGGCTATGGAGGCTTGTGACATCTGGAACTGCACACAGGATGCCATTAAGGCCTCTAAGGAGAGATTAGGGTCTCCACCAATGCACATCGCTGTCCTCCTCCTGTCTTCACACCCGGCGATTTAGTGTGGCTCTCAGCCCATAATATGAAGCTACACATAGAGTCCACTAACTTTGCTTCTCGCTATTTAGGTCCTTTCAAAATCCCCTGAGCCTGCTGCCGCACCTAAATATTACCAACAGCTTTAACATCTCCCTCATGAAACCCGTTCACATGTCTCGGTTTCCTGAGTCTTCTGTTGGGGTTTCGGATTCATCTTCGGACGATTTCGAGGTGAACGTGATTTTCGGTTCCAAGGTGGTGAGTGGAAAAAAACTTTTTGGGGTCGTAATCCATTAATAGCGAGTGTCCCACGACGATCTCCCGTGGAGAGTTGCCACATCAGCTGATGCAACCGCTCTCCAGGGGCTCCAGCGATACAGTGACGGAGATAATCCTCAGCGTTGTATCACTCCGCCGGGAGGTCAGAGGAGTTCACCTGTGACTTGCTTCAGCACTACAGCGTGAGAATTTTCTCACGCAGCAATGCTGCTGTAAAGTGAACTCCAATGATACACTGCAGGAGGGTTATCTCCAGTCAGTGTGTCATTGAAGCCCCTGGAGAGCGATCACATCAGCTGATGTAGCAGCTCTCCACGGGAGATCGTCGTGGGACACTCGTTTTTAAAGAGAGACTGTGTCGGAAAGGTGAGTATAGGTTGGTTTATTATTTTAATATTATTTGCAGGAGACGAGGGCTTTGGGGAAATAGGTGTGTGCGGTGAGTATGTACTCTGTTATGTGCTGTATGTTATGTGTATGTACCGTATGTTGTATATGCTGTATGTCATTTTTTACACTCACCACATTAGCTGGATGATGGAAATACTACTTTCTCATCAACCGCTAAATCTCTCACTGTAGCAGGCATAGCCGAATGGGACAAGTAGTCCCATCGGACGATGCCCACACAGCCAGCAGAGCCTGAGCCCGGCAGAGCACCCGCTGGCAGAGCCCCGCACAGCCCCAGAAAAGGCCGGCACAGTCCCGACACAGTCCCGCACAGAGTCCAGCTCAACCCAGCACAGCCCCGCACGGCTCCGGCAGAGGCTGGCACAGCCCCGCACGGGCCCGTCAGAGGCTGGCACAGCCCCGCACAGGCCCAGCAGAGGCCGACACAGCCCCAAACAGCCCCGGCAGAGGGTAGCACAGCCCACAGAGCCCGTCACAGGCCAGCACAGCCTCGCACAGGTCAGGCAGAGGTCGGCACAGGTCTGGCAGAGGCCAGCACATCCCACAGAGCCCAGCACAGGCCAGGACAGCCCGCACAAACATGGCACCCACACACAGCCCCGCAGACAGACACACACAGCCCCACAGACAGACACGCACACATTCCCTGCACACACACAGCCTCACAGACCCCCGCACACATTCTCCGCACACACATAGTCATAGCCTATGACTCATAGGCTATGACTATGATGCTGCCCAGTCAGCCAATCACAGTAATGTCACAACAAAGAAGGCAGCAGCTTTACTATGATTGGCTAACACATGCCAGGCGGGAGATCCGAATATTGCGAGGCGAGTAGTTAAATTTACTCGCTAGGATTCGAGTACCGCATTACTCGCCGAGTATTGAATCCTAATGAGTATACTCGCTCATCCCTAATCATCACCGCTATATTCCTGTGAATAGTCTCGAGTGCTTCCTCCTGTAATACCACTCTGTGGAGTAACAGAGTCAGGTATTTTGCACTCTGTTCTTACTGAGCGACATTTAACTTGGTGTGTTTACAGTGCTTGCTCGCAGCTTCGCTCTGCCATTGTTCAATAGCTGCAGTTTCCCATCACTGCATGGTGGACCCTGGATTGCGATAGCACTTTACCATTTTTTATATTCAGTGCGATCTGCTAACCCTAACAATGCACCTGATCGGAGTTATAATCCCTTGCAATGCACAAGCATTGCAATGGATTATAAATGTCAGTGCTGCATTGACACAGGCCCCTGAGACTGTGCTTTGCGCATGTCTGAGGGGCTTGCCATAGCCTGGTGACCCAAATGTCAACATGACAACATAGAGTCAACCATGGCATTGATCAGGACCCTGCAATGATGTCGTGGGGTCTCCAATCCAGGGGCAGGAGGGCTTTCTTCCCTCTGACTGCTTGCTAAATGCTGCGATCGAAGCAATCTCAGCATTTAGGGAGTTAAAGTGCTGGAAGTGGTGTGGGCAGCAGGGTGTCAGCTGTCAGAATCAGCTGACACTCAGCAGCGCTCGCGCATGCGTAGTCTCTGTGTGTTATTTTGAAATTTTTTAAATTTTATTTTGTGTGTTATTGACGTTAGCAGATGTCAAATGATGGGATCAGTAGTCCCATCAGCTGACACCCGTGACTGGAGGTGAACTTCATACCTCTGATCACAGCTCAGAGCTCCCGCTGTCTTATGACAACGTGGGAACCGTGGCTCTCTGACCAGTGGGGATGATTTCCCCGCCAGTCAGAAGCGGTGTTTGCTGCACTTCCATGGACATGACAGCATGACAAACACCTGTTGTTTGGGCAGCTGAACCTGAACAGTAACATGGACTTCCTGGTGAAATCCAAGTTCGGTGTCCATGCCTGAGCAGTAGGTGTTCGGTACTTATGCCGAACTTTACTGTTCAGGTTAACCCACCTCTAGATATAACATATAAAATCCAGTATGTCCACTACATCACACCACCAAATGATGATGAAATTGTCAAAGTAGCCATACCAAATCAATAACCCTTCAAAATAAATCTCCTGGGGAAAAATAATTTGACTATCCTCTGACCACATAAATTACATCCAAAGATGGCAAGAATTTCAAGCCTACGCTTGCTTCCGTGGTCTGCAAGTAATATTCACGGTCAAACAAATACATTTGTGTGATGAAAGATATTGAACAGAATCAATTATATATTCACTAAAATTGACAGAGAAATTACCCTACTATTTCAAAATCCAATGTAAGGCACAGTCTGTAATGTGATCCATTTTTACTCTGGTAATCGGCGAATTTCCTATAATAATTGCAAAATATTTTTTGTGTCCTTAATAATTCCAGGAATTTATTTTATCAAAGGTTGTCACAGGCTATTTACCCATCCACTCAAATTTTCATTAAAGTGAAGCTGTCAGCAGGATTGTGCTCAGTAAACTACAGGCACTGTCAGGTTGTCGCCGTTATATTGATTAAAATGGTGCCTTGGTTGATGAAATCCATCTTGTGGTTGATTAATCTTTTTTTGCAGTTTTCAGTTGATGAGATTCTCATGCTTGGGGGCGGAACTGTGTGGGGGGTCTTAATCTGGTGCTCTCCTTACATATTCATCCTTATGGCTTATGACAAGCATGGTAGCATCTATCGTTGATATTTTGATAAGAATATATATATATTTTTTTCCCAACAAAACTATATGTCTAAATAAAATGAAAACAGGCATATTATCCACCGTATCATGCTACAGCGCAGGTGCCGCTGGAGGTGATGCATATACAGATTGATGATCTCATCTCTCGAGATCCCAATCTGTGCATGTGCTGCCTCCAGGGGCCATTTTCCGGAAGTCCATCACAGTGACAACTATGGAAAGTGTGGCCACCATTTTGTGAAAGCCCGGAGCACACCACAGCTTCACACACCACAGCTTCGCGCTGCCGAACACTCCCTCCTCCATGCCAGGGGCCCACAGCATCACCCCACTCCTGCTGCTGCAGGTTCCTGCAGCCCTGACCTTGCCTCCTGGGACCCCGCTCCAAAACAGCTGTCCTTCTCAGTAAGCTTCATTCGGGTTATAAGACACCCCTCCATTTGGGAGAATAAAAGGAGCATCTTATATTCCAAAAAATACGCTATATTTAAAAAATGATGTTGATGTGAAGTAGACAAATCGTAAATGTTATTTATTATTAGAGCTGGATGGACACCTGGCTTTTCTGGTGTGGCAGATTTGGCAGAACAGTTAAAAAAATTTGAGTTTGGGTACCAGAACAGAACCCAGACGCCATTCACTTAAATATGGGGTCCGAAAATACAGTGTTTGCCACTCTGTCATGTGCATGACAGCGCGGCAAACACTGCTTCTGATCAGCAGTAAAATCATTACCACCGGTCAGATAGCTGCAGTTCCCAAGCTGTCAAATGATAGCATGAGCCTGCAGCTGTGATTGCAGATAAAAAGTTTACCTCCGGTCACTGGCATCAGCTGATCAGACTATTGTTCCCATCAGACTCCTCCAGCTGTTGCTAATAACAGCAAGAGCAAGCAGTGGCTGATGGGAGTATTAATCAGCCAAGGCCTGTAGTCTAAATAAATAATTTAAAAAAGAAAAGGGGTGGGTTTACCTGTATTTTTGATAACCAACCAGGCAAAACTAACAGCTGTCACTGTTAGCATGGTTGGTTATCAAGAATAGAATAAATAATTTAAAAACACGGCATTGTGTCCCAACCATTTTTTGACAACCAGCCAAGCTAAAGCAGACAGTTGGGGGCTGGCATTCTCAGGCTCCAAAGGGACCATGAATATTGCACCCCAGCCTAAAAATAGCAGCCTGCAGTTGCCCAGAAAAGGCACATTTATTGGATGCACCAATTCTGGCGCTGTGCCTGGAATTTTCCACTTGCCCTGTGGCGGTGGCAAATGGGGTTCATATTTGTGGGGTTGATGTCACATTTATATTGTCCATTGACATCAAGCCCACAGCTTAGTAACGGGGAGGCATCTATTAGATGCCTATCCATTACTAATCCTATAGATATATTGTAAATAAACACACATAGAAAATAAAGTTTTTTATTTGAAATAAGAGCAAAACACACTTTTTCTTTTTATTTAAGAATAACAAACACAGTTATAATCAGTTATACTCACATAACGGCCATTCCATTGAAGCCCTCGACTTGTAATAAAACAAAAATAAAAAACAAACATATCCCTCACCTGTCTATCATTATGTCCCACGTAGAGATGAGCGACTTTGCCCTTTTAGGGTCGAGTCGGGTTTCAAGAAACCCGACTTTCTCAAAAGTCTGGTCTAACGAAATCGGCCGACTATAGGGAAAAGTCGTAGCCTGACTGAAACACGAAACCCAATGTAAGTCAATGGGGAAGCAAAGTAGGCAGGGAGTGGAGGACAGTAAACACACCTACAGTGCCCATTTCAATGCCAAAAACATCAATTCTTATTACTGAAGCTTGTCAACCTTAATTTACTTCATAATAATAGTTGCGCATTGAAAACGGGGTTATTTGGCTAAAGTTGTGGGGGGGTAGGGCTGGCTCCAGGTTTTCGTGTGCCCTGGGCCAAAGAGTGTCAGTGCGCCCCTTTAACACATACCACAACTCATGATGCTCCGATACGGCACAGAAATATAGGTATAGTACAATGACAAATACTTCACTGCTTACATGACATGACTGATCTATTTTAAATTGTACAATAGCTCAAAAAAAGGACAGTATATTACTCCATACAGTATTATAGCCATCACATTGTGCGCCATACAGAATAATGAGCCCCGTATATTTCTCCATACAGAATAATTGGCCACATATAATCTTCCATACAGTATATGATGAGCTCCACATAATGCTACAGTATATGATGGTCCCCATGGACGATGTTCCAGTGTGTTATGGGCCCAAATAATGCTCCACATATAATGGGCTCCATATCTAATGCTCCAGTGTATAAAGGGCCCCGTACTGCTGCTCCAGTGTCTGATTTCCCCCATTTGTAATGCTCCAGTATATGATGGGCCCCATGGACGATGCTCCAGTGTCTTATGGGCCATAATAATGCTCCATATATAATGGGCCCCATTTCTAATGCTCCAGTGTATCATGTGCCCCATAGATGCTGCTTCAGTGTCTGATCTGCCCCATTTGGAATCCTCCAGTATATAATGGGCCTCATGGATGATGCTCCAGTGTATGATGGGCCCTAATAATGCTCCATATATAATGGGCTCCATTTTTAATGCTCCAGTGTCTAATGGGCCCCGTAAATGCTGCTCGAGTGTCTGATGTCCCCCATTTCGAATGCTCCAGTATATGATGAGCCTCATGGATGATGCTCCAGTGTCTTATAGGCCCTAATAATGCTCCATATATAATGGGCCCCATTTCTAATGCTCCAGTGTATCATGTGACCCATAGATGCTGCTCCAGTGTCTGATCTGCCCCATTTAGAATGTTCCAGTATATGATGAGCCTCATGGATGATGCTCCAGTGTCAGATGTCCCCCATTTTGAATGTTCCAGTATATGATGGGCCCCATTTTTAATTAACCCAGGCATGGTATGTGAAAAGAGCTCCATGGAGTAATCTGCTGTCGCATCCTTCACTTTTGGTGTGGGTGAAGGACACAAGGAAAGTGGTTGCTCCTGACCAGAAGCCTGCACTTAAAACTCAGTGCTTGCATTTTTTTTAAACTTCAGAAGAGGAGATTATAGAGCTGGAGGCTGTTTCAGCAATGTAAGCCAAAAACAGTTCCTGATGCTCCTGCTTTAAAAGCAGTCTACCTTCTCCCAGAAAATGGAGCCTTACAGGCCTTCCAGAGCTACACCATGACACAGGCTCAACACCTCCTGCTTTAGCTGCTATTGTGTTTTTGGCACTACCAGCAGATGCACCACCACCATCATCAGTACCAGGTGGCCCCCCCATGCCCACTTCCACGTCCTCTTCCACCATACTTCCTCATGTTTTAGAAAATTGACCCAAAATACCAGCAGATATGTGTTACTGTATCAGAAGCATACAGCTCTATACAGTCTAGGGATAACAGTAAATCTCTGTATATATTTCATGAGTCATACACAGACGCTCACAGGCTCAGTATGGATTACCCAATAAATTAAAAAGGTGAAAAAGGGTACAGTATCACCAGATACAAGGTATATATAGTATAGTGTAAACATTCTGAACCTCCGTATACATTTCAGGAGGCAGACACAAATGCTCTCAGGCCCAATATGGATTACACAAAAATATGAAAAGCTGTAAATGGGTAATGTAACACAAGCGTACAGCTGTATACAGTGCTGGCCAAATTTGAAATCTCGGTATATATTTCCGGAGTGACCCTCAGATGCTCACTCAGTCTGGGTTTGACCATAATAAAAAATGTTATAAAAAAAGTACTGGAGAAAAAGATAGCAAGTATATATATATTATAGGGTACAATTGAAATCTCCATATACATAGTCCTGAAAGTCAGTCTTAGACGCTTACTCAGTATGGATTTGACCGCAATACTAAATGTCGAACAAAGGTACTGTATAACAAGATACAAGCTGTATCGAGTATAGGGTAAAAATTGGTATCTCCGATTCACTGTATATATAGAAGGCATAAACCACACACGCTCACTTACTATGGATGATACCGTAATACAAAATTTTGAACAAAGGTACTGTATCAGCACATACCAGGTGTATCTAGTCTAGGGGTAATTGTAAATTTCCATGTATACTTCCGGAGTCAGACACAGACACTCACAGGCTCAGTATGTATTACACCAGAATTTAACAAGTAGAAAAAGGGAAAGGTAGTCGAAGCGTACAACAGTATACAGTGTTGTGGTACTTTTAAATCTTCGTATATATTTCAACATCAGTAATCTAGTCCAGACTCTCCGCTACTGGAAACTACATGGATACAAGTACAGACGGAAAGTCAAGTGCTAGCAGAAATTTGGGAATTACGCATCGCGGGAAAATCTCTCGGTAGATGTTGCAGAGGCGATGGAGACCCTCAATTACTGTGTCTGTGGAGACAGTGAAAATGGTTCTTTGTGAAGAAAGGATTGCTTTATTGCAGTAGCATGGATCACATCACCGTTACTCGACTCCATCAAATTGTGATCACAGGGAGAGATGTAGACATGGTCCTCACTGCCTATCATGATGTGTCTGGTCATTTTGGAGTGCAAAAGACAGAAGCCACAGACCATAGTCGAATCTATTGGATTGGCATGAGAGGAGACATTGAAAAATGGTGGCAGGAATGTCACACGTCTGTGACTATCACAACTGTGAAAGGTGATCATAAAGCACCACAGCATCCGCTTGTAAGTTGACGTCCATTACAAATGGTAGCCATTGATCATCTGATGGTCGAGGCCAGCAGATTAGGGCATAGCTACATCTTAACCATCATCGATCAATACACCAAATTTCTAGTGGCCCTCCCTGTGAAGGATTTAACTGCCCATACTACACAGCGGTGGAGCAGGGAGAGGTACGTATTGCAACTTGCAAGTGCTGTGGCCATGACCAAGCAGGGGGGGCACACTCGTGGTCGACGGTAATGGCACAGGGCCCCTCATAGTACGCTGGTGTGTCTGACGGTGAGTGGGTCCCCCCACCATCAGAGACACTGTATTGTACTATGAGGGGCCTGTGCCAGTGCCGTCGGTCATCTGTGGGCCCATCCACCTGTTCAGAGCAATGGCACTTGCCCGGGTGCTCCAGGTGTTGACCCCAGCCATTGGGGGGGTGGGCAGCCCACTTAGGGAGGTTTAAAAAATGGCATTTGTTGATGTGTTGGCTGGACATTCAGCTGCTGCAAAGGGCGGAATTGGGCAAGTCCGAGGAAGAGGAGGACAAAAGCGAGGCAGTTTTCTGGCAACCTATGTGTCATCAGGGGAAGGTGGGACAAAATCCTTTGAAACCCATGCATGGTTCATTTTAATGAAGGTTAGATCATCAACATTTTGGGTAGACAGACGGTTCCTTTTTTCTGTCAGGATTGATCCAGCAGCACTGAAGACTCTTTCAGATAACACACTAGCAGCAGGGCAAGCGAGCTTCTATAAGGCATATTGTGCCAATTCAGGCCAGGCGTCCAGTTTAGAGGCCCAATAGTCAAAGGGGAATGACCTGTGAGGGAGAACATCGATATGGGAGGAGAAGTAGTTTGTAACCATAGTTGACAACTGCTGTCTCCTGTCACTTTTAATTGATGCAGTATTAGCAGTCGTGTGAGCGGTACTTGAGAAATCATTCCACAACATGGTCATTAAACCCCTGTCTCCATCACCACTTCGGCTGTGTGCACCACGAACACCTCTTCCATTGTGCCCACTACGGCTCGTGGGAGAACCAGCACCGCTGCTGTGTGCTGGGAAAGCCTCAAACAAATGGTTTACCAGAGTTGCTTGTTAGCCAATATTATCTCTAGGTTCTCCTGTGGCATGATGTTGTGTAATTTGCCTTTGTAGCATGGATCGAGGATGCTAGCCAGCCAGTAGTCGTCATCCCTCATCATTTTGGCAATGCGGGGGTCCCTTTTTGGGATCCGCAAGGCATAATCACACATGTGAGCCAATGTTCCAGGTGTCAATGATGCACTGCCAGTGGTGGGTGGAGGAGCACTTTCTGCAAATCCACATCCCTACAGTCACACACAAACACTGTACCTGACCTTGGAATGCCAACATTTTCTCTTGCCCCCTGAGAAGCATCCTCCTGCCCAAATTAATCATCCCCCTCATCCTCCTCCTCTTCCTCTTCTTCCTCCACCTCATCCAGGACAGTTCCCTGACCAGACAATGGCTGACTGTCATCAAGGCTTCCCTCCTCCTCCTCCTCAGCTGCAGACGCCTGATCCTTAATGTGCGTCAAACTTTGCATGAGCAGACGCATAAGTGGGATGCTCATGGTTATGATGGCATCGTCTGCACTTACCGGCTATGTGCATTCCTCAAAACACTGAAGGACTTTACAGAGGTCTTTCAGCTTTAACCACTGCACACCTGACAATTCCATGTCTTCCCTCAAACTGCCTGCCCGTGTATCCTCCCACAAATGCATTACAGCCTGCGTCTGTTCGCACAGCCTCTCAACCATGTGCAGGGTGAAGTTCCACCTTGTTGCAACGTCTATGATTAGGCGGAGCTTGGGAGGTGGAGCAATCGCTGCAGCTTTTGCATACGAGTGGAGTGGACGTTTGAGCGACGGATGTGCGAGCACAGTTTTCGTACCTTATGGAGCAGGGATGTTAACTCCGGATAATTATTAAGGAAGCACTGCACCACCAGGTTCAAAGTGTGAGCCAGGTAAGGTATGTGTGTGAGTTTTGCACGGGCTATGGCTGCCACAAAATTACGGCCGTTATCACTGACTACCTTGCCTGCCTCAAGATGTAGACTGCCCAAGTCATGACTCAGTTTGTCACTGCAAGTAGTCGGCCATTACCTCCGCGGTGAGTCTGTTGTCTCCCAAAGACATCATCTTTAACACAGCCTGCTGACGCTTACCACTAGCTGTTCGATAGTGGGACACCTCGTGTGCAACACTGCCAGCAGCAGATGGAGTGCCCGTGCGACTGCGCTCTGTGGATGAGCTTTCGCTGATAGAGGAGGAGGTGGATCGAAAGCCTACAGCCAACTGTTTCCTATACCATGGGCTAGGCAGCACTGTTCCACCGCCGCTGTCCCCAGTGGAGCCTGCATCCACCACATTAACCCAGTGCGCAGTGATGGACACATAACGGCCCTGGCCATGCCTACTGGTCCATGCATCTGTTGTTAGGTGCACCTTTCCACTCACTGACTGTTTTAGTGCATGGACAATGCAGTCATTCACATGCCGATGGAAGGCATGGATTGCTTTTTAAGAAAAGAAGTGCTGACTGGGTAGGTAATAGCGTGGGACAGCGTAGGCCATGAGGTCGCAGAAAGCTTCGCTTTCAACCAAACGGTAGGGCATCATCTCTAATGAGATTAGTTTGGCAATATAGGCGTTCAAACAAAGTGTACGTGGATGAGAGGATGAGTACTTTCTTGTCCTACTCAGAGTGTCTGGTAGGGTGAGCTGGAATGGAGAGCTGCATATGCGGGAAGTAGCGGTGGACCGGAAGGAGTGAGAGGGGGTTGGTGATGGTATTGGTGGTGATGCCCTAGATTCAGTGTTGTGTTGCAAAACCATTGTGATTCCCTGAGTGCTTTGGCCTTGCGAGGACACCTCCACATTTAGTGCTGGTGGTGTGCTTAACAGTGGCGGTGGTCTTACAGTGAGGGAAGCAATGGAGCATTGCTGGCTACCTTCAATCAGAGCAGGTGCACATGTGCTACCTGAGGTTTTGTAGTCCGTCCACGCTTGCAAGTGCATGTTGATTAAATGTCTAAGCATGCAACTGGTATTCAAATTTCTGAGTTGTTTACCTCGGCTAAAGGTCCTTCCATACTTCTTACAGGTAACCTTTGCCTCATCAGTAGGATTTTGGACAAAGAAGTGCTACACTGCACTCTTCCTACTATGGTATACATTTTCTGGCCTTGCACGCTGTGCTAAGTTGACCATCTGGCCAAGCTGTCCTGCAACTCTTTTAGTTTTTGTTCCACGTTTTTGGACAGCTACGGGCCTGGCAGATAACCACTGCTGCGATGTCAATGCCTTCTGCGGCACTTTCTCCGTATCTGAACTATTGCCAGCGCCACACTCCTCCCCCAATGGATGCCAATCTGGGTCAAGAACTGGGTCATCCATCACCTCCTCTTCAAAGTCATCTGCACCTTCCTCTTTACCTTCCTCTGTGTCACCGTATAAGGTGGTATAGTATGCGGGAAGGGTCACCTGAGTTCCATCAGGGTCAGATTCTGGCTCAATAGACTGTGAGGGCAGTGTAGTGCTCTGGGTTGATGTACCAGCAGAATCATCTAGCAGTGGCTTTGCATCAGTGCACTCCATGTCAGATTCATCTTGGACTTGGGAATTCAGGATTTGACTGGATAACCCAGGCATGGTATGTAAAAAGAGCTCCATAGAGTAATCTGAAGTGTGGGCTGCCGCATCCTTAACTTTTGGTGGGGGTGAAGGACACAAGGAAAGGTGTTTTTCCTGACCAGAACCCTGCACTGACGACTCCGTGCTTGCAGGTTTCGAACGTTCAGAAGAGGAGGCAATAGAGCTGGTGGCTGTTTCGGCAATGTATGCCAATATCTGTTCCTGATGCTCCGGCTTTAAAAGCGTTTTTCCTACTCCAAGACAAGGCAACCTTACAGGCCTTCTTGGGCCAGACGATGATACAGGCTCAACACCTCCTGCCTTAGCTGCTATTGTGCTTTTTTCAGAACCAGCCGATGCACCACCACCATCAGTACCAGCTGCACCCCCTGCCCACGTCCACGGCCTCTTCCACCATACTTCCTCATGTTTGGGAAAATGTACCAAAAATACCAGCAGAGAGATGGTACTGTATGAGGAGTGTCCAGCTGTGTAAGGTGTATTAAAAAAATTAAATTTACGTATATATTTTGTTAGTCACAGATGCTCTCACAGTATGTATTGGACCGTAATCCAACAAGCAGATATACGGAACTGTATCAGAAGTGTACAGCTGTATACATTTTTTGTGTAACTAGCAATCTCCGTATATGTATTTACGGAGTGTCACACACACCCTGACTCTGTATAGCTGTGACTGTAATGCGAACGGCAGATATACAATACTGTATGAGAATCGGACAGCTCTATACGGTGTGTGTATGGAAAATTTTCAATCTCTGTCTGTTTGTATAGGGACTGACACACGCTGTCTCTGTCTAGTTTTGACCATTTAAAAACAGCAGATATACGAAACTGTTTGAAAAGCGGACAGCACTCTAAGGTGTAGGTCTGGAAAAACGGAAAAACTCCTCAGCTTTTTTTTCCAGAGTCACACGCAGATAGCTTCTATTTGTCCGTGATACAAGGCGGTACACGGTAGTGTGTGAGGAGCGTACACCACTGTACGGTGTCTGTATGGAAAATTGTCAATCTCCGTCTATTTGTATAGGGACTGACACACGCTGTCTCTGTCTAGTTTTAACCGTTATCAGACAGCAGATATACGAAACAGTTTGAAAAGCGGACTGCACTCTAAGGTGTAGGTCTGGAAAAACGGACAAACTCCTCGGCTTTTTTTCCAGAGTCACACACAGATTGCTTCTATTTGTCCATGATACAAGGCAGTACACGGTAGTGTGTGAGGAGCATACACTGCTATACGGTGTCTGTATGGAAAATTGTCAATCTCCGTCTATTTGTATAGGGACAGACACACACTGTCTCTGTCTAGTTTTGACTGTAATCAAACAGCAGATATACGAAACTGTTTAAAAAGTGGACAGCACTCTAAGGTGTAGGTCTGGAAAAATGGAAAAACTCCTAAGCTTTATTTTTCAGAGTCACGCACAAATAGCTTCTATTTGTCCGTGATACAAGGCGGTACACGGTAGTGTGTGAGGAGCGTACACCGCTATACGATGTCTGTATGGAAAATTGTCAATCTCCGTCTATTTGTATAGGGATTGACACACGCTGTCTGAAACTGTTTGAAAAGCGGACAGCTCTCTAAGGTGTAGGTCTGGAAAAATGGAAAAACTACTCGGCTTGTTCTTCCAGAGTCACACCCAGATAGCTTCTATTTGTCAGTGATACCAGCCGGTACATGGTAGTGTGTGAGGAGCGTACACCGCTATACGGTGTGTGAAAAAATGAACGCTCAGTAACTCACCAGGACAAAAATAATAAAAGTTGGAGTGCTTTGAAAAAAGCAGTTTGAACAGTAGTGTGTACACAGCAATGCAGCTAGCAGGCAGCCTAATCACCACCAGCGCTGCTGCACACAACAAAATCCTCCCCTTTCACTGCACACTAACTGTACAGTGAAAAGCGCTATCAGCAGAAGCAGTTTTTTTTTCTTCTTCCCTGCCTAATGCTCTCCCTGTTCAGAATCAGCAGCAGCACCTCTCCCAATTCTAAGATCGGCAGAAGTAAGATGGCGGTCGGCGGTCACAGCCTTTTATACCCACTGTGACGCCACACAAAGCGAGCCAATCACTTCAATGCCCTTCCCTAAGATGGTGGTGGCCGCTGCCCATGTCATCGCATAGCCCACAGTGTGCGTCCTCCATCATTGGCTGAGAAAAGGCGCTGGAAGCATTATTGGAAAAGCGACTTTGACGCTCTGATTGGTGACCTCATGGCCGACCTCACGCTATGGTCGGGTTTCGATCGGCAAAATCCGACTTTAGCTAAAGTCGGCTATTTTTGAATTTGACCGACCTGTTTCGCTCAACTCTAGTCCCACGCCATAATCCATGTCTGGGATAAACAGTTCACTTCAGCCTCAGTGACTAGCGGTGACTAGCAAACGTACAGGGAAACCCACCCCGTTTTTATTTTTTAATCACTTATTTAGAGTGCAGGCGGCGGTTTATGAGTTCTCCCATCAGTCGCTGTCAGCAGCAGCAGTACCATCAGCTGACGCCAGTGATCGGAGGTAAACTTTTTACCTCCCATCACAGCTGGGATCTCATGCTCTCATTTAACAGTGAATTGGGTCTGGATTTGCATCTGGATACTGCTCTGGTATCCGGACTCAAATTTTTTTTAGCTGTTTGGACAAACCCGCTGGCCCCCAACATCCAGGCGTGCGTCCATCTCTAATAATAAAAACCATTTACCATTTATCTACTTCACATTAACATCATTTTTTAAATATACTTTATTTTCTCCTAAATGGAGAGGTGTCTTATAATCCGAAAGTAGCTTACTGGGATGTGCGGCTGCAGTGGAGCAGGTCCAAGGAGGCAGGGTTGCTGCTGCAGGAAACGCCCAGTGTTTGTAGGGCTGAACCCGAACAGTAATGCCGGGGTCACACTAACTGACGCAAAATACGGTCTGTAGTTTACATGTGTAATACGGATGAATGACCCCTAAATAGTGCTCCGTATGTCATCCGTAAGCAAGGTGTGGTTGCTTATTTTGCGCATGTCTGCATCCGTATGTAATCCATATGCAATCCGTATGGCGAGATTTTCTCGCCGCCTTGCAAAATGGACATACAGTATAATGGAGCCCTATGACAGGGTTTCTAACAGAAACGAAATAAGAGATATAGACACATAGAATGCATATATATATACATATATATATATATATATATATATATACACACACACATAAGTCATTGAGACAAACATATATATATATATATATATATATATATATATATATATATATATATATATATTTATATTTCCCAGAGTTCTTCATAGCAGAATAGCCGCTACTTAAATTGCCGGCTTCTATCAAATCATTCCCCAACCCGACATGAAATGACACATGGTTTACATTCAGTAAATCATTTCATTTCATGTTTTTTTATATGTCCCTGACTAATAATTAGATGAGGGTTTGTGTGCAAAATTTGGGAGTTGTAGTTGTTATTTTAAGGGGTTAATTCGTTGTTAAAAAATGCGTGGGCTTCCCATTGCCCTGTAGCGGTGGCGAATGGGTTAATCCAGCAAAGGGTTAATGTCACCTTACAATCGAATGGTGACATTAACCCTTTGTTAGATTAACCCACTTGCCACCACTAAAGGGCAATGGGAAGCCCACGCATTTTTTAACAACTAATTAACCCCTTAAAATAACAACTACAACTCCCAAATTTTGCACACAAACCCTCATCTAATTATTAGTCAGGGACATATAAAAAAACATGAAATGAAATGCTTTACTGAATGTAAACCATGTGTCATTTCATGTCGGGTTGGGGAATGATTTGATAGAAGCCGGCAATTTAAGTAGCGGCTATTCTGCTATGAAGAACTCTGGGAAATATAAATAAATATATATATATGTTTGGCACAATGACATGTGTATATATATATATATATATATATATATATATATATATATATATGTATTCTATGTGTATATATCTATTCTTTCATTTCTTTATTAAACCTGTCAGTGTGAGTTTACTGTATAGCGCACTGAATTGCCGGCTTTGCTAAAAGACACCGGGTGCGTATTTCTCGCAAGTCACATGTGTGGTCCGTGTGTAATGCGTATTTTTAGCGCACGCATAGACTTTCACTGGCGTACTACGGGCGTAGTACGCTGACAATCTCAGCATGCTGCGATTGGCACGGACCGTAGAATACGGACGAGAAATATACGGCTGTTAGGAGCTTCCCCATAGAGAATCATTTGTCCGTGTGTAATGCGTGCTTTTAACGCCTCTCACTCGTCCGTATTCCTCTCTAGTGTGACCCCGGCCTTACACAGACTTCCTGGTGAACTTCCTTGCTGGAACTTTACTGTTCTTATTTGCCCATCTCTATTTAGTATCTATTTTGTGTAGTATAATGATCAGGATTAAGGGCATAAATATTTAAAGTTTGAAAAAATTGCAACATTTTTAAATTTTTTTGTAATATTTTTCAAATTTTCATAAATAAACACAAGTCATATTGACCTAAATCTACCTCTAATATGTACAACATGTATCGAAAAAATTGTCTCAATCACTGGGAAATGTTAAAGCATTCCAGAGTTATTACCTCATAAAGTGACTCTGGTCAGAATTGAAAAAATTAGCCTTGTCAGAAAGGTGAAAATATGCTGAGGTGGTGAAGGGGTTAAATAAATCAAAATACATATTGATTCAAAAAAACAGGCCTTTAGCCAAAACTTTCTGTTGAGTTTTACATAGTTGTGATGCATACTGACAGATTAATAACTTGGACCAGATCTATTTCCTTCTCCTGGAGGAAGTGCGTGTGTTTCTTGCAGCGCTTTATACCTGCTCTACTGAGCCTTTTTTTGACAATGATCTGCTTTTAGTGATAGTTCTCATATTATTACCGACATCCTAATCAGAAAACGCCTCAGAGAATTTGTTCTATGGATTGATGTCATAATCTTCAGACAATTCTGAAATTGATTCTGATGTATTTCCTTGAAGGGAGCTAAAACTGACACACATCATTTTTTTATTTTCTTCTGTTTCTTTTTGTAAATATAGATCTGGGATGAAGTTACCATATGTACTAGTTTTCCAGGAATATATGGAATTATTTTTATTTATGCATTTCATACCATATTAAATGGTTTCTGATTAAACGTGGCAATTTTTTAAAAAAGTAATCTGTAAAATATACTAATAAATGTATTTCTTTTTAAAATACCTTACTCTTGATCTCCAACTAGCTATTGTAATGTGCTGTAAATATTGTTGCAACTTTTGCAAACAGGCATGATCAAAATGAATGCACTGTGAATCAAACAATAAATAATTCAATTCATGTGATGCCAAAGAAAAAATAGTGCTGAGCATTATTTCAGTCATTGCTGAAGATTGCATCAGCCAGCGTGGGCTCATGTGTCGTTAGGTGCGATTGTGCAGGCTTCCATTTATGCTTGTGCATTTGTAATACTAGGCAACCGTCCACCTCATAAATGGTGGGCGTGTGAGTAGTTGTTTTATCTTTTATTTTGCACCTATGCTGCAACAGCCTTTCTTATGGCATCTTCAAGAACATTACTATTGTGTCTTGGTTATGGTAAGGAAAGTCCCCTCTGAAATGCAAAGTGCTGCGGAATATGTCGGCGCTATAGAAATAAAATTAATTATTAATATTATTATCATCATGGTAAATACACCTGCCTTTTTTCTTTGATGTTTTTGTGAATTTCAACCACTTAATGTCCACCAATATGCCTTTTAACAGCAGTAGTTAAAGGGCATTATTTCTCAGTGCTGCTTTTTAAAGGCGCTGAGCTATAAAAATATAGTGCCGCTCAGCGGCGGTTATTCCTGCAGGTATCAGCAGTACATAACAGCTGACATGCTGCAGTATTGGCTTCAGCTGGTTTTGCAACCTATCTTGGGGCCAATTAATCCCTTAAATACCGCTGTAAATCTCAACAGCAGTATTTAAATTGTCACAAGACCTCCGTAGTAAGGCCGGGGTCACACTTGCGAGAAACTCGCACGAGTCTCGCATCTCAATACCCGGCACTGCCACCGGTACTCGAACCGGAGTGCTCAGCTGCATAGAAATACATGCAGGTGCACACTCCGGTCCCGAGTGTCGGCAGCAGTGATATTGAGATGTGAGACTCATGTGAGTTTCTTGCATGTGTGACCCCGGCCTAAGGGTACATACCCATATGTGAGAAAAAAAGGTCCGATTTCTGGACCAAAAAAATGGACGAGTGTCATGCGATTTCTGTGCGATTTTTCAATGGAACATCTGTATGACATGCATATGAAATCCGTATGCAATGCGATTTTAACATGAGCTTTTACATACAGCAGTTCTCTGACCTTTACACATCGTTTTAAAATGAAATATTCTTCAAAACACACACATATATATATATATATTAGATAGATAAATAGATTAAAAGCCGGCAAATGATCTGCCGCATACTGTACAATCACAGAGTGACAGGTTAGAATAGATAGAATAGCTATAATCACATAGAATGGATGTGTGTGTGTATGTATATATATACAGTGGGGCAAAAAAGTATTTAGTCAGTCAGCAATAGTGCAAGTTCCACCACTCAAAAAGTTGAGAGGCGTCTGTAATTTACATCATAGGTAGACCTCAACTATGGGAGACAAACTGAGAAAAAAAAATCCAGAAAATCACATTGTCTGTTTTTTTTTTCATTTTATTTGCATATTATGGTGGAAAATAAGTATTTGGTCAGAAACAAGCAAACAAGATTTCTGGCTCTCACAGACCTGTAACTTCTTCTTTAAGAGTCTCCTCTTTCCTCCACTCATTACCTGTAGTAATGGCACCTGTTTAAACTTGTTATCAGTATAAAAAGACACCTGTACACACCCTCAAACAGTCTGACTCCAAACTCCACTATGGTGAAGACCAAAGAGCTGTCAAAGGACACCAGAAACAAAATTGTAGCCCTGCACCAGGCTGGGAAGACTGAATCTGCAATAGCCAACCAGCTTGGAGTGAAGAAATCAACTGTGGGAGCAATAATTAGAAAATGGAAGACATACAAGACCACTGATAATCTCCCTCGATCTGGTGCTCCACGCAAAATCCCACCCCGTGGGGTCAGAATGATCACAAGAACGGTGAGCAAAAATCCCAGAACCACGCGGGGGGACCTAGTGAATGAACTGCAGAGAGCTGGGACCAATGTAACAAGGCCTACCATAAGTAACACACTACGCCACCATGGACTCAGATCCTGCAGTGCCAGACGTGTCCCACTGCTTAAGCCTGTACATGTCCGGCCCCGTCTGAAGTTTGCTAGAGAGCATTTGGATGATCCAGAGGAGTTTTGGGAGAATGTCCTATGGTCTGATGAAACCAAACTGGAACTGTTTGGTAGAACACAACTTGTCGTGTTTGGAGGAAAAAGAATACTGAGTTGCATCCATCAAACACCATATCTACTGTAAAGCATGGTGGTGGAAACATCATGCTTTGGGGCTGTTTCTCTGCAAAGGGGCCAGGACGACTGATCCGGGTACATGAAAGAATGAATGGGGCCATGTATCGTGAGATTTTGAGTGCAAACCTCCTTCCATCAGCAAGGGCATTGAAGATGAAATGTGGCTGGGTCTTTCAACATGACAATGATCCAAAGCACACCGCCAGGGCAACGAAGGAGTGGCTTCGTAAGAAGCATTTCAAGGTCCTGGAGTGGCCTAGCCAGTCTCCAGATCTCAACCCTGTAGAAAACCTTTGGAGGGAGTTGAAAGTCTGTGTTGCCAAGCGAAAAGCCAAAAACATCACTGCTCTAGAGGAGATCTGCATGGAGGAATGGGCCAACATACCAACAACAGTGTGTGGCAACCTTGTGAAGACTTACAGAAAATGTTTGACCTCTGTCATTGCCAACAAAGGATATATCACAAAGTATTGAGATGAAATTTTGTTTCTGACCAAATACTTATTTTCCACCATAATATGCAAATAAAATAAAAAAAAAACAGACAATGTGATTTTCTGGATTTTTTTTTCTCAGTTTGTCTCCCATAGTTGAGGTCTACCTATGATGTAAATTACAGACGCCTCTCATCTTTTTAAGTGGTGGAACTTGCACTATTGCTGACTGACTAAATACTTTTTTGCCCCACTGTATATATATACATGGTACATGGCTTCTGTAAAATCACTGCAGGAGCTGACAGGATAGGAGAAATGGAATAGGTAGATATATACATGTCAGTGACAAATACAATTAGTATAATGCGTGTGCAAAATACTGGACATGTATGTAATAAATAACAGATTATTTTACGGAAAAAATGGAGTGAGGTCCCTCTATAATTAAAAGCCAGCAATGGCTATGCAGACAGCTAAGGGCTGATGTTAATAGCCTAAGAAGGGGCCATGGATACTGGCTCCCCTGGCTAAAAACATCAGCTCTCAGCTGCCCCAGAAAGGGAGCATCTCTAAAATGTGCCAATTCTGGCACATAGCCTTACCCTTCCCACTGTCCTGTAGCTGTGGCATATGGAGTAATATTTGGGTGGTTGATGTCACCTTTCAGGTGACATCAAGCCCCGAGGTTAGTAATGAAGGGGCATCAATAAGACGCCCCTTTTACTAACCCCATAGTCAAATTGTAAAGAAAACACAGACACCCATTATAAAATCCTTTAATTGAAATAAAGACACAGACTCCTTTATTATTCTTAATTAAACCATACTTACAACCACACCTAATCCATGCAAAGCCCTCGATCTCCTGTAATAAATATAAATAAGCAACAATATGCCATACCATTACATCGTTGTGTCTCACGCCGTAATCCATATCTGGAGGATATACATTTTTCAACCAGGACAGTGCTAAGATGCGACTGTCCCGGCTGAAAAACACTGGTGAATGAGTAGATGCTGCCAGCGCAGGCTCAGTGACTAGTGGCTTTTCAAAGGACACTGGTGCGTTAAAATAGGCGTGAGTGCTGTGCGATTTTTTTCTCGCACCCATTGACTTGCATTGGCGAGTCTCATCTGAGATACGCAGCAAATTGCAGCATGCTGCGATTTTTTTCTCAGTCTGATTTCAGCAGAGAAAAAAATCACAGATGAGATGTAACCCATTGAAAAACATTGGTCCAAGTGCAATCCGATTTTTTATCAGATTGCACTCATACGTTTTTCTCGCAAATGAGTATGTACCCTAAGGCCGGGATCACACATGCGAGAAACATGGAAGAGTCTCGCATGTTAATACCACCGTCACTCGGATCGGAGCGTGCAGCCACGTAGCAATACATGCAGCTGCACGCTACGCTCCTGAGTGCCGGCGGCAGTAACGGGTATTAACATGCGAGACTTGTCCGAGTTTCTCGCATGTGTGATCATGGCCTAAGAGTGATAATCACGGGTCCCGTTGGTTAACATGACCCCAGGGTACGGTGGCCTGTGAGATCCAACTATAAGCTAGATCTCAAAGGCTGAGTCAGTGACTCACTGACTTCTCTCATGCATTGCAGTACAGTACTGTAGTGTATGAGACCAGTGATCAAAATAAAAATTGTACATGTCCCATGGTGGGACTAAGTGAAAAAGTAACAAAAAGTAAAATAAAATGTGAAAAAATAAGAAAAACACACAAAAAAGTGCACACAAATCAAGAATAACTGTTTCATCACAGCGTTTGTGATAAAACAAAAATAAACAAAATAAAATACACATAATTGGTATTACCGCATCTGAAATGACCAGCTCAAAAAAACTAGTTATTTATTGTGTATAGTGAACACCGTAAAAAAATAAATAAAAAACATGCCAAAAATGTCGCTTTTTCATCACAGTTATTCACAAAAAAGTGAATAAAAAGCAATCAAAAAGTCATATGTAAAAAAAATGGTATAAATGAAAATGCCAAATCGTCTCGCAAAAAGCAAGCCATAATATGGCCCAAAAAAAATAAAAGTTTCAGCTCTCAGAATATGACGACGCAAAAACAAATTAATTTTGCTAAAAAAATTGTTTTTAGTCTATAAAAATAGCAAATCATAAAAAAATATATAAATCTGGTATCGCTGTAATCGTACCGACCTGACAAAGCAAATTATCACTTTTACTGCATGTTGAAAAGTGCAAAAAATAAAAACTTTAACTGAATTGCTGTTTTTTGTTCATTCTGTGTTTGAAAAATCTGAATAAAAAGAGATTGAAAAATATTATGAACCCCAAAATAGTATTAAAAAAATCTGCAACTCATCCAGTAAAAAATAAACCCTAAAATACAGCTCTGTTCGCCAAAAAATAAAAATGTTACAGCTCTCAGAATATGGCAATGGAAAAAAAACTTCTTTTTTATAAACTGTATCTGTAGATAAATTCCCAAAGGGGTATAATTTCCAAAATGGGGTCACTTGAGCTGCTTTTATAGCACTTAGGGGCTGTCAGCAAACTATTCTACCAAAATCTGTGCTCCAAGAGGCAAATAGTGTTCCATCCCACCCGAGTCTCACGTATGACTAAGTTGTAAAGTTGAGCGAAACGGGTCGAAAAAATTCAAAAGTCGCCGACTTTCGCCAAAGTCGGGTTTCATGAAACGAAACCCGACCTCAGCGTGAGGTCGGCCACGAGGTCGGCGACTTTAGCACCAAAGTCGCGTTTCAAAACATGCTTCAGCGCCCTTTTTCAGCCAATGAGGAAGAACGGACACTGTGGGCAACGTGATGATATAGGCAGCGGTCCCCACCATCTTTGAGAAGGGCATGCAAGTGATTGGCTTGCTTTGGGGGGCGTCACAGGGGGTATAAAAGGGCTTGCACGCCGACTGCCATCTTACTTCTGCTGATCTCAGTATAGGGAGAGATGCTGCTGCTGCAGATTCTGTAGGGAGAGCGTTAGGCAGGGAAGAAGAAAAAAAATCAGCTGCTGCTGCTAGCGATTTTGCCTGTACAACACACCAGTCACTGTGCAGTGCAAGGGGAGGCTATATTTTGGTGGATCGGCTCTGTTGGTTGTTAGGCTGCCTTATAAGGCTACCTGATAGCTGCATTGCTGGTTTCACACTGCTTTGCAAACTGCTTTTTTAAAAGCAATCCTTTTTTTTTGTCCTGGTGAGATACCGAGCGTGCATTTTTTCACACCGTACAGCGGTGTACGCTGCTCTCTCAGTACCGTGTAACGGCTGTTATCACGGCCACAGTGAAGCTAAGGGTGTGACTCTGTAAGGATAAGTCGAGGAGTTGTTCCGTTCTTACAGACCTCCACCTTATAGTTTTGTCTGTTTTTCAAACAGTCTAGTCTATTTGCTGTTTGATTACATTCAAAACTATAGAGAGACAGCGTGTGTCAGTCCGTATACTAAAAAAACACGGAGCTTGACAATTTAATATACACCAGACAGCAGTGTATGTGCATGCTGCTCTCTCAGTACCGTGTAACGGCTGTTATCACGGCCACAGTGAAGCTAAGGTTGTGACTCTGTAAGGATAAGTTGAGGAGTTGTTCCGTTCTTACAGACCTACACTCTAGGGAGATTCCAATCCTGCCCTGTCCTATATAACATTTTTCACACCTGCCAAATTCATCCTGTCATACAGTGGTGTGATATATACTGGGCCTGACACAATACATCAGTGTCCTGAAGTGTGTAAGGACATTCCATTTCTCCAGTCCTATATAACATTTTTCACACCTGCCAAATTCATCCTGTCATACAGCGGTGTGATATATACTGGGCCTGACACAATACATCAGTGTCCAGAAGTGTGTAAGGACATTCCATTTCTCCCGTCCTATATAACATTTTTCACACCTGCCAAATTCATCCTGTCATACAGCGGTGTGATATACATTGGCCTGACACAATACATCAGTGTCCAGAAGTGTGTAAAGACAATCCATTTCTGCCGTCCTATGTCACATTTTTCACACCAGCCAAATTCAGCCTGTCATACAGTGGTGTGATATACACTGGCCTGACACAATACATCAGTGTCCAGAAGTGTGTAAGGACAATCCATTTCTGCCGTCCTATGTCACATTTTTCACACCAGCCAAATTCAGCCTGTCATACAGTGGTGTGATATACATTGGGCCTCACACAATACATCAGTGTCCAGAAGTGTGCAAGGACAATCCATTTCAGCCGTCCTATGTCACATTTTTCACAACAGCCAAATTCAGCCTGTCATACAGCGGTGTGATATATATTGGGCCTCACACAATACATCAGTGTCCAGAAGTGTGTAAGGACAATCCATTTCTGCCGTCCTATGTCACATTTTTCACACCAGCCTAATTCAGTCTGTCATACAGCTGTGTGATATACATTGGGCCACACACAGTACATCAGTGTCCAGAAGTGTGTAAGGACATTCCATTTCTTCTGTCATATATCACATTTTACACACCAGCCAAATTCAGCCTGTCATACAGCGGTGTGATATACACTGGCCTGACACAATACATCAGTGTCCAGAAGTGTGTAAGGACAATCCATTTCTGCCGTCCTATGTCACATTTTTCACACCAGCCAAATTCAGCCTGTCATACAGCGGTGTGATATACACTGGCCTGACAAAATACATCAGTGTCCAGAAGTGTGTAAGGACAATCCATTTCTGCCGTCCTATGTCACGTTTTTCACACCAGCCAAATTCAGCCTGTCATACAGCGGTGTGATATACATTGGGCCTCACACAATACATCAGTGTCCAGAAGTGTGTAAGGACAATCCATTTCTGCCATCCTATGTCACATTTTTCACACGAGCCAAATTCAGCCTGTCATACAGCGGTGTGATATACATTGGGCCTCACGCAATACATCAGTGTCCAGAAGTGTGTAAGGACAATCCATTTCTGCCGTCCTATGTCACATTTTTCACACCAGCCTAATTCAATCTGTCATACAGCGGTGTGATATACATTGGGCCTCACACAATACATCAGTGTCCAGAAGTGTGTAAGGACATTCCATTTCTCCCGTCATATATCACATTTTACACACCAGCCAAATTCAGCCTGTCATACAGCGGTGTGATATACATTGGGCCTGACACAATACATCAGTGTCCAGAAGTGTGTAAGGACAATCCATTTCTGACGTCCTATGTCACATTTTTCACACCAGCCAAATTCAGCCTGTCATACAGCGATGTGATATACACTGGCCTGACACAATACATCAGTGTCCAGAAGTGTGTAAGAACAATCCATTTCTGCCGTCCTATGTCACATTTTTCACACCAGCCAAATTCAGCCTGTCATACAGTGGTGTGATATACACTGGCCTGACACAATACATCAGTGTCCAGAAGTGGTAGGAGAATTAAATTCTCCCCTGTCCTATATACACCTTGTACCTTGTTTTACAGTTCCATACCATTGGTGGAATTGTGGGTACGTTTTTAAAAAAAATGAGGAAGTGTGGTGTAAGAGGCTGTGTTAGTGGGCGGGGGTTGCCAGCTGTTAATGATGGTGTTGGTGTTGGATCTGCTGGTAGTGGCAAAAGCAAAATAACACCTAATGCAGGAGGTGTTAAGCCTGCGTCATCGTCTGGCTCCACAAGGCCTCGAAGGCTCCCTTTTCTGGGAGTAGGTATACCGCTTTTAAAGCCGGAGCTTCAGGAACAAGTTTTGGCCTACATTGCTGACTCGGCCTCCAGCTCTATCGCCTCCTCTTCTGAACTTGTAAAAAATAAAAGCACTGAGTCGTCTTTGGAGGCTCATGGTCATGAACCATACCTTTCTTTGTGTCCTTCACCCCAACCAAAATTGAAGGATGCGGCATGTGATATACAATGTCTGCAAAATATGTTTTCTGTTGGACTGTGCTAGAAATCCTCCATCCTATGACATTGTAAACTGTCAGTAGTAGGAATTCCTTCCCCCCAAGTGTTATCAACCCTGCCACTTCCTCTGGCAGAGCAGGAATGTTAATTAACCAGGACGCTTCCTGTCACACCATTTGGCTTCTCTCAGCCTCAACTGAAAGGAGAAAAAAAAGTGCGGGAAAAGGCCTTTGTCTGAAATAAATGTTAGAAGTAAACCTTTAAGAGCCTGCCCTGCGAAAGCCCTATAACATAGAGATATAATAACTAGAGTTGAGCGAAACGGGTCGAAAAATTTCAAAAGTCGCCGACTTTTGGCAAAGTCAGGTTTCATGAAACGAAACCCGACCCTAGGATGAGGTCGGCCACGAGGTCGGCGACTTACGCGCCAAAGTCACGTTTCAAAAGTTTGTTTTGCGCTCTTTTTCAGCCAATCAGGATCCACGGACACTGTGGGCAACGTGATGACATAGGCAGGGGTCACGACCATCTTTCAGAAGGGCATGCAAGTGATTGACTTGCTTTGGTGGGCGTCACAGGGGGTATAAAAGTGCGTGCACGCCGACCGCCATCTTACTTCTGCCGATCTTAGCATAGGGAGAGGTTGCTGATTCTGTAGGGAGAGCGTTAGGCAGGGAAGAAGAAAAAAAAACTGCTTCTGCTGCTAGCGATTTTGCCTGTACAACACACCAGTCACTGTGTGTGCAGTGCAAGGGGAGGCTATATTGTGGTGGATCAGCGGTGTTGGTTGTTAAGCTGCCTTCTAAGGCTTCCTGACAGCTGCATTGCTGTTTACCCACTGCTCTGCAAACTGCTTTTTTAAAAGCAATCCCAATTTTTTTTTTGTCCTGCTGAGGTACTGAGCGTGCATTTTTTCACACCATACAGCGTCTGTGGGCCTCACACAATCCAAAAGTGTCCAGTGTCCACTAGTGTGTGCAGAAATTCAAAATCTCCCTTATCCTGTAGTCACTTTTTTCACACCTGTGCCATCGAGCCTGTGACATAGCGCTCTGATATTCAGTGGGCCTCACACAATCCAAAAGTGTCCAGTGTCCACTATTGTGTGTAGAAATTCAAAATCTCCCTTATCCTGTAGTCACTTTTTTCACACCTGTGCCATCGAGCCTGTGACATAGCGCTCTGATATTCAGTGGGCCTCACACAATCCAAAAGTGTCCAGTGTCCACTAGTGTCTGCAGAAATTCAAAATCTCCCTTATCCTGTAGTCACTTTTTTCACACCTGTGCCATCGAGCCTGTGACATAGCGCTCTGATATTCAGTGGGCCTCACACAATCCAAAAGTGTCCAGTGTCCACTAGTGTGTGCAGAAATTCAAAATCTCCCTTATCCTGTAGTCACTTTTTTCACACCTGTGCCATCGAGCCTGTGACATAGCGCTCTGATATTCAGTGGGCCTCACACAATCCAAAAGTGTCCAGTGTCCACTAGTGTGTGCAGAAATTCAAAATCTCCCTTATCCTGTAGTCACTTTTTTCACACCTGTGCCATCGAGCCTGTGACATAGCGCTCTGATATTCAATGGGCCTCACACAATCCAAAAGTGTCCAGTGTCCACTAGTGTGTGTAGAAATTCAAAATCTCCCTTATCCTGTAGTCACTTTTTTCACACCTGTGCCATCGAGCCTGTGACATAGCGCTCTGATATTCAGTGGGCCTCACACAATCCAAAAGTGTCCAGTGTCCACAAGTGTGTGCAGAAATTCAAAATCTCCCCTGTCCTATAGACACCTTGTACCTTGTTTTACATTACTATATAGTTTGTTGGATTTTGTCTACATTTCTACCAAAAATGAGGAAGGCTGGTTGAAGAGGCCGTGGAATTGGGCGGGGGTTGGCAGCTGGTAATGATGGTGTTGGTGGTGAATCTGATGGTAGTGGCAAAAGCAAAATAGGACCGAATGCAGGAGGTGTTGAGCCTGTGTCATCGTCTGGCTCCACACGGCCTCGAAGGCTTAGTTTTCTAGGAGTTGGCAAACAGCTTTTAAAGCCAGAGCTTCAGGAAAAAGTTTTGTCTTGCATTGCTGACTCAGCCTCCAGCTCTATCGCCTCCTCTTCTGAAGTTGTAAAAAATAAAAGCACTGAGTCGTCATTGGAGGCTCATGTTCATGAACCACACCTTTCCTTGTGTCCTTCACCCCAACCAAGATTGAAGGATGACGCAGGCCATACTACTGATTACTCCATGGAGCTGTTTTCACATACCATGCCTGGATTATCAAGTGAAATGGTGAATTACCCAGGCCAAGATGAATCTGACATGGAGTGCACTGATGCACAGCCGCTGATAGATGATTCTGCTTGTACATAAACTCAGAGCACTACATTGTCCTCACAGTGTACAGAGCCAGATTCTGACCCTGATGAGACTCAGGTGCCCCTTCCCGCACACTATACCACCATACACGGTGACACAGAGGAAGGTGCACATGATATTGAAGAGGAGGTGATGGATGACCCAGTTGTTGACCCAGATTGGCAACCATTGGGGGAAGAGGGTGCTGCTTCCAATAGCTCAGATGAGGAGCATCCACAGCAGACATCGACATCGCAACAGCTGTTATCTGGCAGGCCTGGAGCACTCCAAAGACAGGTTCCAAAAATCAAAAGAGATGCTGGACAGCTTGTCCAGAGGGTCAAAAGATCACAGCGTGCTAGGCCGTAAAATGTCTTGCCAAAGTAGGAAGAGTGCAGTGTGGCACTTTTTTGAACAAAATCCTCATGATCAGGCCAAGGTTATCTGTAAGAAGTGCGCAAAGACCTTTAGCCGAGGGAAAAATCTGAAAAATTTGAATACCAGTTGCATGCTTAGACATTTAACCACCATGCACTTGCAAGCGTGGACACAACACCAAACCTCAAGTGCCACATGTGCAACTGATCACAAAGAAGGTAGTCAGCAACGCTACATTGTTTCCCCCACTGTAAGCCCACCGGTTAGCACAGCAGCAAATGTTGAGGTGTCGTTGCAAGGCCACAGCAGTCAGGGAATCCCACTGTTATATCAACGAAATACTGAATCTAGGCCATCAGAAAGAACACCAACTCCATCACCATCATCAACCCTCTCTCAGTCCGCCCTGTCCACCGCTACTTCCACCATATGCAGCTCTCAAGTCCAGCTCACCCTCCCAGACACTATGAGTAGGTCAAGAAAGTACTCAGTCTCTCATCCGCGTACACTGGGTTTGAACGCTCACATTGCCAAACTAATCTCGTTTGAGATGATGCCCTATCGGTTGGTGGAAAGCGCAGCTTTCCGCGAACTTATGGCCTATGCAGTACCACGCTATGATCTACCCAGTCGCCACTTCTTCTCTCGCAAAGCCATCCCAGCCCTCCACCTTCATGTAAAAGACCGCATTGTCCATGCACTCAAGCAGTCAGTGAGTGGAAAGGTGCACCTCACAACTGATGCATGGTCCAGTCGGCATGGCCAGGGCCGTTACGTGTCCATCACTGCGCACTGGGTTAATGTGGTGGATGCAGGGTCCACAGGGGACAGCGGTGGTGGGACAGTGCTGCCTAGCCCACGGTATAGGAACCAGTTGGCTGTAGGCGTTCAACCCTCCTCCTCCTCCTCCAGAAGCGAAAGCTCGTCCACAGAGCGCAGTCGTACAAGCACTCCATCTGCAGCTGCCACTGTTGCACACGAGGTGTCCCCCTATCGATCAGCTAGTGGAAAGCGTCAGCAGGCTGTGTTGCAGATGATGTGTTTGGGCGACAGACACACCGCCGAGGTGCTGGCCGAGTACTTGAAGCGACAAACTGAGTCATGGCTGGGCAGTGTACATCTTGAGGCAGGCAAGGTAGTTAGTGATAACGGCCGTAATTTTGTGGCAGCCATAGCCCTTTCAAAACTCAGCCACATACCTTGCTTGGCTCACACCTTGAACCTGGTGGTGCAGTGCTTCCTCAAAAATTATCCGGAGTTAACAGCCCTGCTCCAGAAGGTGCGAAGACTGTGCGCGCACATCCGCCGGTCGCCTGTACACTCCGTTCGTATGCAGAAGCTGCAGCGATTGCTCCACCTTCCCAACCACCACCCAACCATGTCATTATCGACATTGCAACAAGGTGGAACTCCACCCTGCACATGGTGGAGCGGCTGTGCGAGCAGAGGCAGGCCATAATGCATTTGTGGGAGGATACACGGCCAGGCACTTTGAGAGCAGACATGGAGTTGACAGGTATGCAGTGGTCGAAGCTGAAAGACCTCTGTAAAGTCCTTCAGTGTTTTGAGGAATGCACACGGCTGGTAAGCGCAGACGACGCCATCCTAAGCATGAGCATCCCACTTATGCGTCTGCTCATGCAAACTTTGATGCAGCTTAAGGAGCAGGCGTCTGCAGTCAATGTTGATGAGGAGGAAGAGGAGGAGGGAATCCTTGATGACATTCAGCCATTGTCTGCTCAGGGACCTCTCCTGGACGAGGTGGAGGAAGAAGAGGAGGAGGAGGATGATGATGGGGATGATTATTTAGGGGAGGAGGATGCATCTCGTGGGGCAAGTGAAAATGTTGGCGTGGCAAGGTCTGGTACAGGGTTTGTGCGTGACTGGAGGGATGTGGATTTGCCAGAAAGTGCTCCTCCAACCAGCACTCGCAGTGCATCCTTGACACCGGGAACATTGGCCCACATGTCAGATTATGCCTTGCAGATCCTAAAAAGGGACCCCCGCATTGCCAAAATGATGAACGATGACGACTACTGGTTGGCCAGCATCCTGGATCCACGCTATAAAGGCAAATTACAAAACATCATGCCACAGGAGAACCTTGACCTAATATTGGCTAATAAACAAGCAACTCTGGTAAATCGGTTGCTTGAGGCATTCCCAGCACACAGCAGCGGTGATGGTTCTCACACCAGCCGTACGGGCCGGGGGCAGCTTAGCAGAGGTGTTCATGGTGCACACAGCAGAAGTGGCGTTGGAGACGGGTTTCATGACAATGTTGTGGATTGATTTTTCAAGTACCGCTCACACAACTGGTAATACTGCATCGATGGAAAGTGACAGGAGACAGCAGTTGTCAACTATGGTTACAAACTACTTTTCCTCCCATATCGATGTTCTCCCACACAGGTCATTCCCCTTTGACTATTGGGCCGCTAAACTGGACACCTGGCCTGAATTGGCCCAATATGCCTTACAGGAGCTCGCTTGCCCAGCTGCAAGTGTGCTATCGGAAAGAGTCTTCAGTGCAGCTGGATCAATCCTGACAGAAAAAAGGACCCGTCTGTCAACCCAAAATGTGGATGATCTAACCTTCATTAAAATGAACCATGCATGGGTTTCCAAGGATTTTGTCCCACCTTCCCCTGATGACACATAGGGTGACAGAAAAATGGCTTGCTTTGGTCCAACTCTTCCTGCGACTTGACCTATTTCGCCTTTTGCATCAGCTGAATGTCCAACATCAACATATGCCACTTTCTAAAACTCCCTAACTGTGCTGCCTCCCCCCCCATGGCCGGGGTCACCACCTAGCGCACGACACCGTGTGAGTGCCGTTGCCCTGGACAGGTGGGTAGGCCGACTCTTGGGCGCGGGCACTGGCACAGGGTCCCTCATAGTGCAATCAAGTGTCTCTGACGGTGGTGGTGCACACCCGCCGTCAGACACACCGCCGTACTATGAGGGGCCCAGTGCCAGTACCGAAGCCCACGAGTGGGCCCCCCTTGCTTGGGCAGTGTCCCAGCATTTGCAATCTTTACCTCTCCCTGCTCCTCCGCTGTGTAGTCTGGGCCGTCAAATCCATACTGTGCCTGACACCGTCTGAGCCTGCCTCCTGATGTATAGACATATATTTTGAATGTGTACGCTATTCATACATGTTATCCGGGGATACGGTACCCTTTCTCACCTTTGTGCAATCACGTGCAAGCCATACTGTGCCTAACACCGTCTGAGCCTGCCTCCTGATGTATAGACATATATTTTGAATGTGTACGCTATCCATACATGTTATCTGGGGATACGGTACCCTTTCTCACCTTTGTGCAATCATGTGCAATCCATACTGGGCCTAACACCGTCTGAGCCTGCCTCCTGATGTATAGACATATATTTTGAATGTGTACGCTATCCATACATGTTATCCGGGGATACGGTACCCTTTCTCACCTTTGTGCAATCACGCGCAATCCATACTGGGCCTAACACCGTCTGAGACTGCCTCCTGATGTATAGACATATATTTTGAATGTGTACGCTATCCATACATGTTATCCGGGGATACGGTACCCTTTCTCACCTTTGTGCAATCACGTGCAAGCCATACTGGGCCTAACACTGTCTGAGCCTGCCTCCTGATGTATAGACATATATTTTGAATGTGTACGCTATCCATACATGTTATCCGGGGATACGGTATCCTTTCTCACCTTTGTGCAATCACGTGCAATCCATACTGGGCCTAACACCGTCTGAGCCTGCCTCCTGATGTATAGACATATATTTTGAATGTGTACGCTATCCATACATGTTATCCGGGGATACGGTACCCTTTCTCACCTTTGTGCAATCACATGCTAGCCATACTGGGCCTAACACCGTCTGAGCCTGCCTCCTGATGTATGGACATATATTTTGAATGTGTACGCTATCCATACATGTTATCCGGGGATACGGTACCCTTTCTCACCTTTGTGCAATCACGTGCAAGCCATACTGGGCCTAACACCGTCTGAGCCTGCCTCCTGATGTATAGACATATATTTTGAATGTGTACGCTATCCATACATGTTATCCGGGGATACGGTACCCTTTGTCACCTTTGTGCAATCACGTGCAATCCATACTGGGCCTAACACCGTCTGAGCCTGCCTCCTGATGTATAGACATATATTTTGAATGTGTACGCTATCCATACATGTTATCCGGGGATACGGTATCCTTTCTCACCTTTGTGCAATCACGTTGCAAGCCATACTGGGCCTAACACCGTCTGAGCCTGCCTCCTGATGTATTGACATATATTTTGAATGTGTGCACTATCCATACATGTTATCCGGGGATACGGTACCCTTTCTCACCTTTGTGCAATCACGTGTAATCCATACTGGGCGTGAGAACGGCTGGCGAGCGGTTAAGCAAGCTACAGCACCTGTGGTTTGCACACGTAAGTTTTTCATTTTTTCAGGAATGACGGTTAGGCCTAATTCCGGAACTGCGGTTGACCTGCACTTACTGGGAAATCATCGTTCGCGGGTAATAATTGTAATCAGTGATCCCCATCAACTAACGTTGTTCAGCGGGTTATCTGCACCTGTAAGCGACAAACGCTGGCCTTTTCAGTGTAGCGCACATGCAGCCACGGACATGTAAGGGCATGACACACCAGTTATTGGCCAATCTCATGTGCCAGAGCCTCACGTGTCCCTCTAGTAAGCCGGCCTCGGACCGCGGGGCATGACGGATTCTCGTTCGTTAACGGAATTAAGCTTGCAATGTGTGCATCTTTTCTGTAGCTGGCATGGTTGAGGATTCCCAGGTGGAGTCGAATTTAACTGTAGGCTCCACTCCTGGTGGTGCTCTTCTGGACATTCCTTTAAGGTTCAGCTTTGCAACCATACTGCCCACGTAAAACAAACACTTTGCCTTCATGAACGCTGTTTGGAGGGTCATGACTCGTGGGAATAACGCCGCCCAATCAGTTAACCTGCTAGAGAGATCCTTCGTTGCTCCCAAGCATGACATCACACTCCCTAGGAGGAAGGTAATGCCACTGTGGCGACCGTACTCCTGGGGGCGACACTAGTGCACTGATGCCCAGCCACTGCTCAATGAATCTGCTGGTACATTGACCCAGACCACTACATTCCCCTCGCACGCTACACAGCCTTAATCTGACCCTGATGAAACTCGGGTTACCCTTCCCATATACAGTTCCATCTTACATGGTGACAAAGAGGAAGCTGCAGATGAAAGTGCAGGTTCGGCCCACCCGCCATCAGACACACCACCGTGCTATCAGGGGCCCTGTGCCAGTGCCATCGCCAACGAGTGGGCCCCCCCTGCTTGCTCAGGATCACAGCACTTGCAAGGTTGAAATACTGTGCAGTGAGATGGAAGATGGGGACGACGAGGAGTCCAGACTAGTACAGGGATTCCATAGCGAGGAGACTTATTTGATTGTTTTCAATGTTGGGACAGCAATTTTTGGGGAGCACTATACTCTGGAGAATGATAGATGGGGCCCACCATACACTGGAACATTCCAAAGGTGGACATCAGACACTGGAGCAGCATTTACAGGGCCCAATATACACTAGAGCATTAGAAATGGGGCCCATTATGTATGGAGCATTATTTGGGCCCATAAGACAGTGGAGCTTCATCCATGGGGACCAACATATACTGTAGCATTATGTGGAGCTCATCATATACTGTTTCAAACATTATATGGGACCAATGATTCTGTATGGAGAAATAGATGGGCCTCGTCATGAGATGTAAAAAGTGAAGTATTTTTCATTGTACTATACCGCTATTTCTCTGCCGTATCGGAGCATGATGAGTTGTGGTATGTGTTAAAGGGGCGCTCTTTCGCCCAGGGCACATGAAAACCTGGAGCCAGCCCTACCCCCCCACAACTTTAGCCAAATAACCCCCATTTTTCAGTGCGTAACTTGTATTATGAAGTTAATTAAGGTTGACAAGCTTAAGTAAGAAGAATTGATGCTTTTGGCATTCAAATGGGCACTGTAGGTGTGTTTCCTGTCCTCCTCTCACTGCCGACTTTTATTCCCCATTGACTTACATTGGGTTTCGTGTTTCGGGACGACCCCGACTTTTCCCTATAATCGGCCGATCTTGCTCGACCCGACTTTTGGAAAAGTCGGGTTTCACGAAACGAAACTCAACCCTAAAAAACCAAAAGCCACACATCTCCACTCATCTGGAGTTCTTGTCAGCACAAGGACTGGAGCTCTTCTCCTGATTTTGCCAAGGGAATGCCTTATAGATTCTGCGATGTGACATCACGGAGAGGTGCATTCTGGGTTAATCCCACCTCTCATCCAAGTTATAATTTGGCTACAAAACTTAGATTAGCTATAACTTTATGGGAGAAGCTGGTATGGACTCATCAGTGGTATCATGTTTCTCAGCGTAATGAGCCCATCAAGAAAACATCAAACATCTATGCAATATGACCGTCCATTTGGGAGCAAATCATATCTAAGGTTCTCGACATGTTAGGACTTCGGAAGTGACACTGTAGCAGAGCTGGGACCACTCGGATCACAGAGATATGGTTATTATATCTCTATGTTATAGGGCTTTCGCAGGGCAGGCTCTTAAAGGTTTACTTCTAAACTTTATTTCAGACAAAGACCTTTTCCCGCACTTTTTTTCTCCTTTCAGTTGAGGCTGAGAGAAGCCAAATGGTGTGACAGGAAGTGTCCTGGTTAATTAACATTCCTGCTCTGCCAGAGGAAGTGGCAGGGTTGATAACACTTGGGGGGAAGGAATTCCTACTACTGACAGTTTACAATGTCATAGGATGGAGGATTTCTAGCACAGTCCAACAGAAAACATATTTTGCAGACATTGTATATCACACCTCCCCCCTTAAGAGGTCGCTAAGGAGGCATTACCTCTCAGTAATCGGCCATGCGCACCTCAGCGGGTTCGCCCCGGCGGGACAACCCATCGGCATTGCCGTTTTCACTGCCCTTCCTGTGTTTTACAGTAAAGTCGTACTGTTGAAGGGCAAGGCTCCAGCGGAGCAATCTTCCATTGGTTCCGGACACTGTGTGCAACCAGCTCAGAGGGTTGTGGCCGGTTACCAGTGTGAAGGCGCGCCCGTACAGGTAGGGTTGCAAACGCTGCAGTACCCACACCATGGCCAGACACTCCTTCTCAATGGTCGAGTATGCCACTTCCCTCGGCAAAAGTTTCTGGCTCAGGTACAACACGGGGTGCTCTTGGTCCCCCGAGTCGACCTGGCTGAGCACAGCACCGAGGCCAAACTCGCTGGCGTCGGTCTGTACCAGAAACGGGCGACTGCTGTCGACTGCTCTCAACACTGGAGAGTTGCACAGGGCTGCTTTCAAAGCTTGGAAAGCCGCCTCACAGTCACCTGTCCAGTTGACTGTTTGGGGTAGCCTCTGCTTGGTGAGGTCAGTCAAGGATCTTGCAAGGGCGCTATAGTCCTGTACGAACCGCCTATAGTACCCTGCAGTGCCCAACAAGGACTTCACCTGTTTCTTGGTCCTGGGGGTGGGCCAGGACACGATTGCGTCCACCTTTTCTGGCTCCGGACTCATGAAACCCCCGCCTACCCGGTGCCCCAGGTAGTGGACCTTGTGCATGCCTATCTGGCACTTCCCCGTCTTGATGGTCAGGCCTGCCTGGTGAAGACACTTGAGCACCTCCTGGAGGTGCTGAAGGTGTTCCTCCCAGGTGGAACTGAAGACGGCAATATCGTCTAAGTACGCCACCGCGTACTCCTCCAGTCCCCGAAGCAGGTGGTTGACCATCCGCTGGAAAGTGGCAGGGGCATTCTTCATGCCGAAGGGCATGACCGTGGACTCGTAGAGTCCAAAAGGGGTGATAAAGGCGGATTTCACCTGCGCCTCAGGGGAATCTGCCAGTATCCCCGACTCAAATCCATGATGGATATGTAGTTGGCATTTGCCAACCGCTCGAGCAGATCCTCGATGCGCGTCATCGGGTGATCATCAGAGGTTGTGATGGCGTTGAGCCCCCTGTAGTCCACGCAGAACCGGGTGGTTCGATCCTTTTTAGGCACGAGGACTACAGGTGAAGCCCACGCGCTTTTTGACCGTCGAATCACCCCCAGCCTTAACATCTCATCGATCTCTTGGCGCATGGTTTGTTGCACCGCTTCAGACATCCGATAAGGTGTTCGCCGTAATGGGGCGTGATTCCTGGTGTCCACCTCATGAACCGCTAACTCCGTCCTCCCAGGGTGGTTGGTGAACACGGCCCGGAAGGGTTCCAGGGTGGCCATCAACTGCGACCGCTGGGACACGGTTAGCGAACCACTTATATCCATGTCCTCAATGGACCCATCAGCCTTGGCTTGGGCCAGCATGTCCAGGAGGGGATCTTCCTCCCCATCCTCGGGCAGATTGCAGACCGGTAGGATGCAAGCTTCACGCTCGTAGTGCGCCTTCAGCATGTTGACGTGAAAGGCCTTGCGCCTACCCCGAGTATGGTCAAGTGTGACCACGTAGGTGACCGGGTTGAGCTGTTGGTGGACGACGTACGGGCCTTCCCAGGCTGCCTGAAGCTTATCTGTTGATACAGGGACCGGCACCCACCCCTTTTGACCCACCTGGTAGGTCCGCTCCCGGGCGTTCTGGTCGTACCAGTGCTTCTGGTCAGCCTGAGCCTGCGTCATGTTGTCATGCACCAACTGGGTCAAGGTCTGCATCTTGTCACGGAAGCGCATGACATAATCCACGATGGACACTTCTGTGGGGTTTGGCTCATCTTCCCAGGATTCTCTTATCAACCCAAGGGGTCCCCGGACTCGCCTGCCGTACAGGAGCTCGAAGGGGGAGAACCCGGTCGAGGCCTGTGGAACTTCTCTGTAAGCGAACAACAGGTGTGGGTGGTACCGCTCCCAGTCGTGCCAGTGGGTCTCAACCAGCATGCTGAGCATCTGTTTGAGGGTACCGTTGAAGCGTTCACACAAACCATTAGTCTGTGGGTGATACGGACTTGATACCAGGTGCGTCACCTGCATTTTCTCACAGAGAGCCTCCATTAGGCGAGACATGAATTGGGGCCCTTGATCGGTAAGCATCTCCCTGGGAAATCCTACTCTTGAAAAGATGGTCACCAGTGCGTCAGCCACCTTATCTGCCCTGGTTGAAGACAGAGCTACTGCCTCTGGGTACCGGGTAGCGTAGTCTACCACTGTGAGAATGTATCGCTTTCCGGAGCTGCTGGGGACAGACAGCGGTCCTACAATGTCCACCGCGATTCTCTGGAAAGGCAAAGGAATAAGGGGAGCCTTAAGAGCAGGCCCCGCCTTACCCACTTTTTGACAGGTGGCACAGGAGCGGCAGTAGTGTGTTACATCTGTCCCCATCTTGGGCCAATAGAAGTGTTGAGACAGCCGTGCCTTTGTTTTGCTGATCCCCAAGTGTCCAGCGAGTGGAATCTCATGGGCAATCCGCAACAACTCAGTTCTGAACTGATAGGGGACGACCAGCTGTCTTTCCCTCAACCACTCCTTTTTAGGATCTCCGGGTACTGTCTCCCGGTACAACCTTCCTCGTTCCCAGAACACCCTCTCCTTATCAGACTTGGAGGTGGGCGTCTTGGCGAGACCTCTCAATTTCTCCAGGCTGGCATCTGAGTGCAGAGCATCCTGGAACTCCTTGCTGGAGGCTGCCAGAAGTGACATCAGGGTACCTTCTTTACTGGGACCCTCTGGAACCGGCTCTGGGTTCACCTCTGGTTCAGTCTCTCCTGTAGCAGCAGAGGCTCCAGAAGACAGTGCGTTACCTGCGATCTGGGCACTCTGACTGCGTGTGACAGCTGCTATGTATGCTGTCTCCCTGGGGATTTCTACAAACCCACCAGCCGGTGCTGCCCTGGGTTCTACCTCCCCATCCACCCCCAACACTTCAGGAGCAGTGCTACTTATGGGCCAGTTACCTTCCTCGGTGGCACTGGTCGCCTGCATGGCATTACTTTCCTCATGGTCCCCATGCACCTCCCCATTTCCTTGAGCACTGTTGCTTGCTCCTGCCAGGGGTTCCTCAGCCGTCTCATTCCGCAGAGTGATGGGGCTGAGCACTTCGGTACCTGTTTCAAAAAAAAGGTTAGCAGGTTCAGTCGGCACAGATACATCATCATCATCATTCCTAAGAAAAGAATGGTTATCAGATCTCTTTGGTACATTCACATCACCATCAGCATCATACCTGGGGAAAGAATGGTTGTTAGTAGCATCACTACTCATCAGGGCATTAGCAGGTAACACATTCAGTTTCCCATCATCATCATCATCATCAGGGTTAACGTTACCCTTATCATCAGATTGGGGAGGGGTGTCAGGGACATAGTATGCAACCATCCTCCCCAAGTCAGTCCCCAATAAAACATCAGTGGGCAAATTTTCAGACACTCCCACCTCCCTCAACCCGCTCCCAGCACCCCAATCAAGATAAACCCGGGCAACTGGCAAGGGACAACGGGTGCCTCCAATCCCGGTGACAGTCAGGGTTTTCCCCTCGACAAACTCTTCAGGGGCCGCCAGTCCAGGACGGATGAGGGTTCGTTCAGCCCCAGTGTCCTTGAGGCCTGTAGCAAGATGGGCCCCCACCTGAACAGGTTGAACGTTGTCGTCAGCCCTCCCAACCACACCTCCCACCAAAAGAACAGAGGCGTTGGGCCCAGAGGCCTTGGCTGGGGGACTCTTCGGCTTTTCCAGACAGGTGTACGAGAAGTGACCAGGCCGCTGGCAGTGGTGACACAGGCGCCTGTCAGTAGCCGGCCTGCTGTTGGCAACAGGGACTGGGCCTCCGGAGGGACGGCTAGCTGGGGCACTGGGGTTGGTTGCAGGCTTACCCCCTTTCCAGCTGGTGGCGACTGGCCTCCGCGTCTTGGGCTTCCGGTTGTCCTTGTAGTTGTCGGCGATCTGCGCCGCTTTGTCCGCGTTCGTTGGTTCGTGGTCCAGGATGAACTGTCGGACCTCAGCTGGGCAGAGATGCAGGAACTGGTCTTTGATCATCAGGTCCCGTAGCTGCTCAAAGGATTCAACGGACAGTCCATGGACCACTGGTCAAAGTGGGTCCTGAGTCCTTGCACCACATCACTGTAGCTATCATGTGGGCCACGTTGGAGGTGTCGGAACTTCTTTCGGTATACCTCAGGTGTCAGCCGATATTTGGCGATCAGCGCCTCCTTTATGGCGCGATAGTCATCATCATGCGCTTGTGGAAGAGAAGCAAACGCCTCCAGAGCTTTGCCTTTTAGCCCTGGGGTCAAGTACCTGGCCCATTGGTCTTCGGGCAGTCGGTACTGTCTGCAGGCTTTCTCAAAGGCTCGCAGAAACATGTCCAAGTCCCCATCCTTTTCCATCACGGGAAAATGCTTTGGCCGGGGTTTAGGAGTCTGGATGCTGCTGGGCTCACTGCTTTGGGCTGTGGGGGCATTCCCACCCCGCTGGAGTACCTCCAGTTCATGGGCCCTCTGCACCTGGTGCTCGGCTCTCTCAGCCTCTGCTTGGCGCTCAGCTCTCACCGCTTCCCGCTCGGCTCGCTGCTCTGCTCTCTCTCGAGCTTGCAGGATCAGCTGCAGGCGTCCGTCACGGTCTTCGGCAGGGAGTGTGTCTAAGGCCGCTTGCAGGTAGGGGTCCAGCGTGCTCTGGGTGAATGTGGGGCCAGCACTCCGGAGTGGAGCCTCTGCTGCAGCCCCATTGCCACTTGGGCCAACGTCTGCGCCCGCTGGATTCTGGTCGTTGTCCAGCTGCACCAGAGCCGCAATCAGCTGGGCTCTGTTTTTGTTCGTGGAGTCAAGGCCTTGGAACGTGCATAACCCAGCAAGTACTTCCTTTGTCTGCTGTTTGTACCAATGTTCTCCTTTTGCCGCCATGGTTGCCAAATAAAAAATAGAAAAGAAGAACGGAGAAAAAAGGGAGGGAATACTTGCAAGTACACACTAATGTCTCAGGACTAGTAACCACTGAGTCTGTTCTCCAAAACCTATGATGCAGGATTCCCGCAGGAACCGTGCAGGTTTTTAGTGAGAGGAATGATTGCTCAAACCAAATCACTAATGCTCTACGATTATCCCACCGCTGCCACCAATATGTGACGAACAGCTCACCGCTGCTCGTCTGATACGGGCGACTGACGGGGGTCCCACTGCCACCAAAACGCGACGGACAGCGGACCCTGTGTCACCACTATGTCACAGTCCCACCACTGACACGGGTGTATCAGCGGACGGAGGGACGAGACACACTGCCAGCACACGGCTATCACAGGCACAGTGGGGGGCTTATCTTAGTTATCCCACCACTGGCACCATGTGACCAAAGATATCCAGCAAGCTAATCTCGCTCTGACAATTTGCCGCAGGGGGAGTTTAATTTGGATGCCCCACCACTGCTATCAATCTTCCAAGTACTGCAGGGATTTATGTATATCCCACTTTCTCAGTTCCACGTTGGAACTCGCAGCTCTCCGGCGCCCCCCTTACCCTCAGGTCAGACAGGGAACTGCACCTAGGATAATTAGTCGCCGGACGGGCTGCCTGTTGTGAATCGGCAATTAGGCTTCTGCAGTAAGGGAATTATCAATGCTGTGGCCGCAGCCCCTCATTCAGCAATATAAGACCCTTCTGTACTGCCAGCAAGCTGCAATAGCTGTACACAACGTGCTGCCACCAGTCACGGTTACTTCATTCACAGTGTTAAATTAAGATGGTCCGTGGCAAACCCCTTGAATTAGTAGCGCTTATCTATCAAAGGCGTATAGTTTGATTCTTAGAGCACGGAGACAGGCTAAATATTAAATCATTTATTCCCCGAAAAAATAGGTCAGTGATTACAGATAAACGTTGCTATAAAGTTGAGACATTAATTATGTACAGTTACAAGTATAAAATAAAAGATGGATGAACATAGAAAGTACACTCACGGTTGTTCATGGCTCTTTAGGCAAAACCATGCGGCTGAGAGGGGTGGAGCCACACATCTCCACTCATCTGGAGTTCTTGTCAGCACAAGGACTGGAGCTCTGGTTTTGCCAAGGGAATGCCTTATAGACTCTGCGATGTGACATCACGGAGAGGTCCATTCTGGGTTAATCCCACCTCTCTCATCCAAGTTATAATTTGGCTACAAAACTTAGATTAGCTATAACTTTATGGGAGAAGCTGGTATGGACTCATCAGTGGTATCATGTTTCCCAGCGTAATGAGCCCATCAAGGAAACATCAAACATCTATGCAATTTGACCGTCCATTTGGAAGCAAATCATATCTAAGGTTCTCGACATGTTAGGACTTCGGAAGTGAAACTGTAGCGGAGCTGGGACCGCTCGGATCACAGAGATATGGTTATTATATCTCTATGTTATAGGGCTTTCGCAGGGCAGGCTCTTAAAGGTTTACTTCTAACCTTTATTTCAGACAAAGACCTTTTCCCGCACTTTTTTTCTCCTTTCAGTTGAGGCTGAGAGAAGCCAAATGGTGTGACAGGAAGTGTCCTGGTTAATTAACATTCCTGCTCTGCCAGAGGAAGTGGCAGGGTTGATAACACTTGGGGGGAAGGAATTCCTACTACTGACAGTTTACAATGTCATAGGATGGAGGATTTCTAGCACAGTCCAACAGAAAACATATTTTGCAGACATTGTATATCACACGGCAGGCCACACAACAGATTACTCCATGGAGCTGTTTTCACATACCATGCCTGGGTTATCAAGTGAAATGGTGAATTACCCAGGCCAAGATGAATCTGACATGGAGTGCACTGATGCACAGCCACTGATAGATGATTCTGCTGGTACATTCACTCAGAGCACGACATTGTCCTCGCAGTGTACTGAGCCAGATTCTGACCCTGATGAAACTCAGGTGCCCCTTCCCGCATACTATACCACTGTACACGGTGACTACAGAGGAAGGTGCACATGACATTGAAGAGGAGGTGATGGATGACCCAGTTGTTGACCCAGATTGGCATCCATTGGGGGAAGAGGGTGCCGCTGCCAATAGCTCCGAAGAGGAGGAGGAGCATCCGCAGCAGGCATCGACATCGCAACAGCTGTTATCTGGCAGGCACGGAGCAGTCCAAAAATGGGTTACAAAAAGCCAAAAAGTTGCTGGACTGCTTGGCCAGACGGTCAAAATAGCACAGTGTGGAAGGACGCAAAATGTCTTCCATAGTAGGAAGAGTGCAGTGTGGCACTTTTTTGAACAAAATCCTAATGATCAGGCCAAGGTTATCTGTAAGAAGTGCGCAAAGACCTTTAGCCGAGGGAAAAATCTGAAAAAATTGAATACCAGTTGCATGCTTACACATTTAACCACCATGCACTTGCAAGCGTGGACGGAACACCAAACCTCAAGTACCACATGTGCAAATGCTCCCAAAGAAGGTAGTCAGCAACGCTACATTGTTTCCCCCACTGTAAGCCCATCGGTTAGCACAGCAGCAAAGGTTGAGGTGTCGTTGCAAGGCCAAAGCTGTCAGGGAATCACAATGTTATATCAACGAAAGACTGAATCTAGGCCATCAGAAAGAACACCAACTCCATCACCGTCATCAACCCTCTCTCAGTCCGCCCTGTCCACCGCTAGTTCCACCATAGGCATCTCTCAAGTCCAGATCACCCTGCCAGAGACTATGAGTAGGACAAGAAAGTACTCATCCTCTCATCCGCGTACACTGGGTTTGAACGCCCACATTGCCAAACTAATCTCGTTAGAGATGATGCCCTATCGGTTAGTGTAAAACACAGCTTTCCTCGAATTCATGGCCTACGCAGTACCACGCTATGAACTACCCAGTCGCCACTTCTTTTCTCGCAAAGCCATCCCAGCCCTCCACCTTCATGTGAAGGACCGCATTGTCCATGCACTCAAGCAATCAGTGAGTGGAAAGGTGCACCTCACAACTGATGCATGGTCCAGTAGGCATGGCCAGGGCCGTTACGTGTCCATCACTGCGCACTGGGTTAATGTGGTGGATGCAGGGTCCACAGGGGACAGCGGTGGTGGGACAGTGCTGCCTAGCCCACGGTATAGGAAACAGTTGGCTGTAGGCGTTCGACCCTCCTCCTCCTACTCCTCTAGAAGCGAAAGCTCGTCCCCAGAGTGCAGTCGCAGCAGCACTCCATCCGAAGCTGCCAGTGTTGCACATGAGGTGTCCCCCTATCGATCAGCTAGTGGAAAGTGTCAGCAGGCTGTGTTGAAGATGATGTGTTTGGGCGACAGACACACCGCGGAGGTACTGGCCGACTACTTTCAGCAACAAACTGAGTCATGGCTGGGCAGTCTACATCTTGAGGCAGGCAAGGTAGTCAGCGATAACGGCCATAATTTTGTGGCTGCCATAGCCCTTTCAAAACTCAGACACATACCTTGCTTGGCTCACACCTTGAACCTGGTGGTGCAGTGCTTCCTCAATAATTATCCAGAGTTAACAGGCCTGCTCCAGAAGGTTCGAAAACTGTGCTTGCACATCCGCCGGTCGCCCGTACACTCCAGTCGTATGCAGAAGCTGCAGCGATTGCTACACCTTCCCAAGCACCGGCTAATTATCGACGTTGCAACAAGGTGGAACTCCACCCTGCACATGGTTGAGCGGCTGTGCGAACAGAGGCAGGCCGTAATGCTTTTGTGGGAGGATACCCGGACAGGCACTTTGAGGGCAGACATGGAGTTGACAGGTGTGCAGTGGTCAAAACTGAAAGACCTCTGTAAAGTCCTTCAGTGTTTTGAGGAATGCACATGGCTGGTAAGCGCAGACGACGCCATCCTAAGCATGAGCATCCCACTTATGCGTCTGCTCATGCAAACTTTGACGCACATTAAGGAGCAGGCGTCTGCAGCTGAGGTTGACGAAGAGGAAGAGGAGGAGGAAATCCTTGATGACAGTCAGCCATTGTCTGCTCCTGGACCTCTCCTGCACGAGGTGGAGGAAGAAGAGGAAGAGGAGGAGGAGGGTGATGATGGGGATGATTATTTAGGGGAGGAGGATGCTTCTCGTGTGTACAGAGAAAATGTTGGCGTGGCAAGGTCTGGTACAGGGTTTGTGCGTGACTGGAGGTATGTGGGTTTGCCAGAAAGTGCTCCTCCACCAAGCAGTCGCACTGCATCATTGACACCGGGAACAGTGGCCCACATGTCAGATTATGCCTTGCAGATCCTAAAAAGGGACCCCCGCATTGCCAAAATGATGAACGATGACGACTACTGGTTGGCCAGCATCCTGGATCCACGCTATAAAGGCAAATTACAAAACATCATGCCACAGGAGAACCTTGACCTAATATTGGCTAACAAACAAGCTACTCTGGTAATCCGGTTGGTTGAGGCATTCACAGCACACAGCAGCGGTGATGGTTCTCACATGAGCCGTAGGGGCCAGGGGCAGCTTGGAAGAGGTGTTTGTGGTGCACATATCAGAAGTGGTGTTGGAGACAGGGGTTTCATGACTATGTTGTGGACTGATTTTTCAAGTTCCACTCACACGACTGGTAATACTGCATCGATGGAAAGTGACAGGAGACAGCACTTGTCAACTATGGTTACAAACTACTCCCATGTCGATGTTCTCCCTCACAGGTCATTCCCCTTTGACTATTGTGCCGCTAAACTGGACACCTGGCCTGAATTGGCACAATATGCGCTACAGGAGCTCGCTTGCCCAGCTGCAAGTGTGCTATCGGAAAGAGTCTTCAGTGCTGCTGGATCAATCCTGACAGAAAAAAGGACCCGTTTGTCGACCCAAAATGTGGATGATCTAACCTTCATTAAAATGAACCATGCATGGGTTTCCAAGGATTTTGTCCCACCTTCCCCTGATGACACATAGGTTGACATAAAAATGGCTTGCTTTGGTCCTCCTCTTCCTGGGACTTGAACAATTTCGCCTTTTGCATCAGCTGAATGTCCAACATCAAAATATGCCACTTTCTAAAACTCCCTAACTGTGCTGCCTCCCCCCCATGGCTGGGGTCACCACCTAGCGCACGAAACCGTGCGAGTTCCGTTGCCATGGACTGGAGGGTAGGCCGACTCTTGGGCGCGGGCACTGGCACAGGGTCCCTCATAGTGCAATCAAGTGTCTCTGATGGTGGTGGTGCACATCCGCCGTCAGACACACTGCCGTACTATGAGGGGCCCAGTGCCAGTACCGACACCCACGAATGGGCCCCCCTTGCTTGGGCAGGGCCCCAGCATTTGCAATCTTTACCTCTCCCTGCTCCTTCGCTGTGTAGTCTGGGCCGTCAAATCCATACTGGGCCTGACACCATCTGAGCCTGCCTCCTGATCTATAGACATATATTTTGAATGTGTACACTATGCTATCCATACATGTTATCCGGTGATACGGTACCCTTTCTCACCTTTGTGCAATCATGTGTAATCCATACTGGGCCTGACACTGTCTGAGCCTGCCTCCTGATCTATAGACATATATTTTGAATGTGTACACTATGCTATCCATACATGTTATCCGGTGATACGGTACCCTTTCTCACCTTTGTGCAATCACGTGTAATCCATACTGGGCCTGACACCGTCTGAGCCTGCCTCCTGATCTATAGACATATATTTTGAATGTGTACACTATGCTATCCATACATGTTATCTGGTGATACGGTACCCTTTCTCACCTTTGTGCAATCACGTGTAATCCATACTGGGCCTGACACTGTCTGAGCCTGCCTCCTGATCTATAGACATACAGTATATTTTGAATGTGTACACTATGCTATCCATACATGTTATCCGGTGATACGGTACCCTTTCTCAACTTTGTGCAATCACGTGTAATCCATACTGGGCCTGACACCGTCTGAGCCTGCCTCCTGATCTATAGACATATATTTTGAATGTGTACACTATGCTATCCATACATGTTATCTGGTGATACGGTACCCTTTCTCACCTTTGTGCAATCACGTGTAATCCATACTGGGCCTGACACCGTCTGAGCCTGCCTCCTGATCTATAGACATATATTTTGAATGTGTACACTATGCTATCCATAAATGTTATCCGGTGATACGGTACCCTTTCTCACCTTTGTGCAATCACGTGTAATCCATACTTGGCCTGACACCGTCTGAGCCTGCCTCCTGATCTATAGACATGTATTTTGAATGTGTACACTATGCTATCCATACATGTTATCCGGTGATACGGTACCCTTTCTCACCTTTGTGCAATCACGTGTAATCCATACTGGGCCTGACACCATCTGAGCTGCCTCCTGATCTAAAGACATATATTTTGAATGTGTACACTATGCTATCCATAAATGTTATCCGGTGATACGGTACCCTTTCTCACCTTTGTGGAATCACATGTAATCCATACTGAGCCTGACACCGTCTGAGCCTGCCTCCTGATCTATAGACATATATTTTGAATGTGTACACTATGCTATCCATACATGTTTTCCGGTGATACGGTACCCTTTCTCACCTTTGTGCAATCACGTGTAATCCATACTGGGCCTGACACCGTCTGAGCCTGCCTCCTGATCTATAGACATATATTTTGAATGTGTACACTATGCTATCCATACATGTTATCTGGTGATACGGTACCCTTTCTCACCTTTGTGCAATCACGTGTAATCCATACTGGGCCTGACACTGTCTGAGCCTGCCTCCTGATCTATAGACATATAGTATATTTTGAATGTGTACACTATGCTATCCATACATTTTATCCGGTGATACGGTAACCTTTCTCAACTTTGTGCAATCACGTGTAATCCATACTGGGCCTGACACCGTCTGAGCCTGCCTCCTGATCTATAGACATATATTTTGAATGTGTACACTATGCTATCTATACATGTTATCCGGTGATACGGTACCCTTTCTCACCTTTGTGCAATCACGTGTAATCCATATTGGGCCTTACACCGTCTGAGCCTGCCTCCTGATCTATAGACATATATTTTGAATGTGTACACTATGCTATCCATACATGTTATCCGGTGATACGGTACCCTTTCTCACCTTTGTGCAATCACGTGTAATCCATACTGGGCCTGACACCGTCTGAGCCTGCCTCCTGATCTATAGACATATATTTTGAATGTGTACACTATGCTATCCATACATGTTATCCGGTGATACGGTACCCTTTCTCACCTTTGTGCAATCACGTGTAATCCATACTGGGCCTGACACCGTCTGAGCCTGCCTCCTGATCTATAGACATATATTTTGAATGTGTACACTATGCTATCCATACATGTTATCCGGTGATACGGTACCCTTTCTCAGCTTTGTGCAATCACGTGTAATCCATACTGGGCCTGAGAACGGCTGGCAAGCTGTTAAGCAAGCTACAGCACCTGTGGTTTGCACACGTAAGTTTTTCATTTTTTCAGGAATGACGGTTAGGCCTAATTCCGGAACTGTGGTTAACCTGCACTTACTGGGAAATCATCGTTCGTGGGTAATAATTGTAATCCCAATTCCCCATCACTAACGATGTTCAGCGGGTTATCTGCACCTGTAAGCGACAAACGCTGGCCCTTTCAGTGTAGCGCACATGCAGCCACGGACATGTAAGGGTATGACACACCAGTTATTGGCCAATCTCACATGCCAGAGCCTCGCGTGTACCTCTAGTAAGCCGGACTCGGACCGCGGGGCATGACAGAGTCTCGTTCATTAACGGAATGTGTGCATCTTTTTTGTTGCTGGATGGTTGAGGTTGCCCGTGTTGAGTCAAATTACGCCGCAGGCTCCACTCCTGGTGGTGCCCTTCTGGACATTCCTTTAAGGTTCAGCTTTGCAACCATACTGCCCACGTAAAACAAACACTTTGCCTTCATGAACGCTGTTTGGAGGGTCGTGACTCGTGGGAATAACGCCGCCCAATCAGTTAACCTGCTAGAGAGATCCTTCGTTGCTCCCAAGCATGACATCACACTCCCTAGGAGGAAGGTAATGCCACTGTGGCGACCGTACTCCTGGGGGCGACACTAGTGCACTGATGCCCAGCCACTGCTCGATGAATCTGCTAGTACATTGACCCAGACCACTACATTCCCCTCGCACTCTACACGGCCTGAATCTGACCCTGATGAAACTCAGGTTACCCTTCCCATATACTGTTCCATCTTACACGGTGACAAAGAGGAAGCTGCAGATGAAAGTGCAGGTTCGGCCCATCTGCCGTCAGACACACCACCGTACTATCAGGGGCCCTGTGCCAGTGCCATCGCCAAAAAGTGGGCCCCCCTGCTTGCTCAGGATCACAGCACTTGCAAGGTTGAAATACTGTGCAGTGAGATGGAAGATGGGGACGACGAAGAGTCTAGACTAGTACAGGGATTCCCTAGCGAGGAGACTTATTTCATTGTTTTCAATGTTGGGACAGCAATTTTTGGGGAGCACTATACTCTGGAGAGTGATAGATGGGGCCCACCATACACTAGAACATTCCAAAGGTGGACATCAGACACTGGAGCAGCATTTACAGGGCCCATTATACACTAGAGCATTAGAAATGGGGCCCATTATGTATGGAGCATTATTTGGGCCCATAAGACAGTGGAGCTTCATCCATGGGGACCAACATATACTGTAGCATTATGTGGAGCTCATCATATACTGTTTCAAACATTATATGGGACCAATGATTCTGTATGGAGAAATAGATGGGCCTCGTCTTGAGATGTAAAAAGTGAAGTATTTTTCTTTGTAGTATACCACTATTTCTCTGCCGTATCGGAGCAGCATGAGTTGTGGTATGTGTTAAAGGGGCGCTCTTTCACCCAGGGCACATGAAAACCTGGAGCCAGCCCTACCCCCCCACAACTTTAGCCAAATAACCCCCATTTTTCAGTGCGTAACTAGTATTATGAAGTAAATAAAGGGAGACAAGCTTCAGTAATAAGAATTTATGCTTTTGGCATTCAAATGGGCACTGTAAGTGTGTTTCCTGTCCTCCTCTCACTGCCGACTTTTCTTCCCTATTGACTTACATTGGGTTTCGTGTTTCATTCGGCCCCCCGACTTTTCCCTACAGTCGGCCGATTTCGTTCGACCCGACTTTTGCGAAAGTCGGGTTTCGCGAAACCCAATTCGACCCGAAAAAAGGCAAAGTCGCTCATCTCTACTAAGTTGTACTGTACAGCCACATATTGGGTATAGTGATGAGCAAGCATGCCTGTCACTACTCGTTACTCACTCGAGCATAAGTATGCTCGAGATGCTCATTACTGGATATGTATTTTTATAATGTTTGATCCGGAGCTCGAGTCACTGCCCTGCATAATTGCTGCTGTTTATACAGCAAATAAACATGTGGGGATTGCCTGAGAGTCACTGTAATGTCTCAGCTATCTTGGTTGTGGTATAGCAGTGATTGGCTGGCCGCATAGCGTCATCAGGTCTATATAAGACCTGTAATGCCATGCTCAGCATTCTGTACCCCGGACACAGGCATCATAGGTAGGGAGAGGTGCTGTTCAAAGAGGGAATGAATTGTAGCTGTGCATTAGCCAGGGATTCAACCACATTTACATTTCTTTCAAGTACAACAACAGCTCTTCTTAGAGCTAATTCTTATCAATATTCATACTGCTGTTAGTAGCTGGAGACACACTAGGCTGGAGACACACCATGCTGAGTGCCCGGAGATAAGTGATCCCACATTTGGACACTCCGAAGAGCTGTTCACATTTCCATATATAGATTCTGGCCTATCGCCCTGCCCGTTTCATTCAAGACATGAGGAGATCACTTATAGCAATGCCCAAATTTTTGAGCATCTCATGCTCATAAGAAGGCGATGATGGGAAAATGCAATTACTGTCACAAGAGATGGATGATGGTGAGACACAATTGCCAACAATTGCTGCTGTTAGATCAGCAAGTCAGGAGGAGGGCAAGAGTGCAGAAGTGGAAGACAAGGTGGTGGACGATGAAGTCACCTACCCAACCTGGGAAGGTGACATGCAGAGTGAGGACAGCAGTGCATAGGGGAAGGGATCTGCAACACCAAAAAAGGCAGGAAGAGCAATGGGGTGGACAGAGACATAAGGTGAGCAACTGTTCCCCAGAGCACCAAGACGGGTGAAGTTGCCAAGCCAAGGGTTACGTGTTCCCGAGTCTAGCGCTTTTTTTAAAGACAGTCCATTTAACCAAAAAAAGGCCATTTGCAACATTTGTCATGCCGGCATCAGCATTGCCAGTACAAATACCAGTCTGACCACCACCAGCATGCTCAGGCACGTGACAGCAAAGCATCCGACTAGTTGGGCCGAATGCCAGGATCCTGAAACAGTGTCTGCGGGTGACACCACAGCCTATTCCCCTGATCTATTTGCATGCCAATAGCCTGTCCATAGCGCAGGTGAAGATGCCTACTACCCTGCACCTGTCATTGCACGCTTTCAAATACTGTCAGCAATCACACCCTTGTCTCAGCACAGAAATCAGTTGTCCCTACCCTAGTCCTTGGAATGCAAGTGTAAATATGCAGCCACCCACAGGCCACAATACTAAGCGGCCACATTTAAAGACTGCTTGCCCTGGAAATGTTGGCATTTAGGCTTGTGGAGATGGGACCTTTCTGCAAACCTCATGGTGGTGGCTGTACCTCAGTACTCAGTCCCCAGCCACCATTATTTCTCCTGGTGTGCCGCCCCAGCCTTATACAAGTATGTGTCACATAACATCAGCCTTGCCCTGACCAATGCTGTTACTTGGAAGGTCCACTTAACCACGGACACGTAGACAAGTGCTTATAGCCAGGGACGCTTCTTTTCCATGACAGCACACTGGGTGAACATTGTGGAAGCTGGGACCCAGTCCGTTCCTGGGATGGAACATATGCTACCAACACCGAGGATTGTGAGCCCTGGTTCAATCAGGGTTGCCCCCACTTTCCTCAGCAGTTCCTGCACCTGCTCATCAGCCTACATATCCGGAATGTCACCATCAGTCAGTCGCAAGCTGGAAGCTCTGCAACACTGACTAGGCCAAGTGGCAACAGGCTCTGTTAAAGCTAATCTGCTTAAATGACAAACCACACACCGCCATGGAGTTGTTGATCAGACTGATCTGTGGTTCTCGCCCCTGAACCTACAACCAGGCATGGTCATGTGTGACAATGGCCATAACCTGGTGGCAGCTCTGAAGCTTGGCAAACACACACAAACCATGCTTAGCCCACGTGCTCAGCTTAGTGCTTTAGCGGTTTCTCAAAATCTACCCACATCAGCCTGAGCAACGTATGAAAGTATGGCGCATGTGTACCCATTTCCGCAAGTCAGCTACAGATGCAACTTCCTGCTCATAAACTGGTGTGCAATGTCACCACTAGTTGGAAAATTATCACCAAACATAAATTTAGTCCGAATATGGCACATTCGGATTCGTGATCGGAAACCCAAGGAAAATTTTATAAAATTGGTACAAATTGGTAACATTCGGAAAAAAGGGCTGGACAATATTCATGTCGCCACAAAAATATGGGTATAGATTGTCCTGAGTAAGTGGTGTGTGTGATCACCATGAAGCGTGTAGAAATAAAGTCTATTTCTCTATTGTATCCACTTGGACTCCCCTGGTTCATCATTTTGACAGGCAAGCAGCGCAGTCTGATGCCCAATTCTCTTTACCCAACAAGGAATCATCTCTCCGGGGCTTGAAGCAGCAGCCAATGCTAAGTACAGTGGTTGTGCCTCACACAACCACAAGAGTTGAGCGACTTTTTTAGGGTCGCGTTTCGTTTCGTGAAACCCGACTTTTCCAAAAGTCGGGTCGAGCAAGATCGTCCGATTATAGGGAAAAGTCGGGGTCGTCCCGAAACACGAAACCCAATGTAAGTCAATGGGGAATAAAAGTCGGCAGTGAGAGGAGGACAGGAAACACACCTACAGTGCCCATTTGAATGCCAAAAGCATCAATTCTTCTTACTTAAGCTTGTCAACCTTAATTAACTTCATAATACAAGTTACGCACTGAAAAATGGGGGTTATTTGGCTAAATTTGTGGGGGGGGGGGCTGGCTGCAGGTTTTCATGTGCCCTGGGCGAAAGAGCGCCCCTTTAACACATACCACAACTCATCATGCTCCGATACGGCAGAGAAATAGCGGTATAGTACAATGAAAAATACCTCACTTTTTACATCTCATGATGAGGCCCATCTATTTCTCCATACAAAATCATTGGTCCCATATAATGTTTGAAACAGTATATGATGAGCTCCACATAATGCTACAGTATATGTTGGTCCCCATGGATGAAGCTCCACTGTCTTATGGGCCCAAATAATGCTCCAAACATAATGGGCCCCATTTCTAATGCTCTAGTGTATAATGGGCCCTGTAAATGCTGCTCCAGTGTCTGATGTCCACCTTTGGAATGTTCCAGTGTATGGTGGGCCCCATCTATCATTCTCCAGAGTATAGTGCTCCCCAAAAATTGCTGTCCCAACATAGAAAACAATCAAATAAGTCTCCTCGCTAGGGAATCCCTGTACTTGTCTGGACAGGTGCTGTAGCTTGCTTAACAGCTCGCCAGCCGTTCTCACGCCCAGTATGAATTGCACGTGATTGCACAAAGGTTAGAAAGGGTACCGTATCCCTGGATAACATGTATGGATAGCGTACACATTCAAAATATATGTCTATACAGCATGAGGCAGGCTCAGACGGTGTTAGGCCCAGTATGGATTGCACGTCATTGCACAAAGGTTAGAAGGGGTACCGTATCCCCGGATAACATGTATGGATAGCGTACACATTCAAAATATATGTCTATACAGCATGAGGCAGGCTCAGACGGTGTTAGGCCCAGTATGGATTGCACGTCATTGCACAAAGGTTAGAAGGGGTACCGTATCCCCGGATAACAAGTATGGATAGCGTACACATTCAAAATATATGTCTATACAGCATGAGGCAGGCTCAGACGGTGTTAGGCCCAGTATGGATTGCACGTCATTGCACAAACGTTAGAAAGGGTACCGTATCCCTGGATAACATGTATGGATAGCGTACACATTCAAAATATATGTCTATACAGCATGAGGCAGGCTCAGACGGTGTTAGGCCCAGTATGGATTGCATGTCATTGCACAAAGGTTAGAAAGGGTACCGTATCCCTGGATAACATGTATGGATAGCGTACACATTCAAAATATATGTCTATACAGCATGAGGCAGGCTCAGACGGTGTTAGGCCCAGTATGGATTGCATGTCATTGCACAAAGGTTAGAAGGGGTACCGTATCCCCGGATAACATGTATGGATAGCGTACACATTCAAAATATATGTCTATACAGCATGAGGCAGGCTCAGACGGTGTTAAGCCCAGTATGGATTGCACGTCATTGCACAAAGGTTAGAAGGGGTACCGTATCCCCGGATAACATGTATGGATAGCGTACACATTCAAAATATATGTCTATACAGCATGAGGCAGGCTCAGACGGTTTAAGGCCCAGTATGGATTGCACGTGATTGCACAAAGGTTAGAAAGGGTACCGTATCCCTGGATAACATGTATGGATAGCGTACACATTCAAAATATATGTCTATACAGCATGAGGCAGGCTCAGACGGTGTTAGGCCCAGTATGGATTGCACGTCATTGCACAAAGGTTAGAAGGGGTACCGTATCCCCGGATAACATGTATGGATAGCGTACACATTCAAAATATATGTCTATACAGCATGAGGCAGGCTCAGACGGTGTTAGGCCCAGTATGGATTGCACGTCATTGCACAAAGGTTAGAAGGGGTACCGTATCCCCGGATAACATGTATGGATAGCGTACACATTCAAAATATATGTCTATACAGCATGAGGCAGGCTCAGACGGTGTTAGGCCCAGTATGGATTGCACGTCATTGCACAAAGGTTAGAAAGGGTACCGTATCCCTGGATAACATGTATGGATAGCGTACACATTCAAAATATATGTCTATACAGCATGAGGCAGGCTCAGACGGTGTTAGGCCCAGTATGGATTGCACGTCATTGCACAAAGGTTAGAAAGGGTACCGTATCCCTGGATAACATGTATGGATAGCGTACACATTCAAAATATATGTCTATACAGCATGAGGCAGGCTCAGACGGTGTTAGGCCCAGTATGGATTGCACGTCTTTGCACAAAGGTTAGAAAGGGTACCGTATCCCTGGATAACATGTATGGATAGCGTACACATTCAAAATATATGTCTATACAGCATGAGGCAGGCTCAGGCGGTGTTAGGCCCAGTATGGATTGCACGTCATTGCACAAAGGTTAGAAGGGGTACCGTATCCCCGGATAACATGTATGGATAGCGTACACATTCAAAATATATATCTATACAGCATGAGGCAGGCTCAGGCGGTGTTAGGCCCAGTATGGATTGCACGTCATTGCACAAAGGTTAGAAGGGGTACCGTATCCCCGGATAACATGTATGGATAGCGTACACATTCAAAATATATGTCTATACAGCATGAGGCAGGCTCAGACGGTGTTAGGCCCAGTATGGATTGCACGTCATTGCACAAAGGTTAGAAAGGGTACCGTATCCCTGGATAACATGTATGGATAGCGTACACATTCAAAATATATGTCTATACAGCATGAGGCAGGCTCAGACGGTGTTAGGCCCAGTATGGATTGCACGTCATTGCACAAAGGTTAGAAACGGTACCGTATCCCTGGATAACATATATGGATAGCGTACACATTCAAAATATATGTCTATACAGCATGAGGCAGGCTCAGACGGTGTTAGGCCCAGTATGGATTGCACGTCATTGCACAAAGGTTAGAAGGGGTACCGTATCCCCGGATAACATGTATGGATAGCGTACACATTCAAAATATATGTCTATACAGCATGAGGCAGGCTCAGACGGTGTTAGGCCCAGTATGGATTGCACGTGATTGCACAAAGGTTAGAAAGGGTACCGTACCCTGGATAACATGTATGGATAGCGTACACATTCAAAATATATGTCTATACAGCATGAGGCAGGCTCAGACGGTGTTAGGCCCAGTATGGATTGCACGTCATTGCACAAAGGTTAGAAGGGGTACCGTATCCGCGGATAACATGTATGGATAGCGTACATATTCAAAATATATGTCTATACAGCATGAGGCAGGCTCAGACTGTGTTAGGCCCAGTATGGATTGCACGTCATTGCACAAAGGTTAGAAGGGGTACCGTATCCCCGGATAACATGTATGGATAGCGTACACATTCAAAATATATGTCTATACAGCATGAGGCAGGCTCAGACGGTTTAAGGCCCAGTATGGATTGCACGTGATTGCACAAAGGTTAGAAAGGGTACCGTATCCCTGGATAACATGTATGGATAGCGTACACATTCAAAATATATGTCTATACAGCATGAGGCAGGCTCAGACGGTGTTAGGCCCAATATGGATTGCACGTCATTGCACAAAGGTTAGAAGGGGTACCGTATCCCCGGATAACATGTATGGATAGCGTACACATTCAAAATATATGTCTATACAGCATGAGGCAGGCTCAGACGGTGTTAGGCCCAGTATGGATTGCACGTCATTGCACAAAGGTTAGAAGGGGTACCGTATCCCCGGATAACATGTATGGATAGCGTACACATTCAAAATATATGTCTATACAGCATGAGGCAGGCTCAGACGGTGTTAGGCCCAGTATGGATTGCACGTCATTGCACAAAGGTTAGAAAGGGTACCGTATCCCTGGATAACATGTATGGATAGCGTACACATTCAAAATATATGTCTATACAGCATGAGGCAGGCTCAGACGGTGTTAGGCCCAGTATGGATTGCACGTCATTGCACAAAGGTTAGAAAGGGTACCGTATCCCTGGATAACATGTATGGATAGCGTACACATTCAAAATATATGTCTATACAGCATGAGGCAGGCTCAGACGGTGTTAGGCCCAGTATGGATTGCACGTCTTTGCACAAAGGTTAGAAAGGGTACCGTATCCCTGGATAACATGTATGGATAGCGTACACATTCAAAATATATGTCTATACAGCATGAGGCAGGCTCAGGCGGTGTTAGGCCCAGTATGGATTGCACGTCATTGCACAAAGGTTAGAAGGGGTACCGTATCCCCGGATAACATGTATGGATAGCGTACACATTCAAAATATATGTCTATACAGCATGAGGCAGGCTCAGACGGTGTTAGGCCCAGTATGGATTGCACGTCATTGCACAAAGGTTAGAAGGGGTACCGTATCCCCTGATAACATGTATGGATAGCGTACACATTCAAAATATATGTCTATACAGCATGAGGCAGGCTCAGACGGTGTTAGGCCCAGTATGGATTGCACGTCATTGCACAAAGGTTAGAAGGGGTACCGTATCCCCGGATAACATGTATGGATAGCGTACACATTCAAAATATATGTCTATACAGCATGAGGCAGGCTCAGACGGTGTTAGGCCCAGTATGGATTGCACGTCATTGCACAAAGGTTAGAAGGGGTACCGTATCCCCGGATAACATGTATGGATAGCGTACACATTCAAAATATATGTCTATACAGCATGAGGCAGGCTCAGACGGTGTTAGGCCCAGTATGGATTGCACGTCATTGCACAAAGGTTAGAAAGGGTACCGTATCCCTAGATAACATGTATGGATAGCGTACACATTCAAAATATATGTCTATACAGCATGAGGCAGGCTCAGACGGTGTTAGGCCCAGTATGGTTTGCACGTCATTGCACAAAGGTTAGAAACGGTACCGTATCCCTGGATAACATATATGGATAGCGTACACATTCAAAATATATGTCTATACAGCATGAGGCAGGCTCAGACGGTGTTAGGCCCAGTATGGATTGCACGTCATTGCACAAAGGTTAGAAGGGGTACCGTATCCCCGGATAACATGTATGGATAGCGTACACATTCAAAATATATGTCTATACAGCATGAGGCAGGCTCAGACGGTGTTAGGCCCAGTATGGATTGCACGTGATTGCACAAAGGTTAGAAAGGGTACCGTACCCTGGATAACATGTATGGATAGCGTACACATTCAAAATATATGTCTATACAGCATGAGGCAGGCTCAGACGGTGTTAGGCCCAGTATGGATTGCACGTCATTGCACAAAGGTTAGAAGGGGTACCGTATCCGCGGATAACATGTATGGATAGCGTACATATTCAAAATATATGTCTATACAGCATGAGGCAGGCTCAGACTGTGTTAGGCCCAGTATGGATTGCACGTCATTGCACAAAGGTTAGAAGGGGTACCGTATCCCCAGATAACATGTATGGATAGCGTACACATTAAAAATATATGTCTATACAGCATGAGGCAGGCTCAGACGGTGTTAGGCCCAGTATGGATTGCACGTCATTGCACAAAGGTTAGAAAGGGTACCGTATCCCTGGATAACATGTATGGATAGCGTACACATTCAAAATATATGTCTATACAGCATGAGGCAGGCTCAGACGGTGTTAGGCCCAGTATGGATTGCACGTCATTGCACAAAGGTTAGAAAGGGTACCGTATCCCTGGATAACATGTATGGATAGCGTACACATTCAAAATATATGTCTATACAGCATGAGGCAGGCTCAGACGGTGTTAGGCCCAGTATGGATTGGACGTCATTGCACAAAGGTTAGAAGGGGTACCGTATCCCCGGATAACATGTATGGATAGCGTACACATTCAAAATATATGTCTATACAGCATGAGGCAGGCTCAGACGGTGTTAAGCCCAGTATGGATTGCACGTCATTGCACAAAGGTTAGAAGGGGTACCGTATCCCCGGATAACATGTATGGATAGCGTACACATTCAAAATATATGTCTATACAGCATGAGGCAGGCTCAGACGGTGTTAGGCCCAGTATGGATTGCACGTCATTGCACAAAGGTTAGAAGGGGTACCGTATCCCCGGATAACATGTATGGATAGCGTACACATTCAAAATATATGTCTATACAGCATGAGGCAGGCTCAGACGGTGTTAGGCCCAGTATGGATTGCACGTCATTGCACAAAGGTTAGAAAGGGTACCGTATCCCTGGATAACATGTATGGATAGCGTACACATTCAAAATATATGTCTATACAGCATGAGGCAGGCTCAGACGGTGTTAGGCCCAGTATGGATTGCAAGTCATTGCACAAAGGTTAGAAAGGGTACCGTATCCCTGGATAACATGTATGGATAGCGTACACATTCAAAATATATGTCTATACAGCATGAGGCAGGCTCAGGCGGTGTTAGGCCCAGTATGGATTGCACGTCATTGCACAAAGGTTAGAAGGGGTACCGTATCCCCGGATAACATGTATGGATAGCGTACACATTCAAAATATATGTCTATACAGCATGAGGCAGGCTCAGACGGTGTTAGGCCCAGTATGGATTGCACGTCATTGCACAAAGGTTAGAAAGGGTACCGTATCCCTGGATAACATGTATGGATAGCGTACACATTCAAAATATATGTCTATACAGCATGAGGCAGGCTCAGACGGTGGTAGGCCCAGTATGGATTGCACGTCATTGCACAAAGGTTAGAAGGGGTACCGTATCCCCGGATAACATGTATGGATAGCGTACACATTCAAAATATATGTCTATACAGCATGAGGCAGGCTCAGACGGTGTTAGGCCCAGTATGGATTGCACGTCATTGCACAAAGGTTAGAAAGGGTACCGTATCCCTGGATAACATGTATGGATAGCGTACACATTCAAAATATATGTCTATACAGCATGAGGCAGGCTCAGACGGTGTTAGGCCCAGTATGTATTGCACGTCATTGCACAAAGGTTAGAAAGGGTACCGTATCCCTGGATAACATGTATGGATAGCGTACACATTCAAAATATATGTCTATACAGCATGAGGCAGGCTCAGACGGTGTTAGGCCCAGTATGGATTGCACGTCATTGCACAAAGGTTAGAAGGGGTACCGTATCCCCGGATAACATGTATGGATAGCATACACATTCAAAATATATGTCTATACAGCATGAGGCAGGCTCAGACGGTGTTAGGCCCAGTATGGATTGCACGTCATTGCACAAAGGTTAGAAAGGGTACCGTATCCCTGGATAACATGTATGGATAGCGTACACATTCAAAATATATGTCTATACAGCATGAGGCAGGCTCAGGCGGTGTTAGGCCCAGTATGGATTGCACGTCATTGCACAAAGGTTAGAAGGGGTACCGTATCCCCGGATAACATGTATGGATAGCGTACACATTCAAAATATATGTCTATACAGCATGAGGCAGGCTCAGACGGTGTTAGGCCCAGTATGGATTGCACGTCATTGCACAAAGGTTAGAAAGGGTACCGTATCCCTGGATAACATGTATGGATAGCGTACACATTCAAAATATATGTCTATACAGCATGAGGCAGGCTCAGACGGTGTTAGGCCAAGTATGGATTGCACGTCATTGCACAAAGGTTAGAAGGGGTACCGTATCCCCGGATAACATGTATGGATAGCGTACACATTCAAAATATATGTCTATACAGCATGAGGCAGGCTCAGACGGTGTTAGGCCCAGTATGGATTGCACGTCATTGCACAAAGGTTAGAAGGGGTACCGTATCCCCGGATAACATGTATGGATAGCATACACATTCAAAATATATGTCTATACAGCATGAGGCAGGCTCAGACGGTGTTAGGCCCAGTATGGATTGCACGTCATTGCACAAAGGTTAGAAAGGGTACCGTATCCCTGGATAACATGTATGGATAGCGTACACATTCAAAATATATGTCTATACAGCATGAGGCAGGCTCAGACGGTGTTAGGCCCAGTATGGATTGCACGTCATTGCACAAAGGTTAGAAGGGGTACCGTATCCCCGGATAACATGTATGGATAGCGTACACATTCAAAATATATGTCTATACAGCATGAGGCAGGCTCAGACGGTGTTAGGCCCAGTATGGATTGCACGTCATTGCACAAAGTTTAGAAGGGGTAACGTATCCCCGGATAACATGTATGGATAGCGTACACATTCAAAATATATGTCTATACATCAGGAGGCAGGCTCAGACGGTGTCAGGCACAGTATGGATTTGACGGCCCAGATTACACAGCGGAGGAGCAGGGAGAGGTAAAGATTGCAAATGCTGGGGCCCTGGCCAAGCAAGGGGGGCCCACTCGTGGGCGTCGGTACTGGCACTGGGCCCCTCATAGTACAGCGGTGTGTCTGACGGCGGGTGTGCACCACCACCGTCAGAGACACTTGATTGCACTATGAGGGACCCTGTGCCAGTGCCCGCACCCAAGAGTCGGCCTACCCACCTGTCCAGGGCAACGGCACTCGCACGGTGTCGTGCGCTAGGTGGTGACCCCGGCCATGGGGGGGGAGGCAGCACAGTTAGGGAGTTTTAGAAAGTGGCATATGTTGATGTTGGACATTCAACTGATGCAAAAGGCGAAATAGGTGAAGTACCAGGAAGAGGTGGACCAAAGCAAGCCATTTTTCTGTCACCCTATGTGTCATCAGGGGAAGGTGGGACAAAATCCTTGGAAACTCATGCGTGGTTCATTTTAATGAAGGTTAGATCATCCACATTTTGGGTTGACAGACGGGTCCTTTTTTCTGTCAGGATTGATCCAGCTACACTGAAGACTCTTTCCGATAGCACACTTGCAGCTGGGCAAGCGAGCTCCTGTAAGGCATATTGTGCCAATTCAGGCCAGGTGTCCAGCTTAGCGGCCCAATAGTCAAAGGGGAATGACCTGTGTGGGAGAACATCGATATGGGAGGAAAAGTAGTTTGTAACCATAGTTGACAACTGCTGTCTCCTGTCACTTTCCATCGATGCAGTATTACCAGTTGTGTGAGCGGTATTTGAAAAATCAGTCCACAACATTGTCATGAAACCCCCGTCTCCAACGCCACTTCTGCTGTGTGCACCACGAACACCTCTGCCAAGCTGCCCCCGGCCCGTACGGCTCGTGTGAGAACCATCACCGCTGCTGTGTGCTGGGAATGCCTCAAGCAACCGATTTACCAGAGTTGCTTGTTTATTAGCCAATATTAGGTCAAGGTTCTCCTGTGGCATGATGTTTTGTAATTTGCCTTTATAGCATGGATCCAGGATGCTGGCCAACCAGTAGTCGTCATCGTTCATCATTTTGGCAATGCGGGGGTCCCTTTTTAGGATCCGCAAGGCATAATCTGACATGTGGGCCTATGTTCCCGGTGTCAATGATGCACTGCGAGTGCTGGGTGGAGGAGCACTTTCTGGCAAATCCACATCCCTCCAGTCACGCACAAACCCTGTACCAGACCTTGCCACGCCAACATTTTCACTTGCCCCATGAGATGCATCCTCCTCCCCTAAGTAATAATCCCCATCATCCTCCTCCTCTTCTTCCTCCACCTCGTCCAGGAGAGGTCCCTGAGCAGACAATGGCTGAATGTCATCAAGGATTCCCTCCTCCTCTTCCTCCTCATCAACATTGGCTGCAGACGCCTGCTCCTTAAGGTGCGTCAAAGTTTGCATGAGCAGACGCATAAGTGGGATGCTCATGCTTAGGATGGCGTCGTCTGCGCTTACCAGCCGTGTGCATTCCTCAAAACACTGAAGGACTTTACAAAGGTCTTTCAGCTTCGACCACTGCACGCCTTTCAACTCCAAGTCTGCTCTCAAAGTGCCTGGCCGTGTATCCTCCCACAAATGCATTATGGCCTGCCTCTGCTCGCACAGCCGCTCCACCATGTGCAGGGTGGAGTTCCACCTTGTTGCAATGTCGATAATGAGGCGGTGGTTGGGAAGGTGGAGCAATCGCTGCAGCTTCTGCATACGAACGGAGTGTACAGGCGACCGGCGGATGTGCGCGTACAGTCTTCGCACCTTCTGGAGCAGGGCTGTTAACTCCGGATAATTTTTGAGGAAGCACTGCACCACCAGGTTCAAGGTGTGAGCCAAGCAAGGTATGTGGCTGAGTTTTGAAAGGGCTATGGCTGCCACAAAATTACGGCCGTTATCACTAACTACCTTGCCTGCCTCAAGATGTACACTGCCCAGCCATGACTCAGTTTGTCGCTTCAAGTACTCGGCCAGCACCTCGGCGGTGTGTCTGTCGCCCAAACACATCATCTGCAACACAGCCTGCTGACGCTTTCCACTAGCTGCTCGATAGGGGGACACATCGTGTGCAACAGTGGCAGCTGCAGATGGAGTGCTCGTACGACTGCGCTCTGTGGACGAGCTGTCGCTTCTGGAGGAGGAGGAGGAGGGTCGAACGCCTACAGCCAACTGTTTCCTAGACTGTGGGCTAGGCAGCACTGTCCCACCACCGCTGTCCCCTGTGGACCGTGCATCCACCACATTAACCCAGTGCGCAGTGATGGACACGTAACGGCCCTGGCCATGCCGACTGGACCATGCATCAGTTGTGAGGTGCACCTTTCCACTCACTGACTGCTTGAGTGCATGGACAATGCGGTCTTTCACATGATGGTGGAGGGCTGGGATGGCTTTGCGAGAGAAGAAGTGGCGACTGGGTAGGTCATAGCGTGGTACTGCATAGGCCATGAGTTCGCGGAAAGCTGTGCTTTCCACCAACCGAAAGGGCATCATCTCAAACGAGATTAGTTTGGCAATGTGGGCGTTCAAACCCAGTGTACGCGGATGAGGGACTGAGTACTTTCTTGACCTACTCATAGTGTCTGGGAGGGTGAGCTGGACTTGAGAGCTGCATATGGTGGAAGTAGCAGTGGACAGGGCGGACTGAGAGAGGGTTGATGATGGTGATGGAGTTGGTGTTCTTTCTGATGGCCTAGAATCAGTCTTTCATTGATATAACAGTGGGATTCCCTGACTGCTGTGGCCTTGCAACGACACCTCAACATTTGCTGCTGTGCTAACCGGTGTGCTTACAGTGGGGGAAACAATGTAGCGTTGCTGACTACCTTCGTTGTGATCAGTTGCACATGTGGCACTTGAGGTTTGGTGTTGTGTCCACGCTTGCAAGTGCATGCTGGTTAAATGTCTAAGCATGCAACTGGTATTCAAATTTTTCAGATTTTTCCCTCGGCTAAAGGTCTTTGCGCACTTCTTACAGATAACCTTGGCCTGATCATGAGAATTTTGTTCAAAAAACTGCCACACTGCACTCTTCCTACTTTGGCAGACATTTTGCGGCCTAGCACGCTGTGATCTTTTGACCCTCTGGACAAGCTGTCCAGCAACTCTTTTGATGTTTGGAACCTGTCTTTGGAGTGCTCCGGGCCTGCCAGATAACAGCTGTTGCAATGTCGATGTCTGCTGTGGATGCTCCTCATCTGAGCTATTGGAAGCAGCACCCTCTTCCCCCAATGGATGCCAATCTGGGTCAACAACTGGGTCATCCATCACTTCCTCTTCTATGTCATGTGCACCTTTCTCTGTGTCACCGTGTATGGTGGTATAGTGTGCGGGAAGGGGCACCTGAGTCTCATCAGGGTCAAAATCTGGCTCTGTACACTGCGAGGACAGTGTAGTACTCTGAGTGAATGTACCAGCAGAATCATCCATCAGCGGCTGTGCATCAGTGCACTCCATGTCAGATTCATCTTGGCCTGGGTAATTCACCATTTGACTTGATAATCCAGGCATGGTATGTGAAAACAGCTCCATGGAGTAATCAGTAGTATGGCCTGCGTCATCCTTCAATCTTGGTTGGGGTGAAGGACACAAGGAAAGGTGTGGTTCATGAACATGAGCCTCCAATGACGACTCAGTGCTTTTACTTTTTACAACTGAAGAAGAGGAGGCGATAGAGCTGGAGGCTGAGTCAGCAATGTAAGACAAAACTTTTTCCTGATGCATTGCCTTAAAAAAGCGGTTTGCCAACTCATAGAAAACTAAGCGTTCGAGGCCTTATGTAGACAGACGATGACGCAGGGTCAGCACCTCCTGCATTTGGTCCTATTTTGCTCTTGCCACTACCATCAGATCCACCACCAACACCATCATTACCAGCTGCCAACCCCCGCCCAATTCCATGGCCTCTTCCACCAGCCTTCCTCATTTTTGGTAGAAATGTAGACAAAATCCAACAAACTATATAGTAATGTAAAACAAGGTACAAGGTGTCTATAGGACAGGGGAGTTTTAGAATTTCTGCACACACTTGTGGACAGTGGACACTTGTGGATTGTGTGCGGCCCACTGATATCTGAGCGCTATGTGACACGCTCGATGGCACAGCTGCCTGTGACCAAAGTGACGAGAGGATAATGGAGATTTTGAATCTCTGCGTACACTTGTGGACAGTGGACACTTGTGGATTGTGTGCGGCCCACTGATATCTGAGCACTGTGTGACACGCTCGATGGCACAGCTGCCTGTGACCAAAGTGACGAGAGGATAATGGAGATTTTGAATCTCTGCGTACACTTTTGGACACTGGACACTTGTGGATTGTGTGCGGCCCACTGATATCTGAGCGCTATGTGACACGCTCGATGGCACAGCTGCCTGTGACCAAAGTGACGAGAGGATAATGGAGATTTTGAATCTCTGCGTACACTTGTGGGCAGTGGACACTTGTGGATTGTGTGCGGCCCACTGATATCTGAGCACTATGTGACACATTCGATGGCACAGCTGCCTGTGACCAAAGTGACGAGAGGATAATGGAGATTTTGAATCTCTGCGTACACTTTTGGACACTGGACACTTGTGGATTGTGTGCGGCCCACTGATATCTGAGCGCTATGTGACACGCTCGATGGCACAGCTGCCTGTGACCAAAGTGACGAGAGGATAATGGAGATTTTGAATCTCTGCGTACACTTGTGGACAGTGGACACTTGTGGATTGTGTGCGGCCCACTGATATCTGAGCGCTATGTGACATGCTCGATGGCACAGCTGCCTGTGACCAAAGTGACGAGAGGATAATGGAGATTTTGAATCTCTGCGTACACTTTTGGACACTGGACACTTGTGGATTGTGTGCGGCCCACTGATATCTGAGCGCTATGTGACACGCTCGATGGCACAGCTGCCTGTGACCAAAGTGACGAGAGGATAATGGAGATTTTGAATCTCTGCGTACACTTTTGGACACTGGACACTTGTGGATTGTGTGCGGCCCACTGATATCTGAGCGCTATGTGACACGCTCGATGGCACAGCTGCCTGTGACCAAAGTGACGAGAGGATAATGGAGATTTTGAATCTCTGCGTACACTTTTGGACACTGGACACTTGTGGATTGTGTGCGGCCCACTGATATCTGAGCGCTATGTGACACGCTCGATGGCACAGCTGCCTGTGACCAAAGTGACGAGAGGATAATGGAGATTTTGAATCTCTGCGTACACTTTTGGACACTGGACACTTGTGGATTGTGTGCGGCCCACTGATATCTGAGCGCTATGTGACACGCTCGATGGCACAGCTGCCTGTGACCAAAGTGACGAGAGGATAATGGAGATTTTGAATCTCTGCATACACTTGTGGACAGTGGACACTTGTGGATTGTGTGCAGCCCACTGATATCTGAGCGCTATGTGACATGCTCGATGGCACAGCTGCCTGTGACCAAAGTGACGAGAGGATAATGGAGATTTTGAATCTCTGCGTACACTTTTGGACACTGGACACTTGTGGATTGTGTGCGGCCCACTGATATCTGAGCGCTATGTGACACGCTCGATGGCACAGCTGCCTGTGACCAAAGTGACGAGAGGATAATGGAGATTTTGAATCTCTGCGTACACTTTTGGACACTGGACACTTGTGGATTGTGTGCGGCCCACTGATATCTGAGCGCTATGTGACACGCTCGATGGCACAGCTGCCTGTGACCAAAGTGACGAGAGGATAAGGGAGATTGGATTGCTTTTAAAAAAGCAGTTTGCGGAGCAGTGGGTAAACAGCAATGCCAGCGTGTCAGGAAGCCTTAGAAGGCAGCCCAACAACCAACACCACTGATACACCACAATATAGCCTCCCCTTGCACTGCACACACAGTGACTTGTGTGTTGTGCAGGCCAAATCGCTAGCAGCAGAAGCAGTTTTTTTGTCTTCTTCCCTGCCTAACGCTCTCCCTACAGAATCAGCAGCAACCTCTCCCTATACTAAGATCGGCAGAAGTAAGATGGCGGTCGGCGTGCACGCCCTTTTATACCCCCTGTGACGACCACCAAAGCAAGCCAATCACTTGCATGCCCTTCTGAAAGATGGTGGTGACCCGTGCCTATGTCATCACGTTGCCCACAGTGTCCGTGGATCCTGATTGGCTGAAAAAGAGCGCAAAACAAACTTTTGAAACGCGACTTTGGCGCGTAAGTCGCCGACCTCGTGGCCGACCTCATCCTAGGGTCGGGTTTCGTTTCATGAAACCCGACTTTGCTAAAAGTCGGCGACTTTTGAATTTTTTCGACCCGTTTCGCTCAACTCTAACAACCACAATAGGTGAGTGAATTTGAATTATCTAACAGTCCTTTTATCTTGGACAAGACCCTATGTGTGCTCTATATTCCTTCTAGCTACCATGCACAAATATAGCATTCTAAATAATATTTTTTCACTAGATAAATGTGAAAAAACCTGCTGTATCCACATTTCAACTACTTAGATAGGTGGTCGAATATCAGTCAGATACTGTAGGTAGCTAGTGTCCAGTGTGGCTGTTAAATTTACCTTATAGCACTTTTTTTCTTTTTTGGCCACACTGAGGCTCACAAAGAAAGCCAGCAGGGCACATGTTGTGCATTGCTTCTATTGTGCTGCATACACAAGTATAGCATTCTAATTCATATTTTTTTTCTAGCTAAATGTGAAATAGCCTGCTGTATGCCACCTTGTCATTTTGTGCTGTGGTGATATGAAACTGTGTGCAGACCTAAGGCACATAAAAAAAATTATAATTTTTTCTGTTGCTAAATGTGACACAGCCTGCTGTATGCCACGTTGTCATTTTGTGGAGGTGATATGAACCTGTCAGAAGACCTAACGTGCATTAAAATAATTATATTTTCTTTAGCTGAATGAGATACAGCCCGCCTTATCCCACATTGTCATGTTGTGGCGGTGATATGTACCTGTCAGTAGACTTAACGCGCATTAAAAAAAAATTCTATTTTTTTCTGTTGCTAGATGTGAAACAGCCTGCTGTATCCCACATTGTCATTTTGTGGTGGTGATATGTACAGTGTCCATTTTAGGACAATGGACACTGTAGATATGAAACTGTGCAGACCTAAGGCACATGAAAAAAAATATAATTTTTTCTGTTGCTAAATGTGAAACAGCCCGCTGTATGCCATGTTGTCATTTGGTGGTGGTGATATGAACCTGTGTGCAGACTGTAGTGCTGCAGTAGCACACGTATGCAGTCATGAGGCAGGGACCCACAAAGTTCAAACACAAAACTCCTTTAATGCGTTTCTTCACAGCATTAAATGTCCAAATTCAAGTGCATTTAACCTCAGTGCATAGTATTAGTGTCCATTTCACTGCACTACATACTACACGGCATCCTTCCATTTAGTCACTAAACACGCTGAACTTCCCTTTGATCAAAAGCCATGGGCGACTGCACTGCCATGTTAATGTCTCTTTACTCACAGCTGTACACAGTCCTTGATATCCTCCGGATTACAGTCGGGTACCATATCCACCTGCTTGCATTCATTATACATGCCAGTCCTCCTTCAGGCACAGGACAGTCTACTTCCGGTTCACCTCCAGGCACAAGACAGTCCACCTCTGAGACCAGTCACCGTGAACGACAGCACCACTGTGCATGCTGTGGGTGACAGGCCTATTGACTCCCCTCTGTCCTGTGTCTCTTCACACAGACAAAGCTCTACAGAGCCTCTGCTCTGCACTCTCACCTACACCAAGCTGAAACTGGCCCTGACACACCCAAACCTTTTCCTACATGGCTTTAACAAAGGAACCTGTGGCCTTCAGCCACATGGAAAACCATCCTGCAGTTTATTTCACAACACAGCATCCCAGAGCAGGTTTTCCTTACATCTGCCTTGGACACTAGCATGTCCAAGGCTAGCTCTTATTTTATTTTTAGTCTGCATTGCAGTCACAGCTACGCCAGTGACTGCCATGCACTCCTATAGCCTTCATACACCTCCATGCACATTCTGGGGAGAACACACAGTGACCCCAACCTGTGACATCAGTCACTGCTTCACCATTGCAATCATAGCTATGCCTGGGACTGCAATGCCCCCTCATGGCCTCAATAAGCCTCAGTGCACATCCTGGGGAGAACAAACAGCATCCCCTACCTGTGACACCAGTCACTGCCTCAAAAGACCTAATGTGGCATTAAAAAAATTATAATATTTTCTTTTGCTGAATGAGATACAGACCGAGTATCCCACATTGTCATTTTGTGGTGGTTATATGGAGCTCTCTGCAGACCTCTAGCACATTAAAATATTTAACTTTTTCTGTTGATTAACATGATACAGCCTGTTATAGCCAACCTTTTCATTTAGTGGCATTGAAATTGTTCTGCATACAGAGCTGTTGCACAATAAAATTAATTTATTTTATTGTTTTTTACAAACATGATACAGCAGCAGATCTGAGTTCGAAATTGTTTTGAGCCTATCTTCTAGATTATGTGCATCTTTCGCATCCAATTTTTCATGGGCATATTTTAAACCTATCTTGAGACACGCATCTATTCCACCTATCTTGTGCTGAGCTTCAAACAATCTTTTGCAATTGGTGTTGAGTAGATGAGTAATAGTTGTAGGCTGGATTCTGGATCTCGTTCTTCCCATAGCCGCCCTGTTATTGATCGTGTTGAACATTCCCATTCCCGCCCCCCAAAATTCTTCTGCTACTAATGTCATACAGTGGGGGACATGTCACTTTTAAATTGTTTTGAGCATCTCACCAATGTTATACAGGCCTTATTGACAGGCTCAAAAATAATCTTCTGTTAATAATGTCATACAGTAGGGGACATCTCACTTTTAAATTGTTTTGAGCATCTCACCAATGTTTTACAGGCCTTATCAACAGGCCATAAAAATCTTCTGCTACTGACGTCATACAGTCGGGTATATGAGACTTTGAAATTTTTTGGAGCCTATCTTCAAGATTAAGTAAATATTTGTCATCCAATTTCTCACGGTCATCTTTTATACCTAGCTTCAGACACACGTCTGTTACACCTATCTTCTGCCAAGCATTAAAAGCTCTCTGGTAATTGGTGTTGGGTAGATGAGTAAAATTTGTAGGCAGGATTCTGGATCTCATACTTCCCATAGCTGCCCTGTAATTGATCCTGTTGTACGTTCCCATTCATACCCCCCAAAAATTCTGTTACTAACATCATACAGTAGGGGATATGTCAATTTTAAATGGTTTGGAGCATTTAGTCAATCTTATACAGGCCTTATCAACAGGCCCAAAATATTCTTCTGTTACTAACGTAATACAGTAGGGTACATCTTTTTTTGCAGCAGATCTTCTTTGTCATACAGGCCTCATCGACACTGAAACAATTCTTTTTGCTGTGAGTATTGTGATTCATCACGTCATAGTTCACCTTCTAATTTTGTGCCGCTGAAATTCAACTGTGTGCAGAGTAATAAAATCTATTTTTAGTTGCTAATAGTGTGCTCCTAGCTCACTATCTGAGCAACATAACTTGGAAAAAGCAAGGTCATGGAGTAAGGAGGATTAGGCTTGGTGTTCGTGGGGTAGGTGTAAATGTTTCTGAAAGCACTAGTGAACCACTAATGTGACGTCCTATTCAAAGACAACTGACAACTTCTGTAACTGGATGTTGAAGTTTTTAGTGTGCTGCATTGTTCTTGCGTAATTGCAGTCTCTGATATCTTTAGTGGGGCTTATGTTCCTGCTGCTGGAGATGTTAACAATAATTTGTGGTAATGTGAACAATTCTGCTTACGTGTCCATCTGCGGGGTTGGGTGTAGTGGAAGACCTGTCGGTCCCTATTATACTATTTCTACTGTGGTAAAATTGATGCCACTTTGTTAGTGTCTGACACTAATTTTTGTAACTGTATAGGGTCTCATTGCATTGGGTCTCCTTCATGTGTGTTGCCTGTAGCAGTAGGCCTCCGATACCGGTAGTCCTCCACTGTCTTTGAGTCAACTACTTGTGTTACTATCCTTACATTTTTCTGACATTAGTATTCTACAAAACTGATACGTGTGCCACCTGAGTGTGGCTGAGCATCACTTTCATTTTTTTGGGTGGGTTTATCACTTATATAATAAAAATCAACATTCGCTTTACAAACATTACTTGCACTGTCATTATTGGGACTCACAATCAAATGTACTATTTGTAAGTCTTTGTAGTGTGGGTAGAAAAATAATTACTGGGAGTAAACCCTTTCAAACATGGGTAGAACATACAAACTCTTTGCAGATGCTGTCCTTGGTGGGGTTGTAACACAGGACTACAGTATTGCAAGACTGATAATGTTTTTGGTTTAAAACTGAATGTTTCTGTGGTTGGAAGGCTATCACTGCGATTCAAATTGTGTGCCTCACTATTGTGTTTGGGAAAACCACTGCCAAGCATGTTTTGATACTGCAGCATGGGTGCGTCCCTTTCTAGGGGGGAAGCAACAGACAATATTTACTTTTTTGTTGAGAACACTGGCAACCCAGTAGTCAGCATTATTTGGAATTATAACTATACGGGTAGCAATCATGTTGCAGATAGTGCTGCAAGAAGGTGCTCATGGGTCGATCTCTTTCATGAAGTCCAACTCCACAGTGTGTTGGTGGTGGTGTAACACTCAAGATTTCTTCATTTCTTCCTCCATCCCCTCCTGACAACCATGGACAACATAGAGGGAATCATTATAGTCTTCATGTCCTAATTGTTGCGCATCCATCAACTCTTACTTCTCGTCCTTTTCATGGTCCTTCTCCATTTGTTAATCCCATGGCAAATGTCTGTGAGACAACAGACCTGAACTTATAGATATTGTTAAACCTAAAGGTATCCTCCTCTGCTTCCTCCTCTTTCCTCACGACCACCACCACTACCTGCTCACCCATGCTATTTAAAGTGTGCTCCAGCATGTAGATGACAGTAATAGGGATGATGATGGCATCATCATCGCTAACCATCTTAGTAGCCATTAAGGAAACATACAGAAGGGTGCAGAGGTCCTTCATCTGTATCCAGTACGCATGTGTGAATTGCACCACATCTATACTGCATTGTGCCAGGCTATGAAAAAAGTCATCCTGCATCAGGTCTCGGTACTGCTGCCACAGTCACTGTAAAATGTGCAAAGTTTAATTCCATGGTGTGGTCATATCGCATATTAACAGGTTAATCGGTAGTCTGAAAGATCTCTATACCAACTGAAGTGGAATGGTGGTGTCAGGAGGCAGCTGGATAATGCTGCCACTCAGGTGCCAAGGGCAGATTACCAGAGAGAAGGGTACCTACTCACTGTGGTGAGAGCCAGGAGCGCAGCGCTGGTATAGATAGACCAGCTCCAGGACCTGCGGGGAGGGCGGAGTGGTAGTAAGGCACCCGAAGTCTGGAGGACCTGCGGTCACGTGACCGCGTGTCAGAGAAGCTGGGCGGGGCCACAGACAAGCTTCAGTAGCGCTAACAATTATGCTGATAATAATGTGGCTCAGAGGAATGCAATAGTCAAACAAGCAATAAGGTCATACATGGCACGGGCGGCAAGGTACTGGAGGGATGTACAGAGGGAGGTCAATAACGTAGCCAAGGGTCATACACAGGGGGGGCGAGAAAGTACCAAATCAGCAGACAAGAGACGTAAACCTTGACGGGACCGGATCAAGCACCAAACAGACACACAATGACAGGTATGAAGCACAGGCAGAACAGGGTCAGGCACATTCAGCTAAGAGTATAAACGACAGAGGACGGCTCTTCAATGAGGCTATAAGAACCCTCCCTGGATCCACAGAGAAGCTTTCCATGTTAACTCTTACATACCCTAACCTGATGTCTCAGTAAACCATGACAGTACCCCCCTTTCAGCGGGGGGCCTCCGGACCCCCAGGTCTCTCAGGATATCGAGCATGATATGCCCTAACCAGGCGATCAGTGTGCACTGTTCTGGCTGGTACCCAAGACCGGTCCTCCGGACCGTACCCCTTCCAATGCACCAAGTATTGCAAAGACCCACAAACCCATCGAGACTGTATAATATGTTGAACTTTGAATTCCATATGTTCCTCAACCAATATCGGGGTTGGAAGAGAACCAGGATCCTCCACCACTGAACCTACAGGTTTAAGCAAGGACCTATGGAAAACATTATGGAGTTTCAAAGATGAAGGAAGGAGTAAGCGATATGCTACCGGGTTAATCACTTCGGTTATCTCATAAGGGCCAATGAATTTCGGCCCAAGTTTGGCGGAGGGTAACCTTAGGCTTATGTTTCGTGTGGAAAGCCACACCTTATCCCCACGCTAAAATGTCTGACCAGAGCCCCTCTTATTATCCGCAAAAAAATTATATCTCCCTTGTGCTTTGGAGATATTCAAGCGCACCTTTGACCATAGATCACTGATCCGGTTGACACAGTCCTCAGCCCCTGGACAGTTAGAATCCAGACGTGAGAATTCACTGAAATGAGGGTTTAATCCGTAATAAACAAAAAATGGTGACCTACGAGTGGATTGATTTACACAATTTTTGAAGGCGAATTCTGCCAACGATCGCACCAGTCATCCTGCAAAGTGGAAGTCAAACATTGGAGAATCTGTTCCAGCGACTGGTTGGTGCGCTCCGTCTGTCCATTGCTTTCTGGGTGATAAGCTGAGGAAAAAAATAGAGATATCCCCAACTTCTTGCAAAAGGCCTGCCAAAACTTAGCTACAAATTGTGTCCCCCTATCGGATACAATATTCATAGGTACCCCATGAAGACGAACAACCTGAGAAAGGAAATGTTTAGAAAGAACTTCAGCTGATGGTAACTTAGCCATAGGTACAAAGTGTGCCAACTTGGAGAATCTGTCCACAATTTCCCAAACCACAGTGTTACCCCGGGATGGAGGGAGATTAGTAATGAAGTCCATGGACAAATGAGTCCAAGGTCTTCTAAGGATTGGTAAAGGCACCAATTCCCCGGCCGGCCGGCAATGAGTGCTCTTGGAACGGGCACACACCCCACATGCTGTGACATATCTCTTAACCACTGCAACTATAGATGGCCACCAAAAAACTCTATTGCTTCACATGTGGCTGCAATACCTGGATGAGTGCCCAGTTTGGAGTCATGGAACTCCCGCAGGAGATTGGTGTGCAAGTGCTGTGGAACAAACAATTTATGTGCGGGTTTGGACCTTGGAGCTAAAGATTGAGCCCCCACAATCTCTCGCTCCAATTCCGAAGACAGCTCCGCTATAACCACCCCGGGTTGAAGAATGGAGGACAGTGGGTCGGGGGCGAACAATGGCTCAAAACTGCGTGATAATGTATCCGCCTTCTCATTCTTAGACCATGGTCGAAAAGTAATCGAAAATTGATACCTGGAGAGAAAAAAGTGACCAGCGGGCCTGCCTGGGAGTCAATCTTTTGGCAGTTTTAATATATTCCAAATTTTTGTGATCAGTAATGACTGTAATAGGGTCAGCTGCCCCCTTCAAAAAATGCCTCCACTCTTGATTGCCAGAAGCTCTCTGTTCTCAACGTCGTAATTTCTCTCTGCTGGAGAAATTTTTTTTGAAAAATAGGCACAAGGCCTAAGGTTAGTCAGAGTAACTGACCCCTGAGACAATACAGCCCCCACCCCCACCTCTGAAGCATCAACCTCCACTACAAATGGCAAGAATGGGTCCGGTTGAACCAATATCGGAGCAGACATAAAGCAATTCTTTAGGACAAGAAAAGATTGTTTGGCTTGAGGAGACCAATTTCTAATATCAGCCCCTTTACACGTGAGGTCAGTAAGAGGCTTAACTATCTGTGAAAAGCCTTTAATGAACCTGCGATAATAGTTTGCGAATCCCAAGAAGCGCTGGAGTCCCTTCAGGTCCTGAGGTTGGACCCACTCCACAATGGCTTGCACCTTCTTGGGATCCATCCGAAACACCTGTGGTGAGATTATGAGTCCTAAAAATGTTAACTCCTGGACAAAAAATGTACATTTTTCAAGCTTGACGAAGAGTTGATTTTCTCTAAGTCTTTGGAGAACTGTCTTAACATGTAATAAATGAGAATCCTTATCAGCGGAATATATTAGGATATCATCTAGATCAGGGGTCCCCAACCGCCGGTCCGCGGCCAAGCACCGGGCCGTTGCAGTGCCCTTGCCGGTCCGCGGACACAAGGGGAGCCGGGGGGCGGTGCAGCAGCTGATACTCACCCTGCATCCCGCGGCGGCTTCATCCAGCGGCGGCTTCATCCAGCGCTGAGCGGTCACGTGCTACCGCTCATTTAAGGTCATGAATATGGACGCCACTCATCTCCCATAGGCGTGGCATCCATATTCATGGACCTTAATGAGCGGTATCACGTGACCGCTCCGCACAGGAAGAAGCTGAAGCGCCGCGAGATGCAGGGACGTGCAGCGACGGGAAGGAAGTTCAGCGACGTGAGGGTAAGTATGATGGGGAGGATGGGGGAGCCGAGCGGAGCCATAAGGGAGGGAGAATGGGAGCGGAGCCATATACACAGGGGAGGGAGAATGGGAGCGGAGCCATATACACAGGGGAGGGAGAATGGGAGCGGAGCCATATACACAGGGGAGGGAGAATGGGAGCGGAGCCATATATACAGGGGAGGGAGAGTGGGAGCAGAGCCATATATACTGGGGAGGGAGAGTGGGAGCGGAGCCATATATACAGGGGAGGGAGAGTGGGAGCAGAGCCATATATACAAGGGAGGGAGAGTGGGAGCGGAGCCATATATACAGGGGAGGGAGAGTGGGAGGGGAGCCATATATACAGGGGAGGGAGAGTGGGAGCGGAGCCATATATACAGGGGAGGGAGAGTGGGAGCGGAGCCATATATACAGGGGAGGGAGATTGGGAGCGGAGCCATATATACAGGGGAGGGAGATTGGGAGCGGAGCCATATATACAGGGGAGGGAGATTGGGAGCGGAGCCATATATACAGGGGAGGGAGATTGGGAGCGGAGCCATATATACTAGGGAGGGAGAATGGGAGCGGAGCCATATATACAGGGGAGGGAGAGTGGGAGCGGAGCCATATATACAGGGGAGGGAGAGTGGGAGCGGAGCCATATATACAGGGGAGGGAGATTGGGAGCGGAGCCATATATACAGGGGAGGGAGATTGGGAGTGGAGCCATATATACTAGGGAGGGAGAATGGGAGCGGAGCCATATATACAAGGGAGGGAGAATGGGAGCGGAGCCATATATACAGGGGAGGGAGAATGGGAGCGGAGCCATATATACAGGGGAGGGAGATTGGGAGTGGAGCCATATATACAGGGGAGGGAGATTGGGAGTGGAGCCATATATACTAGGGAGGGAGAATGGGAGCGGAGCCATATATACAAGGGAGGGAGAATGGGAGCGGAGCCATATATACAGGGGAGGGAGAGTGGGAGCGGAGCCGTATATACAGGGGAGGGAGAATGGGAGCGGAGCCATATATACAGGGGAGGGAGAGTGGGAGCGGAGCCATATATACAGGGGTGGGAGAGTGGGAGTGGAGCCATATATACTAGGGAGGGAGAATGGGAGCGGAGCCATATATACAGGGGAGGGAGAGTGGGAGCGGAGCCATATATACAAGGGAGGGAGAGTGGGAGCGGAGCCATATACACAGGGGAGGGAGAATGGGAGCGGAGCCATATATATAAGGGAGGGAGAGTGGGAGCAGAGCCATATATACAAGGGAGGGAGAGTGGGAGTGGAGCCATATATACAAGGGAGGCCGGGAGAGTGGGAGCGGAGCCATGCATACAGGATGGGACAGGGGAGCCATGTATACAGGATAGAAGAGTGGGAGCAGAGCCATGCATACAGGATGGGAGGATGGGAGCGGAGCCATGTATACAGGATGGGAGAGTGGGAGCAGAGCCATGTATACAGGATGGGACAGGGGAGCCATGCATACAACAGGGGGAGCCACACAGAGCTGGACGGGGGGGACCACACATACATTTTCTGATGATTAGAAAATAATCAGCATGTACAGTACTCCAGTACAATTGTTCTTAAGTGCTCAATGCTCCATTTCCTTGTAGGTTCCAATCATCATTAGCAGTGACGGTCATCAGTAGAAGTAGCCCAGTGCTCCCACTGAAACAGAGAAACAAGCCAGGTGCTCCCACTCATTCAAAACCTATGGTGAGTTGAGTCACATTAAAAATGTTATAATTAAATGATAAATATGCACTGCTAAACTACAACCGCGTCCATAGCCCCGCCCCCTTATGACCAAAGCCCCGCCCCTGTCACACCTCCATCCCCGCCCTGCCGGGCCATGGAAGAATGGTCTTGGTTCAAGCCGGTCCCTGGTGCAATAAAGGTTGGGGACCACTGATCTAGATAGACAACAACAAAGCGGCCAATAAGGTCCGCAAATACCACATTAATGAAATTTTGAAAGACAGCTGGTGCGTTAGTTAGACCAAATGGCATCACCAAAGTTCCAAACAATCCCTCTGACGTGAGGAAAGCTGTCTTCCATTCGTCTCCTTCTCTGATTCTTATCAAGTTATAGGCCCCTCTAAGATCCAATTTAGAAAACCACTTAGCCCCGAGAGCTGGTTACACAAATCTGGAATCAGGGGTAAGGGGTATGTATTTCTGACCGTAATTTTGTTGAGTTCTCGAAAGTCAAGGCAGAGGCGTAGGCCACCATCTTTCTTTTTAACAAAGAAAAATCCTGCTGCTACTGGGGAAACTGAAGGTCTTATATGCCCTTTACGGAGACTTTCAGCTATGTATTCCTTCATAGCAAGATGCTCAGGGCCTGACAAATTGAATAAACGAGCTTTGGGCAGTTTGGACCCAGGGATCAGATTAATAGTGCAGTCAAATGGCCTATGCAGGGGTAATGCCTCGGCCTCACTTTCAGAAAACACGTCTTTGAAGTCATTGAGGTACTCCAGAATATCCTCCAGACTGACAGAAAACTCGTAGACAGTTTTTGCGGGTGACACACACAAGACAGATTTATGGCAACAGTCAAAACATTTAGAACCCCACGTGACAATCTCCCTTTTTTCCCAATCAATCACTGGCCACGGCATGCCCAATACCAGCCCTGCGGGCAATTTGTCCATCACAAAACATTTAATTTTCTCTAGATGAGAAGAACCGATTTGCAGGGAAAAATTGTCAGAAGCAAAAAGAATCCCTGAACGGGTGAGGGGGGAAGAGTCGATGGCCACGATTTTCAGTGCGGTCTCCAGCCTGACTGCCCCTATCTTTAGTTGGGAGATGATACGGGAGCTGACCAGATTGAGGGATGAAACGCAGTCTACCAATGCTGTAGAAACAAAATGATAATTGTCTACTACCAGTTCAACTTCAAGCAAAATTTTAGGGCATGAGGAAAAAAGTACCTGAAGGTCTGGGCAGTCTCCTCGACCACTACCCAGAGCTAGTAGTTTCCTGTCGGCTTGGAGGATGACGGACATGATGGGCAATCCGTCCTCCAATGTCCTGATTCTCCACAATAAAAGCAGAGCTGCTTCTCTCGACGGCATTTCCTTTCTTTCTCTTTGACTAAGGTGGCGCCAATTTCCATGGGCACCGGACTGGCATCAACCTCTTTACTGCTAGAAAATAAGGAGGTTTCGGAGTGCATAACTCCTCTGGCTCTTAGCCGGCGATCCATCCGCACAGCTTGGGTCATGACATCCTCCAGAGTGTCAGAAGGAGAATGCAGGGCTAAGGCATCCTGAAGACGCTCAGAAAGGCCTCCATGGAATTGTCCCCAGAGAGCGGCATCATCCCAATAGACCTCCACTGCCCACCATCGGAACTCTGAGCAGAAACACTCTGATGAGTGCCGACCCTGACATGCATTCATCACCATATCCTCAGCCATTCGAACCCTGTCTGGTTCGTCATAAATGCGACCCAGGGCTTCAAAAAATGCACCCACAGTCATACGTTCTGGGGTCGTGGGGCAAGAGAAAATGCCCAGGCTTGTGGGGCACCCCGAAGTAACAAGATAATCACCCCCACCCTCTGAAACTCTCCCCCGGAACAGCGGGGTCTCAGGGAAAAAAATAATTTGCACCCCTCCCTGAAAGCCCTGTACTCCCTTTTATCCCCAGAAAGAGTCCGGCAGCTTAACAGGAGACTCAGGGGATGCAAGTGACCCATCCCTGCTCTCAGGACCGAGAGCCCCTGCAGAGATGGCTCCCTGCACTGTGTCCACCAGCTGTTGCTGGGTCTGGGCCACAGTGCGCTGCTCCACATTTAACTTTTGAAACATTTGTGTCAAATGCTTTACCTGGTCTGACAGCACTTGCATAGGATCCATAATACAAGCCTGTCACACACACACACACCTTTCCCAGAGAGGGGGAAGAAAACAGTAATGGTCGTTTATAATGTCAGGAGACAGCTGGATAACACGGCCACTCAGGTGCCAAGGGCAGGTTACCAGAGAAAAGGATACCTATTCACCGTGGTGAGAGCCAGGAGCGCAGCGCTGGTATAGATAGACCAGCTCCGGGACCTGCGGGGAGGGCGGAGCGGTAGTAAGGCGCCCGAAGTCTGCAGGACCTGCGGTCACGTGACCGCATGTCAGAGAAGCTGGGCGGGGCCACAGACAAGCTTCAGTAGCGCTAACAGTTATGCTGATAATAATGTGGCTCAGAGGAATGCAATAGTCAAACAAGCAATAAGGTCATACACGGCGTGGGCAGCGAGGTAATGGTGGGATGTACAGAGGGAGGTCAATAACGTAGCCAAGGGTCATACACAGGATGGGCAGCGAGGTACAGGAGGGGTATTCCAAGGGAGGTCAATAACGTAGCCAAGGGTCATACACAGGGCGGGCGAGAAAGTACCAAATCAGCAGACAAGAGACGTAAACCATGACGGGACCAGATCAAGCACCAAACAGACACACAACGACAGGTATGAAGCACAGGCAGAATAGGGTCAGGCACACTCAGCTGAGTATAAACGACAGAGGACGGCTCTTCAATGAGGCTATAAGAACCCTCCCTGGATCCACAGAGAGGCTTTCCATGTTAATTCTTACATACCCTAACCTGATGTCTCAGTAAACCATGACAGGTGGAAGTCAGCACAACAGTGGTTTCAGCAGCAGCACATCCAGGCTGGGACAGTAGCAGAGGATTTGCTGTATCATCAAGTTGAGAATGCAAACCATGCAAGGCACATGTGTAAGGTTGGCCCGGCGTAGGGCCTCCACCAGGTTTACACAGTTATCTCACACGGCTTCCCTGGCTCCAGGTTAAGTGTGGACAGTCATTGCTCAAACTCGGCATAGATAGCTTTCCAAAAGTGTTGATCTGTATGACTGTGATCTCCAAGGCATATTATTGTAAACACTGCTTGATTATGGTGAGTTCTGGCTGCATAGTATGGAGGTGGGGGAAGGATTCTCTCTGCAGTGTTGGAATGTGTGTTTAATTAAGGCAGAGATTGAGAGTGCTGGTGGAGGCCCTAGAGGAGTTGGAGGAGGCAGAAGCACTGCAGGAACTGTTAAATACAGAGGTTTGTTCCGCAAGCCCTTGGATTTCCAAGACTTGGTGTCTAGTGACACCTTGGTGTCTACTGCTTTAGTTCTCCATCCCCTGGTGGGTACTAGTTTAGTTCTCCAACCCAAGATGTTTAGTAGTTTAGTTCTCCAATCCCAGTTTTATATTAGTTTAGTTTTCCATGTTTTTGTGTTAATTTGTTTGGTTCAGCAAACTTAGCTGTATAGTAGTTTAGATCTCCAATCATTGTTGTCTATTAGTTTAGTTCTCCACATTGTGGTGTTAATTTGTCTATGCCAAAAAAGAGCATGAACCGCACCTCCAAAAATCATACGTTGATCTAATGCTGCCAAGCAAAAATTTCTATAACTGAATATGAGGTTCTTAGCTTAACATTCTGATTAGACTGTATGAAGCCACTGCCATGTCACATTAGATCATTGTATGATTTTTGGAGGTGCTGTCCTCTCTTTTTTCTGTTAATTTGTTTAGTTCTGCAATCATAGCTGTTTAGTAGTTTAGTTCTCCAATCCCTGTTGTCTAGTAGTTTAGTTATCCATCATATGGTGTGTAGTGGTTAAGTTCTACAACCCTAGCTGTTTAGTAGTTTAGCTCGCCAACCCCTGTTGTCTAGTAGTTTAGTTATCCATCTTATGGTGTGTAGCCTTTGGGATTGCAAGACTTGTGGAGCAGCCCCTTCTCTGACTGCCCCTTCAGCCACCAGAGTCACCCAGTGCCCAATCATCTAGCTGTAAGTCCCCTGTCCATGCTTGCTCATCCAGGTATCATTGTTGAAATACACCCTGTCAGACATAGAATTTTTCAGGGAACAGGTGATGTTGACTGCGACTTGCTACTGTAGCGCAGGCACATCTTTCCTATAGAAGTAATGATGACTACTGGTATTGGTGGACTGCGACGGCCATCAGTTTTCAGAAAACATTTGTATCCATAAGGTGGAAAGGCGCATTTCCATCACCAACAGATTGGAGTGGCCATGCAGTAATCACAAAGATCACAGGCCATAAGTCATAAAGAAACAAGCGCTGTGATCTTTGTAGCAAATAACTCTCAGCTGGTGCCTATCATCCAGACAATGACACGATTGGGCAATGAATAATCTGAGGAGGTCACAGACTGTTCACAATAATTAGTTCTCAGAAAAGTAATAGTGAGCGTACAACTTATCCACGTCCAGATTACAACACATGGGATATACGTATATCCCGCTGTACCATCACTGCTAACTCCACGATAGCAGCAATAGCACATAACGAGAACTTAAAAATCCTCAAAAAATACAGCAAAAAAGGCAGAGATGCTTGCCTGCCAAGGCCTTCAAACAAATGCACTATCAGGATGCAGTAGACCCATATAGTTAAGATGGTGGCAACACAGGTGCAAGAATACCGATGAGACAACCGCTCACATCCTACCAATCCATGTAGGGGGCGGCTGCTTGGTATATAAATGCACAATGAAAACTTGTATGTGGCGCTGTTCACACTATGGCAATGCACAGCATCCAGGTTAACAGCCTATTAGTTACGCCCTTCTATTAGATCAGGTGGGCTGCCCAGCGCTATCAAGATGCATCCCATGTGAACAAACACCACAGTTTACAACACCAAATGGGCCCAACTGCGCCCCGAATAAAAAAAGTGCAAAAAAACACATTAAAAAATGTGAGGTATTAGTTGATATTTTGGCCAAAATACGTAAGCTCGTAATCTTCTTCACGGATCCCCACGTTTGAGTCCCTAATACTAAACAGCGGTGTCTGTTATTTGCTCACCATTCTTGTGACCATTTTGACCCAACAGGGTGAGATCTTCCGTTGAGCCCCAGATCGAGGGAGATTGTCAGTGGCCTTCTATGTCTTCCATTTTCTTTTTAGCGGTTGTCTCATCGGTATTCTTGCACCTGTGTTGCCGCCATCTTAACTATATAGGTCCACTGCATCCTGATAGTACATTTGTTTGAAGGCCTTGGCAGGTAAGCATCTCTGCCTTTTTTGCTGTATTTTTGGAGGATTTTTAAGTCCTTTTTTTGTGCTATTGCTGTTTAGTGTTAGGGAATCGTAAACATGGGGATCCGTGATGAGGATTGTGAGCTTACGTATTTTGGCCAAAATATCAACTAATACCTCACATTTTTTTATTATTTCTCCCACAGTTGATTTCATCACACCAAGCTGCTTGCCTATTGCAGATTCAGTCTTCCCAGCCTGGTGCAGGGCTATAATATTGTTTCTGGTGTCCTTCGACAGCTCTTTGGTCTTAACCATAGTGTAGTTTGGAGTGTGACTGTTTGAGGTTGTGGACAGGTGTCTTTTCTACTGATAACAAGTTCAAACAGGTGCTATTACTACAGGTAATGAGTGGAGGACAGAGGTCTGTGAGAAATAGAAATCTTGCATGTTTTTAGGTGACCAAATACTTATTTTCCACCAGAATTTGAAAAATAAATCTTTCCAAATCAGACAAGGTGATTTTCTGGATTTGTTTTCTCATTTTGACTCTCATAGTTGTGGTCTACCTATCATATCAATTACAGGCCTCGCTCTTCTTTTTAAGTGGGAGAACTTGCACAATTGATGGCTGACTGTCATGATCCAAGTTGGATCTGTCAGAGTAAATGCACAAAGTAACCTTTTTTCCCTTGGCTGTGTGCCAAAGGTGGTTTTGCCCCTGGTGGCCATTAGGGTCATTGCACTGTGATGATTTCAGTTGTAGTTTTCTCCCTGGTGGCCATTAGGGTCATGGCACACTAGTTACCTTAGTTGGTGCACGTAATTATGTAACAGGTGTGATAGCTCTATTACAGAGTATCAGGTGTTTTAATCACTGTTGGTGATAAAGTATTCATTTGAAAGCAAGCCTGGGTGAAGAAGGGAGCTAAAGGAGAGTCACGGGCAGCACAGTGGGATTCCTGGAGTGTCAGCTATGGTGTCTGCAAGGAGGGCTGGCATGGCGTGGTGGAGTCGCAGCTATGGTGTCAGCAAGGAGTTCGTGCATGGATTGGTAGAGTGGCAGCTATGGTGTAGAGCTGCACTCAAAATGCTGGACGTTGTTGCTGAGAGCTGGACTCAAGCATGCTGGACTTTTTGGCAGAAAAGCTGGAATCATTTGCAGGACTCTGTTTCTGGACAGCTGGGTTTTGAGGTTCCTGATCGGCGCCCGGTGCGGAACCGGCCTAGGGAACGTTAGGAGTGTAGAGACACTGACTCAGGGGAGTGTTATGATTGAGTCACCGTAGGAGGCAAAAAACAGAAATGCTAGCTAAGTCCTGAAAACCAGAGAAGTTGGCAGCTATCAGATTGCAGACCCCTGAACCTATCAACACAACTAGCAGTAGCCGTGGGGGGTTCCTACGATGACCTAGACCCCTCGATCACAGCCGGAGAGATACATAGGCCTAAAGAAGGAAAGGGGAAATCTAACTGCCCCAGAGCAGACCCCAAAGCAATAGGCAGCCCCCCACATATAATGACGGTGAAGCAGGATGAAAACACTTACACAGACAGAAAGACTGTGTAAGCAGGGAGTGGCAGAATCCAAAAAGCAAGAAAAACAAAAACAAATCTTAGATGCAAAAAGGCAAAACAGAAAACTTAGCTTTAGGAGAGCAGGAATCAGACTGGTGTCCAAGAGTCCACAGAGAAATCACCCGCAGGGCAGAAAGGGCGTAGGCTGCCTTAAATCCAGTCAGTGACTCCACTCAGCCAATCGTCTTCATTAGTCCCAGGTGCCTGATAATCAGGCTCACTACCTTCCTTCACTAGAATAGGGAGTTCACCAGGCCTCAGTGACGGAGGGGAAAATGAACTCACAACAGGGGAGTGCAGGAGGTCTCCACTTCCCCGTTTCCCTATCGCAGGGCCACCATTGTTAATGTTATCCAGGTTTTCCCTATTCCCTTTGTCTTATTGTATTAGTTACCGGCCTGCGGGCCGCGTCACATAGGACAATTACACGTGCCGCGTACTGGTGTATCGGTTACCGGCCTACTGGCCGTGTCACTCAGGATGGGGCATGTGACACTGACTAAATACTTTTTTATGCACTGTAGCGGTCCTTGATGCTGCTATCTTAAGCTAATCGCTTTCTTCTGGGTTAATTCAAATAGATTTTATTCTCTTATAATAATACCGTTCTTACCTGCAATTCATATAGGATGAGGTGTGGCAGTAAGTATAGTGTATGACAGGCATCTAGGCAGAGATTATTGCATTATAAATTATAAACCTTGCTTCTGCTTTTTTCCATGCACTCATTGGCCGATTCATGTTTTTTATGGTGATCTGAACTCAGAAATTCATCATAGCTGTCAGTGTTACTTGCTTTCCTCCAGAGATTGTTGCTGCCATGTACAAGAAAAAATATTTTCAGTGCCGGTTTAAATTCCTACTTTATTGTACAATAATACTGCTCTTGTCTGCAATTCATCTACGGTGAGGTTTGGCAGTAGGTATAGCGTATGACAGGCATCTAGTCAGGGATTTTTGCCTTATAAATTCTAAGCCTTGGAGATGCCTTTTTCCATGCACTCATTGACCGATTCATTTTTTTATGGTGATCTATACTCAGAATTTCATCAATGATTCACACTGTAGGACAAAAGAGCGCAGAACAGGGTCTTATCCGACGGATAAGTTAAAGAAAGTAATTAGATTGCACTCACCTGATATGTGAGAAATAAAGGCATATAGAATCATCAATCAGCTGCCGCAGATCCACAGGTCAAACTAGTGACCATTAGAGTTGAGCGACTTTTGCTTTTTTAGGGTCGAGTTTCGTTTCATGAAACCCGAAAAGTCGGGTCGAGCAAAATCGGGCGACTATAGGGAAAAGTCGGGGGTCCGACCGAAACACGAAACCCAATGTAAGTCAATGGGGAATTAAAGTCGGCAGTGAGAGGAGGACAGGAAACACACCAACAGTGCCCATTTGAATGCCAAAAGCATCAATTCTTCTTAAGCTTGTCAGCCTTAATTAACTTCATAATAGTAGTTACGCACTGAAAAATGGGGGTTATTTGGCTAAAGTTGTGGGGGGTAGGGCTGGCTCCAGGTTTTCATGTGCCCTGGGCGAAAGAGCTCCCCTTTAACACATGCCACAACTCATGATGCTCCGATACGGCAGAGAAATAGCGGTATAGTATAATGAAAAATACTTCACTTTTTACATCTCATGACGAGGCCCATCTATTTCTCCAAACAGAATCATTGGTCCCATATAATGTTTGAAACAGTATATGATGAGCTCCACATAATGCTACAGTATATGTTGGTCCCCATGGATGAAGCTCCACTGTCTTATGGGCCCAAATAATGCTCCAAACATAATGGGCCCCATTTCTAATGCTCTAGTGTATAATGGGCCCTGTAAATGCTGCTCCAGTGTCTGATGTCCACCTTTGGAATGTTCCAGTGTATCGTGGGCCCCATCTATCATTCTCCAGAGTATAGTGCTCCCCAAAAATTGCTGTCCCAACATTGAAAACAATGAAATAAGTCTCCTCGCTAGGGAATCCCTGTGCTAGTCTGGACTCCTCGTCGTCCCCATCTTCCATCTCACTGCACAGTATTTCAACCTTGCAAGTGTTGTGATCCTGAGCAAGCAGGGGGGGCCCACTCGTTGGCGACAGCGCTGGCACAGGGCCCCTGATAGTACGGTGGTGTGTCTGATTGCTTGTTGGGCCGAACCTGCACTTTCATCTGCAGCTTCCTCTTTGTCGCCGTGTAAGATGGAACTGTATATGTGAAGGGTAACCTGAGTTTCATCAGGGTCAGATTCAGGCTGTGTAGCGTGCGAGGGGAATGTAGTGGTCTGGGTCAATGTACCAGTAGTGGTCTGGGTCAATGTACCAGCAGATTCATCGAGCAGTGGATGGGCATCAGTGCACTTGTGTCGCCCCCAGGAGTAGAGTCGCCAAAGTGGCATTACCTTCCTCCTAGGGAGTGTGATGTCATGCTTGGGAGCAACGAAGGATCTCTCTAGCAGGTTAACTAATTGGGCGGCGTTATTCCCACGAGTCACGACCCTCCAAACAGCATTCATGAAGGCAAAGTGTTTGTTTTACGTGGGCAGTATGGTTGCAAAGCTGAACCTTAAAGGAATGTCCAGAAGGGCACCAGCAGGAGTGGAGCCTACGGCGTAATTTGACTCAACACGGGCAACCTCAACCATCCAGCAACAAAAAAGATGCACACATTGCAAGCTTAATTCCGTTAACGAACGAAACTCGTCATGCCCCGCGGTCCGAGTCCGGCTTACTAGAGGGACACGCGAGGCTCTGGCACGTGAGATTGGCCAATAAATGGTGTGTCATGCCCTTACGTGTCCGTGGCTGCATGTGCGCTACACTGAAAAGGCCAGCGTTTGTCGCTTACAGGTGCAGATAACCCGCTGAACAACGTTAGTGATGGGAATCTGGGATTACAATTATTACCCGCGAACAATGATTTCCCAGTAAGTGCAGGTCAACCGCAGTTCCAGAATTAGGCCTAACCGTCATTCCTGAAAAAATGAAAAACTTACGTGTGCAAGCAACAGGTGCTGTAGCTTGCTTAACAGCTCGCCAGCCGTTCTCAGGCCCAGTATGGATTACACGTGATTGCACAAAGGTGAGAAAGGGTACCGTATCCCCGGATAACATGTATGGATAGCATAGTGTACACATTCAAAATATATGTCTTTAGATCAGGAGGCAGGCTCAGACGGTGTTAGGCCCAGTATGGATTTGACGGCCCAGACTACACAGCGGAGGAGCAGGGAGAGGTAAAGAGAGCAAGGGGGGCCCACTCGTGGGCATCGGTACTGGCACTGGGCCCCTCATAGTATGGCAGTGTGTCTGATGGCGGGTGTGCACCACCACCGTCAGAGACACTTGATTGCACTATGAGGGACCCTGTGCCAGTGCCCGTGCCCAAGAGTCGGCCTACCCACCTGTCCAGGGCAACGGCACTCGCACGGTTTCGTGCGCTAGGTGGTGACCCCGGCCATGGGGGGGGGGAGGCAGCACAGTTAGGGAGTTTTAGAAAGAGGCATATGTTGATGTTGGACATCCAGCTGATGCAAAGGGCGAAATTGTTCAAGTCCCAGGAAGAGGAGGACCAAAGCAAGCCATTTTTCTGTCACCCTATGTGTCATCAGGGGAAGGTGGGACAAAATCCTTGGAAACCCATGCATGGTTCATTTTAATGAAGGTTAGATCATCCACATTTTGGGTTGACAGACGGGTCCTTTTTTCTGTCAGGATTGATCCAGCTGCACTGAAGACTCTTTCCGATAGCACACTTGCAGCTGGGCAAGCGAGCTCCTGTAAGGCATATTGTGCCAATTCAGGCCAGGTGTCCAGTTTAGTCAAAGGGGAATGACCTGTGCGGGAGAACATCGATATGGGAGGAAAAGTAGTTTGTAACCATAGTTGACAACTGCTGTCTCCTGTCACTTTCCATCGATGCAGTATTACCAGTTGTGTGAGCGGTACTTGAAAACTCAGTCCACAACATTGTCATGAAACCCCTGTCTCCAACGCCACTTCTGCTGTGTGCACCACGAACACCTCTGCCAAGCTGCCCCCGGCCCGTACGGCTCGTGTGAGAACCATCACCGCTGCTGTGTGCTGGGAATGCCTCAACCAACAGGTTTACCAGAGTTGCTTGTTTATTAGCCAATATTAGGTCAAGGTTCTCGTGGCATGATGTTTTGTAATTTGCCTTTATAGTGTGGATCCAGGATGCTGGCCAACCAGTAGTCGTCATCGTTCATCATTTTGGCAATGCGGGGGTCCCTTTTTAGGATCTGTAAGGCATAATCTGACATGTGGGCCAATGTTCCCGGTGTCAATGATGCACTGCGAGTGCTGGGTGGAGGAGCACTTTCTGGCAAATCCACATCCCTCCAGTCACACACAAACCCTGTACCAGACCTTGCCACGCCAACATTTTCACTTGCCCCACGAGATGCATCCTCCTCCCCTAAGTAATCATCCCCATCATCATCCTCCTCCTCCTCTTCTTCCTCCACCTCCTCCAGGAGAGGTCCCTGAGCAGACAATGGCTGAATGTCATCAAGGATTCCCTCCTCCTCGTCAACATTGGCTGCAGATGCCTGCTCCTTGAGATGCGTCAAAGTTTGCATGAGCAGACGCATAAGTGGGATGCTCATGCTTAGGATGGCGTCGTCTGCGCTTACCAGCCATGTGCATTCCTCAAAACACTGAAGGACTTTACAGAGGTCTTTCAGCTTCGACCACTGCACACCTGTCAACTCCATGTCTGCTCTCAAAGTGCCTGGCCGTGTATTCTCCCACAAATGCATTATGGCCTGCCTCTGTTCGCACAGCCGCTCAACCATGTGCAGGGTGGAGTTCCACCTTCTAGCAATGTTAATAATGAGGCGGTGGTTGGGAAGGTGGAGCAATCGCTGCAGCTTCTGCATACGAATGGAGTGTACAGGCGACCGGCGGATGTGCGCACAGTCTTCGCACCTTATGGAGCAGGGCTGTTAACTCCGGATAATTGTTGAGGAAGCACTGCACCACCAGGTTCAAGGTGTGAGCCAAGCAAGGTATGTGGCTGAGTTTTGAAAGGGCTATGGCTGCCACAAAATTACGGCCGTTATCACTAACTACCTTGCCTGCCTCAAGATGTATACTGCCCAGCCAAGACTCAGTTTGTCGCTGAAAGTACTCGGCCAGCACCTCCGCGGTGTGTCTATCGCCCAACCACATCATCTGCAACACAGCCTGCTGACGCTTTCCACTAGCTGCTCGATAGGGGGACACCTCGTGTGCAACAGTGGCAGCTGCAGATGGAGTGCTCGTACGACTGCGCTCTGTGGACGAGCTTTCGCTTCTGGAGGAGGAGGGTCGAACGCCTACATCCAACTGTTTCCTATACCGTGGGCTAGGCAGTACTGTCCCACCACCGCTGTCCCCTGTGGACCCTGCATCCACCACATTAACCCAGTGTGCAGTGACGGACACGTAACGGCCCTGACCATGCCGACTGGACCATGCATCTGTTGTGAGGTGCACCTTTCCACTCACTGACTGCTTCAGTGCATGGACAATGCGGTCTTTCACATTGTGGTGGAGGGCTGGGATGGCTTTGTGAGAGAAGAAGTGGCGACTGGGTAGGTCATAGCGTGGTACTGCATAGGCCATGAGTTCGCGGAAATTTCCACCAACCGATAGGGCATCATCTCTAACGAGATTAGTTTGGCAATGTGGGCGTTCAAACCCAGTGTACGCGGATGAGAGACTGAGTACTTTCTTGACCTACTCATAGTCTCTGGGAGGGTGAGCTGGACTTGAGAGCTGCATATGGTGGAGCTAGCGGTGGACAGGGCGGACTGAGAGAGGGTTGATGATGGTGATGGAGTTGGTGTTCTTTCTGATGGCCTAGATTCAGTCTTTCGTTGATATAACAGTGGGATTCCCTGACTGCTTTGGCCTTGCAATGACACCTCAACATTTGCTGCTGTGCTAACCGGTGGGCTTACAGTGGGGGAAACAATGTAGCGTTGCTGACTACCTTCTTTGTGATCAGTTGCACATGTGGTACTTGAGGTTTGGTGTTGTATCCACGCTTGCAAGTGCATGCTGGTTAAATGTCTAAGCATGCAACTGGTATTCAAATTTTTCAGATTTTTCCCTCGGCTAAAGGTCTTTGCGCACTTCTTACAGATAACCTTGGCCTGATCATGAGGATTTTGTTCAAAAAAGTGCCACACTGCACTCTTCCTACTTTGGAAGACATTTTGCGGCCTAGCACGCTGTGCTATTTTGACCGTCTGGACAAGCTGTCCAGCAACTCTTTTGATTTTTGGAACCTGTCTTTGGAGTGCTCTGGGCCTGCCAGATAACAGCGATGTCGATGTCTGCTGTGGATGCTCCTCCTCCTCATCTGAGCTATTGGAAGCAGCACCCTCTTCCCCCAATGGAGGCCAATCTGGGTCAACAACTGGGTCATCCATCACCTCCTCTTCAATGTCATGTGCACCTTCCTCTGTGTCACCGTGTATGGTGGTATAGTATGTGGGAAGGGGCACCTGAGTCTCATCAGGGTCAGAATCTGGCTCATTACACTGCGAGGACAATGTAGTGCTCTGACTGAATGTACCAGCAGAATCATCTATCAGTGGCTGTGCATCAGTGCACTCCATGTCAGATTCATCTTGGCCTGGGTAATTCACCATTTCACTTGATAACCCAGGCATGGTATGTGAAAACAGCTCCATGGAGTAATCAGTTGTATGGCCTGCATCATCCTTCAATCTTGGTTGGGGTGAAGGACACAAGGAAAGGTGTGGTTCATGAACATGACCCTCCAATGACGACTCAGTGCTTTTATTTTTTACAACTTCAGAAGAGGGGGCGATAGAGCTGGAGGCTTAGTCAGCAATGTAAGCCAAAACTTTTTCCTGAAGCTCTGGCTTTAAAAGCGGTTTGCCAACTCCTAGAAAACTAAGCCTTCGAGGCCTTGTGGAGCCAGACGATGACGCAGGCTCAACACCTCCTGCATTCAGTCCTATTTTGCTTTTGCCACTACCATCAGATCCACCACCAACACCAACATTACCAGCTGGTAACCCCCGCCCAATTCCACGGCCTCTTCCACCAGCCTTCCTCATTTTTGTAAAAATGTAAACAAAATCCCACAAACTATATAGTAATGTAAAACAAGGTACAAGGTGTATATAGGCCAGGGGAGACGTAGAATTTCTGAACACACTTGTGGACACTGTTGGATTGTGTGAGGCCCAGTTAATATCACACCGCTATGTCACAGGCTCAATGTCGCAGGTGTGAAAAATGTCACGATAGGACAGGGCAGATGTAGAATTTCTGAACACACTTGTGGACACTGTTGGATTGTGTGAGGCCCAGTTAATATCACACCACTATGTCACAGGCTCAATGTCGCAGGTGTGAAAAATGTCACTATAGAACAGGGGAGATTTAGAATTTCTTAACACACTTGTGGACACTGTTGGATTGTGTGAGGCCCAGTTAATATCACACCACTATGTCACAGGCTCAATGTCGCAGGTGTGAAAAATGTCACTATAGAACAGGGGAGATTTAGAATTTCTGAACACACTTGTGGACACTGTTGGATTGTGTGAAGCCCAGTTAATATCACACTGCTATGTCACAGGCTCAATGTCACAGGTGTGAAAAATGTCACTATAGGAATGGGGAGATGTAGAATTTCTGAACACACTTGTGGACACTGTTGTGTGAGGCCCAGTTAATATCACACCTCTATGTCACAGGCTCAATGTCGTAGGTGTGAAAAATGTCACTATAGGACTGGGGAGATGTAGAATTTCTGAACACACTTGTGGACACTGTTGGATTGTGTAAGGCCCAGTGAATATCACACCGCTATGTCAGAGGCAGAAATTGGCTAGTGTATGACAAACTACAAGGTGTATATAGAATTGGGCAGAATAGGAATCTCCTTAGAGTGTAGGTCTGTAAGAACGGAACATGTCCTCGACTTATCCTTACAGAGTGACACACAGCTTCACTGTGGCTGTGATAACAGCCGTTACACGATACCGAGAGAGGAGCGTGCACGTACACCGCTGTCCAGTGTCCGTAAAATTGTCAAGCTCCGTGTTTTTTAAGTATACGGACTGACACACGCTGTCTCTCTATAATTTTGAATGTGATCAAACAGCAAATATACTTATCTGTTTGAAAAGCAGACAAAACTAGAAGGTGGAGGTCTGTAAGAACGGAACATGTCCTCGACTTATTCTTACAGAGTCACACACAGATAGCTTCACTGTGGCCGTGATAACAGCCGTTACATGGTACTGAGAGAGGAGCGTGCACGTACACCGCTGTCCGGTGTCCGTAAAATTGTCAAGCTCCGTGTTTTTTAAGTATACGGACTGACACACGCTGTCTCTCTATAATTTTGAATGTGATCAAACAGCAATTATACTTAACTGTTTGAAAAGCAGACAAAACTAGAAGGTGGAGGTCTGTAAGAATGGAACATGTCCTCGACTTAGTCTTGCAGAGTCACACACAGATAGCTTCACTGTGGCCGTGATAACAACCGTTACACGGTACTGTGTGAGGAGCGTACACCGCTGTATGGTGTGAAAAAATGCACGCTCAGTACCTCACCAGGACAAAAAAAAATTTGGATTGCTTTTAAAAAGCAGTTTGCAGAGCAGTGGGATAACAGCAATGCAGCTATCAGGAAGCCTTATAAGGCAGCCTAACAACCAACACAGCTGATCCAGCAAAATATAGCCTCCACTTGCACTGCACACACAGTGACTGGTGTGTTGTACAGGCAAAATCGCTAGCAGCAGACGCAGTTTTTGGTGTCTTCTACCCTGCCTAATGCTCTCCCTACAGAATCAGCAGCAGCAGCAGCAGCAGTAGCAGCTCTCCCTATTCTGAGATCAGCATGAGTAACATGGTGGTCGGCGTGCACGCCCTTTTATACCCCCTGTGACGCCCCCCAAAGCAAGCCAATCACTTGCATGCCCTTCTCAAAGATGGTGGTGACCCCTGCCTATGTCATCACATTGCCCACAGTGTCCGTGGATCCTGATTGGCTGAAAAAGGGCGGAATACAAACTTTTGAAATGCGACTTTGGCGCTAAAGTCGCCGAGCTCGTGGCCGACCTCACCCTAGGGTCGGGTTTCGTTTCATGAAACCCGACTTTACCAAAAGTCGGCGACTTCTGAAATTTTTCGACCCGTTTCGCTCAACTCTAGTGACCACAATTGTATTTAAAATACTGGAGATTTTGTGGATTTTTTTGCACTGCTATATATGACTCAGGAACAAACAGATCATGAAGTAGATGATGGTTTATTTGCAATCTCAACACGTTTCGAAGTACAAGACTTCTTCCTCGGGAGATGATATATCTTCTCCTGAGGAAGAAGTCTTGTACTTCAAAATGAGTTAAGATTGCAAATAAACCATCATCTCTTTTATGAACTGTCCAGTACTTTCTTTCCATCTATTTCTGGGTGCTTCTTGAAGTATGCTTGGGGTCGTTGTCCTGCTGGAAGACCCATGACTTAGGATGCAAACCCAGCTTTGGTGTCCATATGGTCAATGCACACGTAGATGAATTTATTGAGAGTTGTAGTTTGTAAAATGGTGGGTTCTGCTGTCCTGGCACCACAGAGGCTATACCAATGTGACATGACACTCTCAGACCAGTCCAGTAAAATGTGAACTTCAATATGGAGCTTCTTCCATTCTGAGCTTTGCTGTGCCTCAAAGTAGTTTTTGACTACATATAGGGTAACTGCATACTCAGGAGAAATTGCATAGGTTTTGGGGTCCATATTCCTGTCAACCTTGTGAAAATAAAAAAAATTGGGGCTAAAAGAACATTTTTTGCTGGAAAAAATTGGATGTTTTACTTTCATGACTCAACGATATAAACTTCTGTGAAGGGAGTTCAACATGCTCACCACACATCTAGATAAATTCCTTGAGGTCTAGTTTTCAAAATAAGGACACTTGTGGGGGGTTTCCACTGTTTAGACACATCATGAGCTCTTCAAATGCGACATTATACCCGCAGAACATTCCATGAAAATATGAGTTCAAAAACATCACTCCAACCATTCTGCAACCCTGCTGGGCAAATTGCACAACAAATTTTGGGGTCCATTTTCTCCTGTTACCCTTGTGAAAATGCAAAATTTAAGGCTAAAAAACAACATTTTTGTGTGAAAAATTAGATTTTTTTATTTTCTCGACTCACTGTTATAAACTTCTGTGAAGCGCCTGGGGATTCCCATACATATGTGGTTTTGGCATATTCAGGAGAAATTGTATAACATTTTTTACTGTTACCCTTGCAAAACTTAAAAAATTTGGGTCTAAAGTAAAATTTTTGTAAAAAAGATGTAAATGTTAATTTTTTCCTTCCACATTCCATAAACTCTTGTGAAGCACCTGAATGATTAATAAACTTGTTGAATGTAGTTTTGAACACCTTGAGGGATGTAGTTTTTAGAATGGTGTCACATTTGGGTGTGGACCCTAAAATAAAGGGTTTTAAATTTTGTTGGAAAAATTAGAAATCGCTGTCAACTTTTAACCGTTATAACTACCTAACAAAAAAAATTATGTTTCAAAAATTGTATTTTTGAAACAAAGACAGACAGGTATGGTATATTGTTGTTTTCTATTTTATTTTTATTACAGGAGAACAAGGGCTTTGGAATAGGCATTTGTTGAGTATAACTGTGTTTGTTATTTTTAAATAAAATGGAAAACTGTTATTTTATTTCTAATAAAGGACTTTATTCTGGCTGTATCTTTATTTACCATACAACTAAAGGATTAGCAATGGATAGGTGTCTTATAGTGGCCTTGATGTCACTTGACAATACAAAGGTGACATCAACCCCACAAATATGAACCCCACTTGCCACGGCTACAGGGCAGCTGGGAAGAGCTGGGCAAAGCGCCAGAATTGGCGCATCTAATAGATGCGCCTTTTCTGGGCAGCTGCGGGCTGCTATTTTTAGGCTGGAGTGCAATATCCTTGACCCCTTACCAGTCTGAGAATACCAGCCCCCAGTTGTCTGCTTTAGCAAGGCTGGTTTTTCAAAAATGGGGGGACCCCATTTTTTTTAAATTATTTATTTAAATAATTAAAAACAACAGAGTGTGAACCTCTCTATTCTTGATAACCAGCCTTGTTGAAGCTGACAGCTAAGGAATGCAGACCCCAGCTGTGAGTTTTGCCTGGCTGGTTATCAAAAATACAGGGGAACCCACAACTGTTTTTTTTATTATTTATTTACAGCGCAGGAGCGGCTGATGAATACTCCCATCCGCTAGTCCTGCTCTCACTATAATTAATGGCAGCAGGTGTCGGATGATGGGATCAGTAGTCCCATCAGCTGACACCAGTGACTGGAGGTAAACTTCATATCTCCGATCACAGTTGAGGCCTCAAGCTGTCTTTTGACAGCATGGGAACTGCGGCTCTCTGACCGGAGGGGATGATTTCATCCAGTGTTTGCCACACTGTCATGCACGTGACAGCATGGCAAACACTGGATGTTCGGACCCCCATTCAAGTGAATGGGGTCCGGGTTTGGGTTCAGGTCCAGTTACTGTTCTGATACCCGAACCCAAACTTTTTGTAACTGTTCGGCCGGACCCGCCAGACAAAAATATCCAGGGGTCCACCCATCTCTAGAGAGGACCCTACTGACCATAAGAGCTTACACTCTACAAGAGAGAGAAGACCCCATTGACAATAATAGCTTACAATCTACAGGAGAGAGAGAGGACCCTGCTGTCAATATGAGTTTACACTTTACAGGAGAGAGAAGACCCCACTGACCATAAGAGCTTACACTCTACAGGAGAGAGAGAAGACCCTACTGACCTAAAGAGCTTACATTCTACAGGAGGAAGAGAACCCTACTGACCATACGAGCTTACAATCTACAGGAGGGAGAGGACACCTGGTGTCCATAAGAGCTTACACTCTCTTACAGGAGAACGAAAGTGAGGACTGTTAACTATAAGAGCTTACACTATACAGGATAGACTCTGGAGATGGAAAACAATTTGGCTTTATAAACTTTGCCCTGGAGGGAAACGCTAATCTCTGACGGCACAGGTATTGACCACCACTGTACAAGGTATGATAATCTGTAAGATGTCATAGTGGCAGGGCATTATGGGGAGTACCGTGCGGCAAAGCAAAATGACATTGGTGTAATATCTGATGCTCCAGCAGTGTTGGAAATGGTGCTGGGAAAGTTTTCTTTTTAATCTCAAAATGTTAAAATTTGTGTAAAACCATGAATTTCTGGAAATTCTATTCAAACTGGATTCTCAGTGGATTGATCTCCTCATCTCTATTCACATGCTGTAATTGTGACATCACCTCTGCAGCCTGCCAACAAAGTTTGTAGACAGCAGCAGAGAAGAACTGGAGTTTGTTATTTTTATGCTGGGTGCGCTTAAAAGGGTTGACCAATCTAAATCGATAAGTCTGCAGTGTCTCTGCAGTATTATGAATCCCCCAGAGCATGCACTGTACGTTGCGGGGAATGGCCAGTTTCTGAGTCCGGACCAGAGGGTATGTATGCATTATACAGTACATACTCCCGGACAGAGTCTGTCCAGTGGGCGTAACCGTACTCTATTTACCTGGGGGCATGGCTGACTTGAGGGTGTGGCCCTCCATACACTTGTATTGAGTGAGGCCGAGTCCACTGCGCTGGGGGATTCATATATCTGCAGTCACACAGAGTGACTGCAGAATTAACGATTTGGACTGGACAATGCTTTTAAGGATTTAAAAAATATGATAAAGGAAAAAGCCTTTTAAAGGGAGTCAGTCTGTCCAAACTGAAAGTGTAAACTAAGCACATCACCTTGTAAAGGATAAAACCCATATACAACCTGCACCTTTAGTATTTTAGCTTCTGCAATACTTCTACAGAAGCTAAATTTTCATCAAATATGCTAATCAGAATGTTCAGTGAACCTTTGGCATGGTCAAGAAGCTCAAAGCACTATTCTGCTCACTGGTTTTACATGGACCAATCTTCTTTCCAGGTAATTGATAACGCTGGCCTTCAGAACTTTATCTGCAGTCAAAGATCTCGCCTGACAAGCCAACTCTGTCAACCACCATTGTGCAAGGTGAGTTATGCAAAATCAGTAGGCAGAACAGTTCACTGAACAGTGTTGCCTTAAGCCCCCGATACAAATCACCGATTTTGTGATGTAGCAGCGATATTGCTAGCGATATCGCTATGTCTGATACTTACCTCCGACCGGCTCCCCCGCTGGTTATCGCTGATCGCGCGAGAACGTCCTGGACCATTTCTCCTCGGGCGCTTCCTGCTGGGCTTCCTGGGGCGCTGACGAGCGACGCATGGACACGGGCGGGAGGACGTCAGGATCGCCGCGTCTGACAGGTAAGTAGCGACCCCCGACCCCTGCTATGTCGCTGGTGAGATCTGCCTGTGTGGCAACTCACTAGTGACCACTAGAGTTGAGCGAAACGAGTCGAAAAAATTCAAAAGTCGCCGACTTTTGGCAAAGTCGGGTTTCATGAAACGAAACCCGACCCTAGGGTGAGGTCGGCCACGAGGTCGGCGACTTTAGCGCCAAAGTCGCGTTTCAAAAGTTTGTTTTGCGCTCTTTTTCAGCCAATCAGGATCCACGGACACTGTGGGCAACGTGATGACATAGGCACGGGTCACCACCATCTTTCAGAAGGGCATGCAAGTGATTGGCTTGCTTTGGTGGGCGTCAAAGGGGGTATAAAAGGGCGTGCACGCCGACCGCCATCTTACTTCTGCCGATCTTTGTATAGGGAGAGGTTGCTGCTGATTCTGTAGGGAGAGCGTTAGGCAGGGAAGAAGACAAAAAAACTGCTTCTGCTGCTAGCGATTTGGCCTGCACAACACACCAGTCACTGTGTGTGCAGTGCAAGGGGAGGCTATATAGTGGTGTATCAGTGGTGTTGGTTGTTGGGCTGCCTTCTAAGGCTTCCTGACATTCCTGCATTGCTGTTTACCCACTGCTCCGCAAAGTGCTTTTTTAAAAGCAATCCCAATTTTTTTTTGTCCTGCTGAGAAGACAAAAAAACTGCTTCTGCTGCTAGCAATTTGGCCTGCACAACACACCAGTCACTGTGTGTGCAGTGCAAGGGGAGGCTATATAGTGGTGTATCAGTGGTGTTGGTTGTTGGGCTGCCTTCTAAGGCTTCCTGACATTCCTGCATTGCTGTTTACCCACTGCTCCGCAAACTGCTTTTTTAAAAGCAATCCAATCTCCCTTATCCTCTAGTCACTTTTGTCACAGCTGTGCCATCGAGCCTGTCACATAGCGCTCAGATATTCACTGGGCCTCACACAATCCAAAAGTGTCCAGTGTCCAAAAGTGTGTGCAGATATTCAAAATCTCCCTTATCCTCTAGTCACTTTGGTCACAGCTGTGCCATCGAGCCTGTGACATAGCGCTCAGATATCAGTGGGGCCTCACACAATCCAAAAGTGTCCATCCAGTGTCCAAAAGTGTGTGCAGAGATTCAAAATCTCCCTTATCCTCTAGTCACTTTGGTCACAGCTGTGCCATCGAGCCTGTCACATAGCGCTCAGATATCAGTGGGCCTCACACAATCCAAAAGTGTCCATCCAGTGTCCAAAAGTGTGTGCAGAGATTCAAAATCTCCCTTATCCTCTAGTCACTTTGGTCACAACTGTGCCATCGAGCCTGTCACATAGCGCTCAGATATCAGTGGGCCTCACACAATCCAAAAGTGTCCATCCAGTGTCCAAAAGTGTGTGCAGAGATTCAAAATCTCCCTTATCCTCTAGTCACTTTGGTCACAGCTGTGCCATCGAGCCTGTCACATAGCGCTCAGATATCAGTGGGCCTCACACAATCCAAAAGTGTCCATCCAGTGTCCAAAAGTGTGTGCAGAGATTCAAAATCTCCCTTATCCTCTAGTCACTTTGGTCACAGCTGTGCCATCGAGCCTGTCACATAGCGCTCAGATATCAGTGGGCCTCACACAATCCAAAAGTGTCCATCCAGTGTCCAAAAGTGTGTGCAGAGATTCAAAATCTCCCTTATCCTCTAGTCACTTTGGTCACAGCTGTGCCATCGAGCCTGTCATATAGCGCTCAGATATCAGTGGGCCTCACACAATCCAAAAGTGTCCAGTGTCCAAAAGTGTGTGCAGAGATTCAAAATCTCCCTTATCCTCTAGTCACTTTGGTCACAGCTGTGCCATCGAGCCTGTCACATAGCGCTCAGATATCAGTGGGCCTCACACAATCCAAAAGTGTCCAGTGTCCACAAGTGTCTGCAGAAATTCAAAATCTCCCCTGTCATATAGACACCTTGTACCTTGTTTTACATTACTATATAGTTTGTTGGATTTTGTCTACATTTCTACCAAAAATGAGGAAGGCTGGTGGAAGAGGCCGTGGAATTGGGCGGGGGTTGGCAGCTGGTAATGATGGTGTTGGTGGTGGATCTGATGGTAGTGGCAAGAGCAAAATAGGACCGAATGCAGGAGGTGCTGACCCTGCGTCATCGTCTGGCTACATAAGGCCTCGAACGCTTAGTTTTCTAGGAGTTGGCAAACCGCTTTTAAAGCCAGAGCATCAGGAAAAAGTTTTGTCTTACATTGCTGACTCAGCCTCCAGCTCTATCGCCTCCTCTTCTTCAGTTGTAAAAAGTAAAAGCACTGAGTCGTCATTGGAGGCTCATGTTCATGAACCACACCTTTCCTTGTGTCCTTCACCCCAACCAAGATTGAAGGATGACGCAGGCCATACTACTGATTACTCCATGGAGCTGTTTTCACATACCATGCCTGGATTATCAAGTGAAATGGTGAATTACCCAGGCCAAGATGAATCTGACATGGAGCGCACTGATGCACAGCCGCTGATGGATGATTCTGCTGGTACATTCACTCAGAGCACTACATTGTCCTCGCAGTGTACAGAGCCAGATTCTGACCCTGATGAGACTCAGGTGCCCCTTCCCACACACTATACCACCATACACGGTGACACAGAGGAAGGTGCACATGACATAGAAGAGGAGGTGATGGATGACCCAGTTGTTGACCCAGATTGGCATCCATTGGGGGAAGAGGGTGCTGCTTCCAATAGCTCAGATGAGGAGCATCCACAGCAGACATCGACATCGCAACAGCTGTTATCTGGCAGGCCCGGAGCACTCCAAAGACAGGTTCCAAACATCAAAAGAGTTGCTGGACAGCTTGTCCAGAGGGTCAAAAGATCACAGCGTGCTAGGCCGCAAAATGTCTTCCAAAGTAGGAAGAGTGCAGTGTGGCACTTTTTTGAACAAAATCCTCATGATCAGGCCAAGGTTATCTGTAAGAAGTGCGCAAAGACCTTTAGCCGAGGGAAAAATCTGAAAAATTTGAATACCAGTTGCATGCTTAGACATTTAACCAGCATGCACTTGCAAGCGTGGACACAACACCAAACCTCAAGTGCCACATGTGCAACTGATCACAACGAAGGTAGTCAGCAACGCTACATTGTTTCCCCCACTGTAAGCCCACCGGTTAGCACAGCAGCAAATGTTGAGGTGTCGTTGCAAGACCACAGCAGTCAGGGAATCCCACTGTTATATCAATGAAAGACTGATTCTAGGCCATCAGAAAGAACACCAACTCCATCACCATCATCAACCCTCTCTCAGTCCGCCCTGTCCACCGCTACTTCCACCATATGCAGCTCTCAAGTCCAGCTCACCCTCCCAGACACTATGAGTAGGTCAAGAAAGTACTCAGTCTCTCATCCGCGTACACTGGGTTTGAACACCCACATTGCCAAACTAATCTCGTTTGAGATGATGCCCTTTCGGTTGGTGGAAAGCACAGCTTTCCGCGAACTCATGGCCTATGCAGTACCATGCTATGACCTACCCAGTCGCCACTTCTTCTCTCGCAAAGCCATCCCAGCCCTCCACCATCATGTGAAAGACCGCATTGTCCATGCACTCAAGCAGTCAGTGAGCGGAAAGGTGCACCTCACAACTGATGCATGGTCCAGTCGGCATGGCCAGGGCCGTTACGTGTCCATCACTGCGCACTGGGTTAATGTGGTGGATGCAGGGTCCACAGGGGACAGCGGTGGTGGGACAGTGCTGCCTAGCCCACAGTATAGGAAACAGTTGGCTGTAGGCGTTCGACCCTCCTCCTCCTCCTCCAGAAGCGAAAGCTCGTCCACAGAGCGCAGTCGTACGAGCACTCCATCTGCAGCTGCCACTGTTGCACACGATGTGTCCCCCTATCGAGCAGCTAGTGGAAAGCGTCAGCAGGCTGTGTTGCAGATGATGTGTTTGGGCAACAGACACACCGCCGAGGTGCTGGCCGAGTACTTGAAGCGACAAACTGAGTCATGGCTGGGCAGTGTACATCTTGAGGCAGGCAAGGTAGTTAGTGATAACGGCCGTAATTTTGTGGCAGCCATAGCCCTTTCAAAACTCAGCCACATACCTTGCTTGGCTCACACCTTGAACCTGGTGGTGCAGTGCTTCCTCAAAAATTATCCAGAGTTAACAGCCCTGCTCCAGAAGGTGCGAAGACTGTGCGCGCACATCCGCCAGTCGCCTGTACACTCCGTTCGTATGCAGAAGCTGCAGCGATTGCTCCACCTTCCCAACCACCGCCTCATTATCGACATTGCAACAAGGTGGAACTCCACCCTGCACATGGTGGAGCGGCTGTGCGAGCAGAGGCAGGCCATAATGCATTTGTGGGAGGATACACTGCCAGGCACTTTGAGAGCAGACATGGAGTTGACAGGTGTGCAGTGGTCGAAGCTGAAAGACCTTTGTAAAGTCCTTCAGTGTTTTGAGGAATGCACACGGCTGGTAAGCGCAGACGACGCCATCCTAAGCATGAGCATCCCACTTATGCGTCTGCTCATGCAAACTTTGACGCACCTTAAGGAGCAGGCGTCTGCAGCCAATGTTGATGAGGAGGAAGAGGAGGAGGGAATCCTTGATGACATTCAGCCATTGTCTGCTCAGGGACCTCTCCTGGACGAGGTGGAGGAAGAATAGGAGGAGGAGGATGATGATGGGGATGATTACTTAGGGGAGGAGGATGCATCTCGTGGGGCAAGTGAAAATGTTGGCGTGGCAAGGTCTGGTACAGGGTTTGTGCGTGACTGGAGGGATGTGGATTTGCCAGAAAGTGCTCCTCCACCCAGCACTCGCAGTGCATCATTGACACCGGGAACATTGGCCCACATGTCAGATTATGCCTTGCGGATCCTAAAAAGGGACCCCCGCATTGCCAAAATGATGAACGATGACGACTACTGGTTGGCCAGCATCCTGGATCCATGCTATAAAGGCAAATTACAAAACATCATGCCACAGGAGAACCTTGTCCTAATATTGGCTAATAAACAAGCAACTCTGGTAAATCGGTTGCTTGAGGCATTCCCAGCACACAGCAGCGGTGATGGTTCTCACACGAGCCGTATGGGCCGGGGGCAGCTTGGCAGAGGTGTTCGTGGTGCACACAGCAGAAGTGGCGTTGGAGACAGGGGTTTCATGACAATGTTGTGGACTGATTTTTCAAATACCGCTCACACAACTGGTAATACTGCATCGATGGAAAGTGACAGGAGACAGCAGTTGTCAACTATGGTTAAAAACTACTTTTCCTCCCATATCGATGTTCTCCCACACAGGTCATTCCCCTTTGACTATTGGGCCGCTAAACTGGACACCTGGCCTGAATTGGCCCAATATGCCTTACAGGAGCTCGCTTGCCCAGCTGCAAGTGTGCTATCGGAAAGAGTCTTCAGTGCAGCTGGATCAATCCTGACAGAAAAAAGGACCCGTCTGTCAACCCAAAATGTGGATGATCTAACCTTCATTAAAATGAACCACGCATGGGTTTCCAAGGATTTTGTCCCACCTTCCCCTGATGACACATAGGGTGACAGAAAAATGGCTTGCTTTGTTCCACCTCTTCCTGGTACTTCACCTATTTCGCCTTTTGCATCAGCTGAATGTCCAACATCAACATATGCCACTTTCTAAAACTCCCTAACTGTGCTGCCTCCCCCCCCATGGCCGGGGTCACCACCTAGCGCACGACACCGTGCGAGTGCCGTTGCCCTGGACAGGTGGGTAGGCCGACTCTTGGGCGCGGGCACTGGCACAGGGTCCCTCATAGTGCAATCAAGTGTCTCTGGCGGTGGTGGTGCACACCCGCCGTCAGACACACCGCTGTACTATGAGGGGCCCAGTGCCAGTACCGACGCCCACGAGTGGGCCCCCCTTGCTTGGGCAGGGCCCCAGCATTTGCAATCTTTACCTCTCCCTGCTCCTCCGCTGTGTAATCTGGGCCGTCAAATCCATACTGGGCCTAACACCGTCTGAGCCTGCCTCCTGAGACATATATTTTGAATGTGTATGCTATCCATACATGTTATCTGGGGATACGGTACCCTTTCTAACCTTTGTGCAATCACATGCAATCCATTCTGGGCCTAACACCGTCTGAGCCTGCCTCCTGAGACATATATTTTGAATGTGTACGCTATCCATACATGTTATCCGGGGATACGGTACCCTTTCTAACCTTTGTGCAATCACGTGCAATCCATTCTGGGCCTAACACCGTCTGAGCCTGCCTCCTGAGACATATATTTTGAATGTGTACGCTATCCATACATGTTATCCGGGGATACGGTACCCTTTCTAACCTTTGTGCAATCACGTGCAATCCATACTGGGCCTAACACTGTCTGAGCCTGCCTCCTGAGACATATATTTTGAATGTGTACGCTATCCATACATGTAATCTGGGGATACGGTACCCTTTCTAACCTTTGTGCAATCACGTGCAATCCATACTGGGCCTAACACCGTCTGAGCCTGCCTCCTGAGACATATATTTTGAATGTGTACGCTATCCATACATGTTATCCAGGGATACGGTACCCTTTCTAACCTTTGTGCAATCACGTGCAATCCATACTGGGCCTAACACCGTCTGAGCCTGCCTCCTGAGACATATATTTTGAATGTGTATGCTATCCATACATGTTATCTGGGGATACGGTACCCTTTCTAACCTTTGTGCAATCACGTGCAATCCATACTGGGCCTAACACCGTCTGAGAATGATAGATGGGGCCCACCATACACTGGAACATTCCAAAGGTGGACATCAGACACTGGAGCAGCATTTACAGGGCCCATTATACACTAGAGCATTAGAAATGGGGCCCATTATGTTTGGAGCATTATTTGGGCCCATAAGACAGTGGAGCTTCATCCATGGGGACCAACATATACTGTAGCATTATGTGGAGCTCATCATATACTGTTTCAAACATTATATGGGACCAATGATTTTGTATGGAGAAATAGATGGGCCTCGTCATGAGATGTAAAAAGTGAGGTATTTTTCATTGTACTATACCGCTATTTCTCTGCCGTATCGGAGCATGATGAGTTGTGGTATGTGTTAAAGGGGTGCTCTTTCGCCCAGGGTACATGAAAACCTGGAGCCAGCCCTCCCCCCCACAGTCTGTAGCCAAATAACCCCCATTTTTCAGTGCGTAACTTGTATTATGAAGTTAATTAAGGTTGACAAGCTTAAGTAAGAAGAATTGATGCTTTTGGCATTCAAATGGGCACTGTTGGTGTGTTTCCTGTCCTCCTCTCACTGCCGACTTTTATTCCCCATTGACTTACATTGGGTTTCGTGTTTCGGGACGACCCCAACTTTTCCCTATAATCGGACGATCTTGCTCGACCCGACTTTTGGAAAAGTCGGGTTTCACGAAACGAAACGCGACCCTAAAAAACCAAAAGTCGCTCAACTCTAGTGACCACTTAGCGATGCACCAGCGATCCATATAATTTTCAGGATCGCTGGTGCATCGCTAAGTGTAACAGTACCCATACCAAGGGTGTACCAAATACCCTAATTATTGCATTTGATTAGGCTTTAGTTTCTCCAGAATGAAGGCAGTGATTAAAACACTTACAATTCAACCAGTTTTAAGGAAGCTATTTACCCTACAAGGGAATGTGCTTAGTTAATATTGGTAATTCAGGTTGACTGACTCCCTTTAAGCCTCTTTATTTTATTTACTATTGGTCTGTATTTGTACAAACAACTGAGAAAAATTATCAATGACAGATTACATGTAGAGAATGCAAATAATATGAGAGACTTAAAATATTAGCTGTATCATAAATTACCATTGATCTGTAAATAAACATTTGGAATCTGCATGAATCAGGCAGCACAAGTTGCATGTGAAAGGCCGATATCTAGGCAATTAGTATGCATAGAGTTTTAGCAGTGTGCTGTGATAATTCAACAGGCAGGTTGTATTCTCACCTTCCAGACTGACTAGCTCTCGGCTTTAATGATTTAAATTATTTTTGACTGACTCATGAAATATGTGTCCATCATTCCCGAGCTTATCGGCTATGCTCATAAAAAAAATTCATTCTACATATCTTAAATGATTTATACCTATATTTCCCCATTTGATTTGCATCACAGTTTTGAAGATGCATTGACATTTTCTAAAAAGAAAATAGATCCAAAGGACTTTTTAACATTTTACATGAATGGCTTTAAATTTACCGTAGTTTAAAACTGTGACAGCACCTGATCTGAAGCATATTTCTGTCTGAAAAGCAGATTTGCCTGGAAAATGTCAGCTATCACTGTGTTTTTTTTAATTTGGAAGAAATGTTTGCGTCTACCTGAGTAAGGGCCTTTTTTCTTACCAAACCAAACTCAATGTATATCCAAGAAAATGTTAACTCTGACTAGCGATGGATGGACCAGGGGATTTCCGGGTCCATCAGATTTGGCCAAATATTAAGAAAACATTTGGCTCAATCCCAAACCCGGACCCCAAAGAAATGAATGGGCGGCCCGAATATCTGACATTTTCCACACAGTTAACTGAATGACAGAGTGAGAAACACTGGCTCTGATTGGTGGTAAGTTCGTTACCGCAGGTCCCACTCTGTGACCAGTTGTGACCAATCATTAAAAGGTTGTCTCATGAGTAGTGTTGAGCGATACCATCCGTTATCGTGAAATATTGGATCGGATTGGATCGGACCGATACCCAAAAAGTATCGGATATCGCCGATTCCGATACTGGAAACCAATGCAAGTCAATGGGACAGAAATATCGGAATTAAAATAAACCCTTTATTTCCTTGTAGGTTAATTCTACATGAAGAAAAACAACTAATAATAATGTAGAATGTATTGGGGGAGGTGGAGGAGACATTAAAGGCATAGAGGTTTAGCCCAATCAAATGGAATAGCAGGAATAAAAATTTTTTTTAAAGACGTTCGGAGTTACAAAGATATTGACTATGTTAACCTTTTTTATATTTTGTCAGATATGTATGTTTCACTACTTCCATGCTCTTCACATTCTTTTTTACTTCACCCACACTTTCTCCTTCATGATCCTCAGCAGCAGCAGCATCTTTTTCATCAACTTATTCTTCACCTTATTCATCTTCTTCTTCTTCACCTTCTTCCTATTATTCTTTTTTTTACATTCTTCATATTCTTCTTATTCAACTATTATTCTTCATATTCTACGTCTTCACCTTCTACCTATTCTTCTTCATCATATTCTTATTTGTGACAGTCATTCCTGTAGTTGTTATCTATAAAAGTTTGAAGATTACACCTTCCGTTCTGCCTGTCACAAAAGATTTACAACAGGATTTGTCCGCGTTCAGTTTGGCCTGCAGCAGCAGGCATTTTCCAGGGGCACCACGGAGGAGGTACGGACTAACAACATACACTGCTTAGTCATCTTCTGCTTATAATTTAGATAACATCTTTTGCTCTGATTTTTAGTCTCATGCTTAATGTTCTTCTGATTTTTGTTCTTCTGCTTCTTGGTCTTCTGCTTCTTGGTCTTCTGTCTCTTGTTGTTCTGTATCTTGGTGGTTGTCTTCATGTTCTTTGTACTCTTGGTCATCTTCTTCAGGGTCATCTTTTTGGTCTTCGGGGTGGTCTTCCGGGTCATCGTCTTCAGGGTCATCGTTTTCGTGGTCGTCGTCTTCTTCGGGGTAGTCTACAGGGTCGTCGTCAGGGAGATCCAGAGTGATAACCAAAAACCATTTCCAAAAGCTTGAACTTGGAAATGTAGCAGAAGGTACAAGAAGGCTGAGAAACTGCCGAGAACCAGCTGACGGTACTGGAACCCGGATGGATAGCAGAAGGAACAAGAGCCAATGGCACTACCGAGGACCAGCTGATGGTACTGGAACCCAGTTACTAAGCAGGAGGTACCTGTGCTAGAAAGCACTACCAAGGACCAGCAGATGTTGCTGGAACTCAGATACCAAGAAGGAGGCACCTAAGCCAAAGTCACTGCCGAGAACCAGCTGACGGTGCTGGAACCCGGATGGGTAGCAGAAGCTGCAAGAGCCAATGGCACTAGCGAGGACCAGCTGACGGTGCTGGAACCCAGAGGGGCGGCAGAAGGAACAAAAGCCAATGGCACTACCGAGGACCAGCTGACGGTGCTGGAACCTGGTTACTAAGCAGGAGGTACCTGTGCTAGAATGCACTACCAAGGACCAGCAGACGTTGCTGGAACTCGGATAACGAGAAGGAGGCACCTAAGCCAAAGGCACTGCCAAGAACCAGTTGACGATACTGGAACCCAGATAGGTAGCAGAAGGTACCCATGAAAAACAAAGTTGCAAGGCCGCGAGCTGGCCGCAGTTACCAAAACCCACAGTCCTACAGGGGGTGCTTGTCCTATTGGCACTACGGAACCAGCCTTTGTTGCCAGATCCCGCAGCCCCCATAGGAAGCCCATAAACTGCAGGCACCATAGACTCGGCTAACACGACCGCAACACGACAGGACAACGTATTTGTGGCAAAGTGACATTGAAACTACCCGGAAACAGCAGGCATGCTGGAAGCAGGCTGGGCAGGAGGGAGTACCCATGCCAAAGACACTGCCGAGAACCAGCTGACGGTGCTGAAACCCGGAGGGGCAGCAGAGGGAACAAGAGCCAATGGCACTACCGAGGACCAGCTGACGGTGCTGGAACCCGGTTACTAAGCAGGAGGTACCTGTGCTAGAAAGCACTACCAAGGACCAGCAGACATTGCTGGAACTCAGATACCGAGAAGGAGGCACCTCAGCCAAAGGCACTGCTGAGAACCAGCTAACGGTGCTGGAGCCCGGATGGTTAGCAGAAGCTGCAAGAGCCAATGGAACTAGCGAGGACCAGATGACGGTGCTGGAACAAGAGGCAATGGCACTACCGAGGACCAGCTGACGGTGCTGGAACCTGGTTACTAAGCAGGAGGTACCTGTGCTAGAAAGCACTACCAAGGACCAGCAGACGTTGCTGGAACTCGGATACCGAGAAGGAGGCACCTAAGCCAAAGACACTGCCAAGAACCAGCTGATGGTACTGGAACCCGGGTGAGTAGCAGAAGGTACCCATGAAAAACAAAGTTGCAAGGCCGTGAGCCGGCCGCAGTTACCGAAACCCACAGTCCTACAGGGAGTCCTTGCGCTATTGGCACTACGGAACCAGCCTTTGTTGCCAGATCCCACAGCCCACATAGGAAGCCCATAAACTGCAGGCACCATAGACTCGGCTAACCCAACCGCAACACGACAAGACTAAGTGACATTGACACTACCCGGAAACAGCAGGCGTGCTGGAACCAGGCTGGGTAGGAGGGAGTACCTGTGCCAAAGACAATGCCGGGAAACAGCTGGCAGTGCTGGAACCCAGGGAAAATGCTACAAACAGAGTGGAGACAGAGGCCTAATTGGAGCAAGTTTAAAATCTGTAGTTGTGTGAGTGTGGACAGAGCAGGAGAAATTGCCGGACTCACAGCTGGGGATCAGATGACATTTCTGAACCCCAATAACACTGGAACATATGTTGACAGTGCAGATGGCACTTCTGAGCAGCAACTGGCGATATTGGAGCCCAGGGTCAATCAGGGTGTAGGCTGAGGCCTAATTTCATCAAGTTTAATATCTGTTGTTGATTACTACTGATTTTAAACGTGCTCCAATTAGGCCTCTGGCTCCACTCTGTCTCTAGTATTTACCCAAGCCTCCAACACCGCCAGTTTCTGCTCAGAAGTGCTGTCTGCACAATCAACACTTGTTCCTGTGTTACTGGGGTTCAGTAACATCAGCTGATCCCCTGATGTTACAGTAACACAGGAACAAGTGTTGATTGTGCAGACAGCACTTCTGAGCAGCAACTGGCGGTGTGGGAGGCCAGGGTAAATACTAGAGACAGAGTGGAGCCAGAGGCCTAATTGGAGCACGTTTAAAATCAGTAGTAGTCAACAACAGATAGTACATCAGTAGTAGTGGGAATGTGGAAAGAGCAGGAGACATTGCCGGACATGCAGCAGGGGAGCAGCTGGCATTACTGAACCCCACTATCACTGGAGCATGTGTTTTTCTCTGTGCAGACGGCACTTCTGAGCAGCAACTGGCAGTGTTGGAGCCCAGGGTCAGTCATGGAGTAGGCTGAGGCCTACTTGGAGCAAGTGTAAAATCTGATGTAGTTTGAATGTGGAGGGAGCAGGAGATATTGCCGGACACACAGCAGGGGAGCAGCTGGCGTTACTTAACCCCACTAACACAGGAGCTAGTGTTTTTCTCTGTGCAGACGGCACTTCTGAACAGCAACTGGCAGTGCTGGAGCCCAGGGTCAATCATGGAGTAAGCTGAGGCCTACTTGGAGCAAGTTTTATATCTGATGTAGTTTGAATGTGGAGGCAGCAGGAGACTTTGCCGGACACACTGCAGGGGAGCAGCTGGCGTTACTGAACCCCACTAACGCAGAAGCTAGTGTTTTTCTCTGTGCAGACTTCACTTCTGAGCAACAACTGGCAGTGTTGGAGCCCAGGGATTACAGTTCAGGTGGTAGAAACATGAACACAACAGGAGACCTGGATACTGTTGCCAACCAATTATTTATTCTGGAAGAGGACTGGCAAATTCCGGCGAGATCCATCCCTTGTTCATTTTCAGAAAAGTAAGCTGGTCAACGTTATCGGAGGATAGTCGCGTGCGACGGTCTGTTAGTACACCACCTGCGGCACTAAAGACGCGTTCCGATAATACACTAGCAGCAGGGCAAGCCAGCACCTCCAATGCATACTGGCTAAGCTCTGGCCATGTATCCAGCTTTGAGACCCAAAACTTGAAGGGGGAAGAGCCGTCTTGGAGTACACTGAGAGGGCAAGACATGTAGTCTGTCACCATCTGACGGAAACGTTGCCTCCTGCTGACTGGAGCCGTCTGTGATGGTGTAGACATTTGTGGCGGGCACACAAAACTTTGCCACATTTGGGCCATACTGGTCTTGCCTTGTGCTGAGGCGCTGCCTCTGCTCCCTCTTTGTGCAGAGCTTCCTCCGCTGCCTCGACGCACAGATCTGCTTTGTAAAGCACTAGCAGCACTGCTCTCGGGTGGAATGGAGAACATGATGGAATGCACCAGTGTGTCTTGATACTCCCACATTTTACGCTCCCGGTTCAACGGTGTTATGAGGCTTTGTAAGTTGTCCCGGTAGCAAGGATCTAGGAGGGTGTACACCTTATAATCAGCCATGTTGAGAATGTGGGCGATGTGGCGGTCTTTCTCAGGCACTGCAGCATGAAGTCAACCATGTGCTGCAGACTCCCAACTGCCCAAGAAACGCTGTCCCCTGCTTGTGGCGTCATCTCTGCCTGCTCTGCATCACCCCACCCTCGTTCCACATACTGACTACTAGAGCATTGTGTACCTCCCTCCTCTGGAGAGATGTCTTCGCCCTCCATTGACTCCTCCTCATCCTCCTCACAAAATGTCCACTGCCTAGGCCTTTGTGAGGAACCACGTTGTGCAGACTGTCCAGAAGTATATGGCATTTGTGACTCCTCATCCTCCACCTCTTCCAAAACCTCCTCCCTTAGTGCTTGTAGTGTTTTTTGAAGCAGGCAAATAAGGGGGACAGTCATGCTGACTAGTGCATCATCTGCACTCGCCACGTGGAATCATCGAAGGCACGCAAAACGTGGCAGATGTCCTTCATAAAGGCCCACTCAGTGATGCTGAAGTGTGACCGGCGCACAGTGCGACTTGTTTGCGCCTGATGCAGCTGGTACTACATTACTGCTGCCTGCTGCTCACACAACCGCTCGAACATATGTAACGTTGAATTCCACCTGGTGGGTAGGTCACATATGATGCGATGTTCCGGAAGGCGGAATCGGTGCTGCAGAGCTGCAATGCGCGATCTTGCCATGCTGGAACGCCGCAAGTGAGCACACTCTATGCGGACCTTGTGCAGCAGTGCGTCAAGATCCGGATAGTCCCAACCAAGTTGAGCACATGTGCCAGACATGGGATGTGAGTGAGGTTGCCTAGGCCCAGAGCTGCCACCAGATTTCGTCCATTGTCACACAATACCAAGCCTGGCTGGAGATTCGCTGGCACAAACCACACGTCACTCTCCTGCTTGATGGCATTCCAGAGCTCCTGCACTGTGTGGCTTCGATTTCCCAAAGAAATTAATTTCAGTATGGCCTGTTGACGTTTGGCGACGGCTGTGCTCATATCGGTCGTAACAGGCTCCAGCAGCGCTGATTCAGAGGAACTTGAGTATGAGGAGGAGTGAATGTGTACAGACTGGAGTTAGCAGAACACGTACAGTGCCACTCTCAAGATCTGTACCCGGCTCCACAACATTGACCCAATGGGCAGTGAGGGAAAGGTATCGTCCCTGTCCATGGTTACTGGTCCACGCATCAGTGGTCAGGTGGACCTTGCTACTGATGGCGTTTAGTAGCGCATGTTTAATTTTTCCCTCCACATGCTCTTGCAGGGCAGGGACGGTTTGCCTGCTAAAGTAAAAGCGGCTGGGCATGGTGTATTGTGGGACTGCCAATGCCATGAAGTTACGGAAGGTGTCAGTCTCCACCAGCCTGAATGAGAGCATTTCAAGGGCCAGTAGTTTGGCAATGCCAGCATTCAGAGCCTGTGCTCGGGGATGGTTTGCCGTGTATGGCCGCCTTTTCTCCCATGCCTGTGCTACCGATGGCTGTAGAGTGGCCTGGGAGTGTGAGGATGGCAGAGAACGTGGTGCTGTGGGTGGAATGTCACTGTGTCTCTTGCTTCTCATTGATGAAAGGTTTTTTCTAGCTTTACATGACTTGAGCCCTGCCTCTAGGAGCCTGCTATGAACTGTTCTTGCCATGCACTTCACCCCAGCTGCCATTTGCCATTCCTTTTGCAGGTCACTTGAAGTCATCCTGCAGTTGCTGAGTGACATTTGAATAAGATGACAGTCATCCCGGTTAGTGGAAAGTCATTTTCAACCTCTGACAGTCTGCAGCTTTTTTGTCCTCAATGTCTGCTGCTTGACCTTGTGGTAATGGACTGCTGTCTTTTAAGAATTGAGGCAAAATTTGTGTGGTGCATATATAGTGCTGGACAGCCTGCCTGCTAATACTATGGGCATGATCAATTGGCTGTTATCCAGTCACTTTGCATTACACTTACATGTGTGACTAGCATCTTATGCAAGCCCTATCTGTGTGCATTCTTTCTACTAGACAGCCAACCCCTCCATTATTTAGGTGAATGAGTGGTTGTTCTCATCAGTAGAGTGCACCTGTGCAGCTCCAGCCTTTATCAGTGGGGAACTGCTGAATCCTGCTAGTGCATTTGCCATTTGACAAGGTTTTGGTGAGGCTATTTTTCATGATGCACTTCATAAACCAGCCTTAAGAAAAGGAGAAAATAAGCAAACTTCAGTGCAAGCAAAACAAAGTAAACATTCAGTGCAGCCTGGTCACACAGGCTTGATTGAGCCAGTATACTGGCTCAATCTGCATATAGCTGACAGCAGGCCTTCTTCCTTGACACACAGACCATGTGTCAAACAACGGACTCCATCTCAATCGGTTAACCACACCCAGAGGGTATGTGGACAGCCACAGACCAGCCCATCTCTCAGGCTGCCCATAAAACCTGGCCCACATACACCAAAGAATACTCTTAGTTCTGTGTACACAATACTCCAAGATTACATCACAGATGACAACTATCTCTGTGATACATACTGTACCACCAATCAACTACAGTGGGGCAAAAAAGTATTTAGTCAGTCAGCAATAGTGCAAGTTCCACCACTTAAAAAGATGAGAGGCGTCTGTAATTTACATCATAGGTAGACCTCAACTATGGGAGACAAACTGAGAAAAAAAAATCCAGAAAATCACATTGTCTGTTTTTTTTTCATTTTATTTGCATATTATGGTGGAAAATAAGTATTTGGTCAGAAACAAAATTTCATCTCAATACTTTGTGATATATCCTTTGTTGGCAATGACAGAGGTCAAACGTTTTCTGTAAGTCTTCACAAGGTTGCCACACACTGTTGTTGGTATGTTGGCCCATTCCTCCATGCAGATCTCCTCTAGAGCAGTGATGTTTTTGGCTTTTCGCTTAGCAACACGGACTTTCAACTCCCTCCAAAGGTTTTCTATAGGGTTGAGATCTGGAGACTGGCTAGGCCACTCCAGGACCTTGAAATGCTTCTTACGAAGCCACTCCTTTGTTGCCCTGGTGGTGTGCTTTGGATCATTGTCATGTTGAAAGACCCAGCCACGTTTCATATTCAATGCCCTTGCTGATGGAAGGAGGTTTGCACTCAAAATCTCACGATACATGGCCCCATTCATTCTTTCATGTACCCGGATCAGTCGTCCTGGCCCCTTTGCAGAGAAACAGCCCCAAAGCATGATGTTTCCACCACCATGCTTTACAGTAGGTATGGTGTTTGATGGATGCAACTCAGTATTCTTTTTCCTCCAAACACGACAAGTTGTGTTTCTACCAAACAGTTCCAGTTTGGTTTCATCAGACCATAGGACATTCTCCCAAAACTCCTCTGGATCATCCAAATGCTCTCTAGCAAACTTCAGACGGGCCCGGACATGTACAGGCTTAAGCAGTGGGACACGTCTGGCACTGCAGGATCTGAGTCCATGGTGGCGTAGTGTGTTACTTATGGTAGGCCTTGTTACATTGGTCCCAGCTCTCTGCAGTTCATTCACTAGGTCCCCCCGCGTGGTTCTGGGATTTTTGCTCACCGTTCTTGTGATCATTCTGACCCCACGGGGTGGGATTTTGCGTGGAGCACCAGATCGAGGGAGATTATCAGTGGTCTTGTATGTCTTCCATTTTCTAATTATTGCTCCCACAGCTGATTTCTTCACTCCAAGCTGGTTGGCTATTGCAGATTCAGTCTTCCCAGGCTGGTGCAGGGCTACAATTTTGTTTCTGGTGTCCTTTGACAGCTCTTTGGTCTTCACCATAGTGGAGTTTGGAGTCAGACTGTTTGAGGGTGTGCACAGGTGTCTTTTTATACTGATAACAAGTTTAAACAGGTGCCATTACTACAGGTAATGAGTGGAGGAAAGAGGAGACTCTTAAAGAAGAAGTTACAGGTCTGTGAGAGCCAGAAATCTTCATTGCTTGTTTCTGACCAAATACTTATTTCCACCATAATATGCAAATAAAATGAAAAAAAAACAGACAATGTGATTTTCTGGATTTTTTTTTCTCAGTTTGTCTCCCATAGTTGAGGTCTACCTATGATGTAAATTACAGACGCCTCTCATCTTTTTAAGTGGTGGAACTTGCACTATTGCTGACTGACTAAATACTTTTTTGCCCCACTGTATGTGTCAGGTAGCTGCCTTACAATATATATATATATATATATATATATATATATATATATATATATATATTTTTTTTTTTTTTTTTTTTTCTTTCTGTGTTAGTCAAATTAATCATACTGTGGTAGGTCATTGTGTGACACCACAACATTATGGGGAGAACCATTAGATCATTATACTGTGTGTTTAAAGTACTATGAATGAAATCACTGTAGGTGTATCATACTGTATCATACTGTGCTTAAGACCACTTTTGTTGCATAATACCTTATGAGAGCCATAATAGAAGGTGGAAACATTAAGGGGCTGTCATGATCAAGGCCGAGTTTTGTATCCTGTTTCTCTTTCCTGGTCTGATCATGTCAAGGGTTAACTTTTCTCTGCCTTGCTCTGGTGCCAGGCTGGCTATTTCTCTCCACTGCATCCTGCAGGTGGTGTCAGTTATAGTTTCTGCCTATGGCATGAGTAGCTGACTCCGTGTATACCCTGATTAGTCCTCGTTCTGTTGCTGACTTTGCTCGTGTCTGTTTGTTCCCCACTCCCCATTTCGACTCAGTGTTTCTCTTTCATGTTTAGGACTCCCTGGTATCTGACTCAGTTTGGACCCTGACCTGCTGTTTGTCTCTTGTCTTGGCATATCTGCTCCTGACCGGTACTGACACATTTGGCTCGCTTCTGAATGTGTTTGTTTATTCCTTTGGTACTGTGCTACAGACTAATATCGACCCGGCTTGTTTGAATATTCTGCTGCCACCTGGTGGTAGCCTAGCTGCTGCACTGCAGGTCGGCTCTTGCTGTATGCCGTCCTTCCTCCACTCTATTTCCCTCTAGTGGAGCTTGCATCTACCTGCATAGCAGCAATGTGACAGGGGCTTCAATGTGAGCAAAATCATTTTGTAAGTGCCGCAAAGATAGGAGATATTCTCTTCTATGACTAAGACTATGCGCTGTGACACCTAAGAATATTTTTTTTTGTTTTGTGGGGGTGACAGCCAAATAAGACTTCTGCTATGGGGTCAAATGATTTCTATGTTTGACCCTGTATCAAGTGAGTATGTGAGTTAAGCGGGATCAGTTTATTATAATTATATACAGTACTCCCTTTTATGCAATTGGACAGTATGATTCATCCAACCCTCTTCTCCATTTTCTTTTGGCTTGGTGAAATCACAATTTCTCTTAATAGCACTAATAGCATTTTAGCATTAAAGGCAATCTGTCAGTTGGATTTCACCCATGAAAACAATTTATATTTGCATATAACTATTTCAAAGACAACTAATTATTATCAATAAAATGCAGTTAATACTAAGAATTATCAATGACATACAACAAAAGAAATGAAAAAAGAGAAAGAGGGTAAGAAGGAGAAGGGAAACTCCTGTAGACATGGTGGACTAGAGCCTCACAAAAAGGACCAAATTAATAAAAAAGTGCATCAAATACAATGGACATATCATAGTAAAATATTTATAACTAAGTACAAGTATGTCCAATACAAGTGTGTGCCCAATAAGCATGTCGACCACAATGAATTACAAGATACTTTTAAAGTGCTCAGTGCATACTTATATCAATTATTATGACAGCTTAACAATTGCACAGAGTATAAAACAGATGCTGTCATTAAGTAATGGCAATTTTAATAAAGAGGTAATACTAACTAATAAATGCAAAACAGCAAAACATGTGGCCTTCCAATAATACCTTGAGACATTCTGTTCACTAAGTGAGGCTCACTGGAACCTCGATGCGTGTTTCACAGCTGGACTGCGGTTTCGTAAACTCCTATTTTTCTGGTCTTGAATTTTTGTAATGTGTTTTGTAGTTTCCCTTTGAAATATAGCCTTCGATCATTGGTGCAATACACTGCAATAATTATGTACTCCCATGACTTTAGTGATCTCTAGCGATGAGCGAACATGCTCGTACTATTGATAGGCGAGCACTAAAATGCTCGGGTGCTCATTGTTCGGGTCAAGCAAATTCCAATACTCGGGTGCTCGGACAGAACAACGAGCCCATTGTAAGTCTACGGGAGACCTGAGCATTTTTACTGCGATCCCCCCGGGGTGTCCTTTTAGGCTCTAAAAACATCTGAAAATGATGGAAACACTGCTCAAATGACATAAGGACATCATAGGGATCGCCCCTGGAAGCATTCCTCCTAGTTCGCAGCTTTACACATTTTTTTCAGAGTTTCATGCCATTTTACCGGTGCACCAAAAAACATACCAAAACAAAGCCAAAACAGATTTTGCTTGGAAATATGTTAAGGAACATCCTTTCCAGATTAATAACTTGTATATAAGGCAAAATAATTAACCCCAGACCAAAATGTTCCTCCCCCACTTGGGCTATGTTCAGACACAGCGTTTTTGAAGCATTTTTCAACTTTAACATTGCATGCAACCAATACTAATGCATTCACTGTGAAATATCATTGTAACCTTTAACAACCCTAGCTGGCCAAGTGTTGTGTGACACATAAGGAGACACATCTTTTTTCATTTCTGAAGGAGGGACTGTTAAAGTCACAAAGGCTATTTTTAGAGGGGCATCAGGCGACATTAATCTGCTTAATTAAAATTAAAATTATAGAAGGATAGGGAAAATGAAGGGAGGTCAGCTCACCAGTCTCGGTTGCGATCCATAATCCTCCTGCGCACGGAGTCACCTTGATCAGGGGTGTTGACTGAAGCAAAATAAAGAATGGAATCTCCAGCGCTGGACTTCAGTTAAAAATACATCATTTATTGTAAATTCTTAAAATAGAACAGAAAAAAGTATGGATAAGGACATACAGGCAGATGGGGTCTCTGGTGGTCTCCAACCAACGCGTTTCGACCTAGAGGGTCTTACTCATGGTTCACACTAGACCAATACTGACGACTACAAATAGTACAAAAACTAGTAAATCACAGGTGTTGGACAAAAGAATTAATGAAAATAGGGAGTATCCCTACCAGTTAACTCTTGCAAACACTCAGCCTAATGTGGAGCTGAAACAAAAACTTGTCAGAAAAACAAAAAAAACAAAAAAAAAAAAACAAACAAAAAAAAAAATCTAATAAAAAGATATCATAAGAATATAATAACAATCACAAAAATTATCAGAATAACCAGAATTGAATAGGACTAAGTAGAATGTAAATATACAGAAGAAAATATCAATCTAATTGCAATATTAAATCAAGTCGTTTGTTCAGACCTAATGGTACTCTTGTATTTAATTTAAAAATCCAAAAGGATTCACGATTTAATAATTTTCTCCTGAAATCACCTCCCCTAGTAGATCTATAGACTTTCTCTATTGCTATAATTTTGAGACTATCAGTTTTACCTCCATGAACAGTTTTACAATGATAAGAAACTGCTGAAATATTATAATTACTACTAGTAGCTTCTGACAAGTGTTTCCTAATTCTCTTTTTAAGAGGTCCTATTGTACAGCCTACATATTGTAGGTTACAAAAAACGCATTCAATAACATATACTACTCCTTCTGAATTACAATTTATGTGAGACTGAATAGGGTATGATATGCCAGTAACACTAGAAGTGAATCTGCTGGTTTTAACCACATAGTTGCAGACTTTACAGGGATGATGTCCACATTTGGAAAAGCCTTTATATGACAACCAAGTATTATTTTTAGTTCTCCTATTGCTGATAAAAAGACTGGGGGATAAGATATCGCTCAAAGCAGGAGCTTTCCTGGCTATGTATCGTATCTGGGTATTTTCCAGAATTTGACCAAGTTTATTATCATTGTGTAAAATAGGTAAATATTTTTTGACAATGTCCTTTATCTTATTGAATTGTGGACTGTACATGGTAGAAAAACTAACTATAGGACGGTCATGATTATTGCAGGAGGCCCGTGTGCGATTCTTTTTCTTGTTAGCAGTAACTCCAGTGTGTACAAGGCTCAAAGGAGATTCATTCAGCAGGGTGTGTCTATCGATCCTGCTGACAATATTATCAGCTTTCCTTAGCATCCAATTAGCATATCCTCTGTCCTTAAGTCTAGAGAGGGTTTTGTTTGATTCTTTAGCAAATGTTATAGGTGAACTGCAATTTCTTTTTAACCTAATTAATTCTCCCACTGGAATGTTTTTAACCACGTGCTTGGGGTGACAAGAATAAGCTTGTAAAATTGAATTTGTATCTGTGGGTTTTCTGAAAGGAAAAACGCAGACCTTTTGGTTGTCAGGATTCACAGACAAAGTCACATCCAAATAACTGATAGAAAAATCCGACACTGTAAATGTAAATGAAAGATTAAAATCATTCATATTGATATAGCTAATGAAATCACTAATCCCTGAGATGTCTCCCTTCCAAATCAAAATCAGGTCATCTATAAAGCGACCATATAGTTGTATATTTTGTGAAAAGGGATTATTGTTACATAAGATATATTTCTCTTCCCAAACAGCTACTGTAATATTAGCTAAAGCTGGGGAACATTTACCCCCCATACTCACTCCTTGTTTTTGTAAGAAAAAAATTCCATCAAATGAAAAATAATTATGTGAGAGAAGAAAGGAAACTGCATCCACAATGAAGGATTGAATTTCTATCACATATGTGCTATATTTGTCCAAAAAGAATGTGAGACTAGAAATAATCACATTGTGTGGTATGGACGGGTATAAACCCACCACATCACAAGTAATCCATGAATATTCTGGTGACCAATGATAATCATCCAAGGCAGAGATTAACATTTTGGTGTCTCTGATATATCCTGGAAGATCAATGACCAAAGGTTGTAGGTAATGATCAACCCACTCTGCCAATTTCTCTGAAAAAGACCCTATCCCCGAAATTATAGTTCTAAAGGGGGGGGGGGAACAAATCCTTGTGGATTTTAGGAAACGCATGATAAATGGGAATCACAGGGTTCTTGATATTAACATAATCATAAATTTTCTGTGTTATGGCCCCTGTGACTAAACCATCGTTTAATAATTTTGACAAATCACACTGAAATTTAGACGTGGGATCACTAGAAATCTTGGAATAGGTAGCAGAATCATTCAAAATGCGCAGATTTTCTGAATAATACAGACCAGCATTAAGCACGACTACTCCACCCCCTTTATCTGCCTGTCTCACCAGAATGTCAGCATTATCTTTTAACTCTTTCATAGCTGCTCTCTCTTGTGCTGTTAAATTGTCATATGTCATTTCTGTTATTTTATCAAGCTCCACTAAATCTTTCTCTATTAGTTCTTGAAATATATCTAGAATAGCAGGTCTGGACTGAACTGGATAAAACCCTGGATTGGGCATTTTAAAGAGATCATTTAAAGTCCTATTTTTTGGTAAGGAATGTGATTGTAAGTCTCTAAGAGTGGAATAGCCTATAAGATCTTTAAAAGAAAAATTTCCATAGGGAAAAATTAACTCAGGAATATTTGTAGATCCAGACAGTGACAAGGTCTCTGAAGAGGTGGACTGGTAGTCAAAATGACATTTCAAAGTTAAATTTCTGGCAAACTTATTCACATCTAGAAGAGTCTGATAAATATCAAATTTGTTGACTGGACTAAATCCCAAGCCTTTGCTCAAGAGAGTCATATGAGCTTCTGATAGGATATAGCTTGAAAGATTTATTACAGGGCATGTTGATATCTCCTCCTGTTTCTGAAGTGGTAGTTTCTTTTTATGTTTCCTCCCCGCTCTTCTCCGTCGTTTTTTGATCTCCTTACGATAATTCCATCACTACGGATATCCTCAGAATGATTAGTGTTGAAGGAAGCATCTAAGAACTCTTCTGACGTATTCAGATTAGAACTGGAAGACACTGTTGAATCATGAGACCTGGTGAAGCTGACCCTGCGATCTCTATGGTGAAAGCCTGAAAAACCATGCTGATATCGTTTTTTACCTTCTTGAAAAGGACGGCTTTTCTTCCAGGAATAGACCTGGTTCAATTCAAAGTCGCGTTTGTCTCTTGTGAATTTACTGCGTTTTATATCTGCAATATATTCTTCCAGTTTGGAAAGATTTTTTTCCATTCTTGAATTAAATTTGTCAAAGTCTTTCACATTATTGTGTTTGTTCAGAGAAGTCTGCATCTTAGTGATCTCTTCTTTAACACAAGTCATCTCCAGTTCCTCATATTTAATAATCAACTCCATTAATTTGAAAGAACTTTGTGTAAGAGTCTGCTCCCACTCTAATGTGTTAAAGAAGAGATCACTAAGATGCAGACTTCTCTGAACAAACACAATAATGTGAAAGACTTTGACAAATTTAATTCAAGAATGGAAAAAAATCTTTCCAAACTGGAAGAATATATTGCAGATATAAAACGCAGTAAATTCACAAGAGACAAACGCGACTTTGAATTGAACCAGGTCTATTCCTGGAAGAAAAGCCGTCCTTTTCAAGAAGGTAAAAAACGATATCAGCATGGTTTTTCAGGCTTTCACCATAGAGATCGCAGGGTCAGCTTCACCAGGTCTCATGATTCAACAGTGTCTTCCAGTTCTAATCTGAATACGTCAGAAGAGTTCTTAGATGCTTCCTTCAACACTAATCATTCTGAGGATATCCGTAGTGATGGAATTATCGTAAGGAGATCAAAAAACGACGGAGAAGAGCGGGGAGGAAACATAAAAAGAAACTACCACTTCAGAAACAGGAGGAGATATCAACATGCCCTGTAATAAATCTTTCAAGCTATATCCTATCAGAAGCTCATATGACTCTCTTGAGCAAAGGCTTGGGATTTAGTCCAGTCAACAAATTTGATATTTATCAGACTCTTCTAGATGTGAATAAGTTTGCCAGAAATTTAACTTTGAAATGTCATTTTGACTACCAGTCCACCTCTTCAGAGACCTTGTCACTGTCTGGATCTACAAATATTCCTGAGTTAATTTTTCCCTATGGAAATTTTTCTTTTAAAGATCTTATAGGCTATTCCACTCTTAGAGACTTACAATCACATTCCTTACCAAAAAATAGGACTTTAAATGATCTCTTTAAAATGCCCAATCCAGGGTTTTATCCAGTTCAGTCCAGACCTGCTATTCTAGATATATTTCAAGAACTAATAGAGAAAGATTTAGTGGAGCTTGATAAAATAACAGAAATGACATATGACAATTTAACAGCACAAGAGAGAGCAGCTATGAAAGAGTTAAAAGATAATGCTGACATTCTGGTGAGACAGGCAGATAAAGGGGGTGGAGTAGTCGTGCTTAATGCTGGTCTGTATTATTCAGAAAATCTGCGCATTTTGAATGATTCTGCTACCTATTCCAAGATTTCTAGTGATCCCACGTCTAAATTTCAGTGTGATTTGTCAAAATTATTAAACGATGGTTTAGTCACAGGGGCCATAACACAGAAAATTTATGATTATGTTAATATCAAGAACCCTGTGATTCCCATTTATCATGCGTTTCCTAAAATCCACAAGGATTTGTTCCCCCCCCCCTTTAGAACTATAATTTCGGGGATAGGGTCTTTTTCAGAGAAATTGGCAGAGTGGGTTGATCATTACCTACAACCTTTGGTCATTGATCTTCCAGGATATATCAGAGACACCAAAATGTTAATCTCTGCCTTGGATGATTATCATTGGTCACCAGAATATTCATGGATTACTTGTGATGTGGTGGGTTTATACCCGTCCATACCACACAATGTGATTATTTCTAGTCTCACATTCTTTTTGGACAAATATAGCACATATGTGATAGAAATTCAATCCTTCATTGTGGATGCAGTTTCCTTTCTTCTCTCACATAATTATTTTTCATTTGATGGAATTTTTTTCTTACAAAAACAAGGAGTGAGTATGGGGGGTAAATGTTCCCCAGCTTTAGCTAATATTACAGTAGCTGTTTGGGAAGAGAAATATATCTTATGTAACAATAATCCCTTTTCACAAAATATACAACTATATGGTCGCTTTATAGATGACCTGATTTTGATTCGGAAGGGAGACATCTCAGGGATTAGTGATTTCATTAGCTATATCAATATGAATGATTTTAATCTTTCATTTACATTTACAGTGTCGGATTTTTCTATCAGTTATTTGGATGTGACTTTGTCTGTGAATCCTGACAACCAAAAGGTCTGCGTTTTTCCTTTCAGAAAACCCACAGATACAAATTCAATTTTACAAGCTTATTCTTGTCACCCCAAGCACGTGGTTAAAAACATTCCAGTGGGAGAATTAATTAGGTTAAAAAGAAATTGCAGTTCACCTATAACATTTGCTAAAGAATCAAACAAAACCCTCTCTAGACTTAAGGACAGAGGATATGCTAATTGGATGCTAAGGAAAGCTGATAATATTGTCAGCAGGATCGATAGACACACCCTGCTGAATGAATCTCCTTTGAGCCTTGTACACACTGGAGTTACTGCTAACAAGAAAAAGAATCGCACACGGGCCTCCTGCAATAATCATGACCGTCCTATAGTTAGTTTTTCTACCATGTACAGTCCACAATTCAATAAGATAAAGGACATTGTCAAAAAATATTTACCTATTTTACACAATGATAATAAACTTGGTCAAATTCTGGAAAATACCCAGATACGATACATAGCCAGGAAAGCTCCTGCTTTGAGCGATATCTTATCCCCCAGTCTTTTTATCAGCAATAGGAGAACTAAAAATAATACTTGGTTGTCATATAAAGGCTTTTCCAAATGTGGACATCATCCCTGTGAAGTCTGCAACTATGTGGTTAAAACCAGCAGATTCACTTCTAGTGTTACTGGCATATCATACCCTATTCAGTCTCACATAAATTGTAATTCAGAAGGAGTCATATATGTTATTGAATGCGTTTTTTGTAACCTACAATATGTAGGCTGTACAATAGGACCTCTTAAAAAGAGAATTAGGAAACACTTGTCAGAAGCTACTAGTAGTAATTATAATATTTCAGCAGTTTCTTATCATTGTAAAACTGTTCATGGAGGTAAAACTGATAGTCTCAAAATTATAGCAATAGAGAAAGTCTATAGATCTACTAGGGGAGGTGATTTCAGGAGAAAATTATTAAATCGTGAATCCTTTTGGATTTTTAAATTAAATACAAGAGTACCATTAGGTCTGAACAAACGACTTGATTTAATATTGCAATTAGATTGATATTTTCTTCTGTATATTTACATTCTACTTAGTCCTATTCAATTCTGGTTATTCTGATAATTTTTGTGATTGTTATTATATTCTTATGATATCTTTTTATTAGATTTTTTTTTTGTTTGTTTTTTTTTTATTTTGTTTTTTTTGTTTTTCTGACAAGTTTTTGTTTCAGCTCCACATTAGGCTGAGTGTTTGCAAGAGTTAACTGGTAGGGATACTCCCTATTTTCATTAATTCTTTTGTCCAACACCTGTGATTTACTAGTTTTTGTACTATTTGTAGTCGTCAGTATTGGTCTAGTGTGAACCATGAGTAAGACCCTCTAGGTCGAAACGCGTTGGTTGGAGACCACCAGAGACCCCATCTGCCTGTATGTCCTTATCCATACTTTTTTCTGTTCTATTTTAAGAATTTACAATAAATGATGTATTTTTAACTGAAGTCCAGCGCTGGAGATTCCATTCATTAATCTGCTTAAAGGGCCATTGTGGGTCTCCTATGCTGTTATTGCCTATGCAGTGAGTGGCTGGGCTTCCAAGAATTACAACACACCCCAATACCCCTTTCAAGAAAGGTACAGGAGGGCCTCCTGAAAAAATGTTGCATTGAATGGAAGGTCTGCCCTGATATCAAGTCGTATGCACCCCAATAACACTTTGAACCCAGATGCTGGAAGGCCACATGAAAACCCACTTCACAGTCTTCAGTTGGTCCTGCCATACAGTTTCCTTATGCATTGAATGCAAGGGCCACCTTGACCCAAATTTGCACACACCCCAATCCCCCCTTGGACAAAACATGGAGGAAGGCCTCCTAAAAAAAAGTCCCATTACAAAGGAGCTGGTCTCATTAAAAACTAGGCCCAATGTAAAGGAGCAGGTCTCCTAGACTTATAATGCCCATACACGCAGTGTATGGGCTGACAAACATTTCCCCATGGGGGGGTACATTTTTTTTAAAATATACTATGGACATCAGAGACACCCTTACCAAAAATTGAACTGTAGCAGCACAGAAGACGTTAACCCTGATGATCTACTGGCGGAGAATGAGGAGGCATTGATGAAGGCCTCATCAAAACCTAGGCTCAATGTAAAGGAGTGGGTCTCCTAGACTTGTAATGCCCATACATGCAGTGCATGGGGTGTCAAACATTTCCCCATTGGGGATACACATTTTTTAAAACTATAATATGGGCATCATAGACACCCTTGCCAAAAATTGGACTGCCTTTGGCAGCACAGAAGACGTTAACCCTCGTCATCTAATGACGGAGACAGAGGAGACCTAATGATAAATCATATTGAAATAAAAAAATAAATTACAAATGTGAAACCACCTATGAAAGAAACTAACAAAAGGGAGGGGCGAACACAGGTTCATAGATATGAAGCCAGAATGTGTTCAACAAGATATGTTTGTCCCTAGCAACAGCTCAGAGACAGGGATTTAAATTAAAATATAATAATATAATAGGATGTCACTATTTTTATATTGGAGCGGTATACACTAGGTCATAAGAGGATGTTCCACAGATTGGAAAATGGAAAATATAACAATAAATGGGAATAATATATGTACATCTCATTTGTATGAGATTTCACCCTGGGGGAGTAACATTTTTGTTGGTTTAAAATTAGTAACGGACATAATAAAGACACCCATGCCAAAAATTGGACTGCCTGTAGCAGCACAGAACACATTGACACTGGAGATCTTGTGGCGGTGAATGAGGAGATATTGACGAAGGCCTCATTAAAAACTAGGCCCAATGTAAAGGAGCAGGTCTCCTAGACTTGTAACGCCCATACACGCAGTGCATGGGCTGACAAACATTTCCCCATGGGGGGTACATTTTTTAAAAATAGACTATGGGCATCATAGACACCCTTGCCAAAGATTGGACTGCCTGTAGCAGCACAGAACACGTTAACCCAGGTGATCTTGTGGCGGAGAATGAGGAGATATTGATGAAGGCCTCACTAAAAACTAGGCCCAATGTAAAGGAACGGGTCTCCTAGACTTGGAACGCCCATACACGCAGTGATGAGCTGACAAACATTTCCCCATGAGGGTTACACATATTTTAAAAGTATAATATGGCCATCAGAGACACCCTTGCCAAAATGTGACTGCCTGTACCAGCCCAGAACACGTTAACCCTGGTGATCTAGTGGTGGAGAATGAGGAGACATAATGAGAAATCAGAATGAAATCAAACAAAGTAAAAATGTGAATTCACCTATGAAAGAAAATAACAAATGGGACAGGCGAACACAGGTTCATAACACCAGACAGACCCAATCAGGAAGCGGATAACCATGTGTGATTGTGCAGAGTTGCATGAGACTACACCTCCCCAACCAAGCAAAAAATTAATTTGAGGTTACGTTTCAATTTTTCCTTCGGTGGTGTACAGAAGTCTTGGCCAATCCAGCCCTTGTTCATTTTTATAATAGTCGGATGCGCTTATCTGTTATAATTCCTCCAGCGGCACTAAAAAGCCGCTCTGACAGAACACTAGCAGCAGTGCAGGCCAGGCCCTCCAAGGCATAGAGAGCCAGTTCATGCCACGTGTCCAGCTTGGATACCCAATAAAAGGTACAGAGGAATCCCAGAGGATGTTTGTACGATCTACAAGGTACTCCCTCACCATCTTCCCAAACATTGCACTTCTTGTGACACCACCTATTGCCTCTGTGGTGGCACGATATGAGGGTCTGAGAAATCTGTCCCAGACCTTTGCCATTGTTCCCCTGCCTGAGCTGGATTGTACTTCTGTCTCTCTCGCTTGGACTCCTTGGCTGTACAACAAACTCTGACGTCTGCTGCCAGCGTTCTCACATGGGAATTTTTTCAGTAATTCCGCTACAAAGGCCCTATGGTACAGCAACATTTTGTACACCTCTCTGCCTCTGGAAAAAGAGATTGAAAGTTTTCCTTGTAGCATGGGTCTAGAAGTGTCACCAACCAGTAATGAGTGTCCCTGAAAATTTTTATAATGCGAGGGTCACGGGAAACAGCGCAACATAAAGTCAGCAATGTGTACCAGACTACTAACAGGAAAGACTTCCATGTCCTTACCAACAGGACGACTGACCGTGGTGTCATCCTCCTCCTCATCCTTCTCCTCCTCCTCCCTGTCCTCAGGCCATTCCCAATGAACAGACAGCTGTGCTTGTAGTACCGTCTATAGCGCATGAAAGTAGCTCCTGTTCTTCCTCCTCCTCATTGTCTACCAATCCATGTTGTGACGACATGAGGCTGGGCTGATTGTAATCACCCTATATGGTTCCTTGCTCCATTTCCTCGTGCTCTGCCTGCAATGCATCCTCTTTAATTGTGAGCAGAGAGGTTTTCAGAATGCTGAGAAGTGGGATGGTGAAGCTAATGATAGCGTCATCGCCGCTCACCATCTTGGTGCAGTCCTCAAGGTTCTGGAGGATGGTACATATGTCTGACATCCATATCCACTCCTGAGGTCTTATGTGTGGAGTCTGAACTGAATATCAATGGCATTGTTGATGCTGGTTGTCAACGACTACTCTCGTCTGCTCACAAGTCCTTTTCAACATATTCAGTGTAGAGTCCCAACATGTGGGGATATCACACACCAGTCGGTGAGCCGGAAGATGCAAATGCTGCTGAAGTCCAGCAAGTGTGGCTGAAGCTATAGCTGACTTTCTAGAATGGGCAGACAGACGGCGTACTTTTACTAGCAGATCCGGCAGCTCTGCGTAGCTTTTGAGAAAACGTTGAACAACAAGGTTAAGCACATGAGCCAGGTAAGGTACGTGTGTGAGCTCACCTTGCCTCAGAGCCGCCACCAGGTTCCGTCCATTGTCACACACAGCCATACCTGGCTATAGGTTCTGTGGTGTCAGCCAAATATCTGACTGCTCTTTCAGCGCTGTCCACAACTCTTCTGCATTTTGCGGTTTGTCACCTATGCAGATTAGCTTCAGCACAGCCTGTTGCCACTTGCCTGAGCCAGTGGTACAATGTTTCCAGCTTCTGATTGATGTGTTCATTTGAGAGATGGAGGCCGAAGAAGAGGAGGATGAGGTGCAGGAGCCGTAGACTGTGGGGGCAACCCTGATTGACGTAAGGCCCGCAATCCTAGGTGTGGGGAGGATGTGTTCCATCCCAAGGTCCGACAGAGTTCCAGCTTCCACTATATTAACCCAGTGTGCTATCAGTGAGATGTACCGTCCCTGCCCACAGGCACTTGTTCACGTGTCCGTGGTTAGGTGGACTTTCCCAGTAACAGCATTGTTAAGGGCACGGGTAATGTTGTGAGACACATGCTGGTGTAATGCAGGTATTTCACAATTGGAGAAATAGTGGCGACTGTGGACCGAGTACCTTGGGATGGCCGCCACCATCAGGTTGTGAAAAGCTTCCTTTTCAACGAGCCTAAAAGGCAACATTTTGAGCGCAAACAGATGAGAAATGTGTGAATTAAGTACTGTGGCCTGTGGGGCATTGGCTGCGTATTTCCACTTGTGTTGCAATGACTGGGGTATAGACAACTGAAGGCTGGGCTGGGACAAGGATGTGGATGGGCTTGATGATGGTGCTGGTTGACTATGGGCAACAACATGTGCAGGGCCTGAGGCATCTTCACAGGCACGATGAATTGGGGATTGGCTTGGATGCGAAACAAAGGAAGAAGCAGTGTTGTCACCTGCAGACAGTGTTCCTGGAGCCAGGGGTTCGGCCCACAAAGTTGGGTGCTTTGCTGCCATGTGCCTAATAATGCTGGTGGTGGTCAGGCTGGTAGTTTTGCTACCCCTGCTGATGTGGGCATGGCAAGTGCTGTAAATGGCCTGTTTGGGGTTATCAGCAGAGTCTTTAAAAAATAACTAGACTCAGGAAGATCTAACTGAAGGAATGGCCACTTCCGTCCTGTTGGTGTTACAGGGAATGGATGCACGCCTTCTGTCTGTGGCCACCACACTGCTGCTTCCTGCCTGTTGGGGTGAGATGCCTCCTTCCCCATGTGGGCTGCTTTCCTCGCTCTGCATGTCCTCCTGCCAGGTTGGGCCAGTCACTATGTCATCCACCACCTCATCTTCCACATCTGCACCCTGCTCCTTCCCCTGACTTTCCGGCAATTGTGTCTCATCATCATCCACCTTAGGTGACCTTGGCTGCTCAAAGATTTGTGCATCGCTACATGGAATATCATCTTGCCCCGCTTCAAGTGGAGTGGGCGAGAGGCACAAGTCTCCAAACGGATAACTGAACATCTCTTCGGAGTGTCCGAGTGTGGTATCAGTTGTCTCAGGGCACTCGGCATGGTGGGAGGAAGGACGATCAGGGTGAGTAATATCTGGGACATACTCATGGCTACTCAGACTTGACCATGTGGAAGACATGGTGGTGGTGGTGGTGGTAAAGTGACTGGAAGCATGATCCGCTATCCAACCAACAACCGTTTCACACTGCTCTGGATTCAATATTGGTGTGGTGCGGTCATCTAGAAACTTTGAAAGGAAGTTCGAGCGCACAGATGTGGGTCTTTGCTGTGGCCCACTTTCTGCTTGACCATGGCCTCGTCTTCTGCATGCACGTCCACTTCCCCATCCCCTGCCCCTTGCCTTGCCCATTTTAAATGGACTACTGAAAGATTTCAAAACCTCAATACTAATGGATTTCTTGTGAGAAAAATTAGATGTGATAAGTATGCTTGCAAAGCAAACAATTTTCCACCACAGATACACCAGGCCTCAGCCTGAGATAACAGACTGTATTATTATTTTTATTATTTTTTGGATGCAAAAGACTGCTAAATATAATGACTGTGACAGGCAGGCCAAAAAAAGGAAACCAGTGTAAACTGGCCATACTTCCACCATGCACAGATAAGAGCTGGCATGAAGAGACCGCACCAAAAAATGGGTGGCCTTTTTTTTGCCCTAAATACTGCTTTATTTAAGCAAAACTAACAGCCAGGAAAAAAAAGAGAAAAAAGCTGTAAACTGGCCAAAATTTCAGCACACACAGATATGATATATGCAATGCTCTATATAAACACATACAGTGCCTGCAGGCCTTGCACTGATGTGTATACAGCAACGTACACTCCCCTGCCTGCCTAACACTGGAACCTATACACTTCAGAATTAGTTCTTACAAGGACTGTTGGTTTAGCTGGATGTGAAATGAGCAATTGTGACCCTATCAAGGCAGCCACTCTCCCTACACTCTCTTAATCCAGAGCTGAATGCGCTGAGCAGGGCGGAGTTCGGTCTCTTATACTCCTGATGATGCTGTGCGGTCAGCCAATCACTGCACAACCACAACTAAGATGGCTGTGGTGTTTCATGGCCTGGCAGACAATCCCTGCACCATGATTGGGTCTCTAAAGTCCACCAAAATTGCTGGGTGGAGACCCGAATCCCACCGAGTAATCCCAGAAATAATCGGTGCTCGCCGAGTACACGGAGCACAGTGATACTTGGGTGCCAAGTAGTGGTTAGCAAATTTGCTCATCACTACTCGGTACTCGCCCGATTATCGCTATACTCGGGGTACTCGGTGAGCATCGAGCATTTCAGGGATTATTCGGCTGAAATTAGAGTGCCAATCAACATGCAGGGATTGTCTGCCACGCACTGTAATGCCGCATCCATCTATGTTGTGGTATCACAGTGATTGGCTGGCCGCACAGCATCATCAGGTCTTTAAGAGACCTGCTGCCGCCTGTCAGGAACACCGCACTGATCTTGCTCACTGAGCCAGTGCGCGTGTCCTGAGTAAAGCGAACTGTGCTCAAAGATACCTGTGGAGCGGGCAGCAGCCGAGTAGGTGAGTACTTCAGAACAGCAGGACCTGAAGCACGTGACTGCTGGGGGCATGGCCTAAACTCCAGAGAGCTAGGAGCTGCAAGAGAACTCCTAGCAGGGTAACTGCGAGACAAAGTTACCAAGGGGCATAGACAGGGAGGATAGTCAGGACGTAGCCAATGAGTCATACACAGAGATAGCTGCAAGGTACAAGAGGGGTGAGCAGAGATAGTCAGATCATAGGCAACAAGTCATACACGGAGAGGGTAGCGCAGTACAGAATCAACAGGCAAACTCACAACGGGGAACAGAACCGGGTCAGAACCATATAAACAAGCTATAACAATGAACAGGCACAGGCACACAGAGGTCACCACACTCGGCCAAAGGCAAAAGTATAACTGACAGGGATTGGAGCTTCCCAGGGGTTTAAGAAGCTCTCCCAGAACCAAAAAGATGCCACAATTATTAACCCCAGGTGTGCATGTGAAAACCTGCACTGAGCTCCAGACATTAGCCCCTGACGTGCAGCTCAAAAACCTGCACTGGGATCATGACAGTACCCTCCTCTCAACGGGGGCCTCTGGACCCCCAGGCTTCCCCGGGTACTTGGCATGGAAAGCCTGAACCAGGCGATCTGCATGTACAGAGCAAGCAGGGACCCATGAGCGCTCCTCTGGTCAATATCCCTTCCAGTGGACCAGGTACTGCAAAGAGCGGCGCACCCACCGAGAGTCCACAATATGTCCGACCTCATACTCCAATTGACCCTCCACCAGCACTGGAGGAGCAACAGGCTCGGAGTCCTCTTTGACAGACCCTGCGGATTTCAACAGAGATTTATGGAACACATTGGATATTTTTAAGGAGGCGGGGAGACGCAACCTATATGCCACTTGGTTGACTATCGCCATAATCTCGTACGAACCAATGAACTTTGGTCCCAACTTAGCTGATGGTACCTTCAAGATGATGTTACGTGTGGAAAGCCAAACCTTCTCTCCCACCTGAAACATGTCTCCCGAGGCTCTCTTTTTGTCAGCAAAATATTTGTACCTCCCCTGGGCCCGAGAGATAGTACGCTGGACTTCAGCCCAGAGGTTTTTTAACAGTTGAACGGACCCCTCTACCCCTGGACAACCAGAATCCACCTGTGTAAACTCCCCAAAATGCTGATTAAACCCATAGTTAATCAGGAATGGGGACATATTGGTGGACTGACTCAGCGGTTGTTAAAAGCGAATTCCGCCAACGGTAACGCATCACACCAATCCTCCTGTCTGGCAGAGGTCAGACACCTGAGAATTTGTTCCAGGGATTTATTGGTGCATTCTGTCTGACCATTACTCTCCGGGTGATATGCCGACGAGAAGGAGAGTGAGATGCCCAATTTCATACAGAACGCCCTCCAAAATTTGGCCACAAACTGCACACCTCTGTCAGACACCACATTCAGGGGTACCCCATGCAATCGGATCACATGCTTCACAAACAACCTTGACAATGTCTCTGCTGAGGGTAATGCTGCCAAGGGAGTGAAATGGGCCTGTTTAGAAAACCTATCCACCACCACCCAGATCACGGTATTTCCACTGGAAGGTGGAAGGCCGGTAATAAAATCTATGGAAAGATGAGTCCATGGCCTATCAGGAACCGGTGAAGGAATGAGTTCCCCAGCCGGCCGGTTATGCAAGCTTTTGGAATGGGCACACTCACCACAAGCAGAAACAAATTTCTTGACATCGGACCTTAGTGAAGGCCACCAAAAACCCCTGGCTACCACCTCTCTAGTGGCCGTGATACCTGAATGAGCACTCAGCCTAGACTCATGAAACTCCTGCAGAAGTCTGGGCCGCAATAAATCTGGAACAAACAATTTATCCCCTGGCCTGGTTGCCAGAGCTAGGGCCTGAGCCCTTAGACTTTCTTGTTCCAACTCAGATGAGACCCCCGCCACTACCACCCCTGGGGGAAGAATGGAGGATGGCTGCTCGGGGGGAGACACCGGGTCAAAACTTCTGGACAGGGCATCCGCTTTAACATTTTTGGACCCTGGTCGAAAAGTAATGGAGAACTGAAATCGTAAAAAAAAAGTGACCAATGGGCTTGTCTAGGAGTAAGCCTCTTAGCAGATTAAAAAACATGCAAAACACAAGCCGCGGAGACACCATCACATGTTTCTCAACACAAGCAATGACTAGCCAGGTCTTTCCCCGGGAAGGAACAACTACGGGAAGGGCAGTCTCCAATGAAGGAAACCACCTATGCCAAAACATGGTATCCATCCACAGACAGCTGTTTCGGGGTATTGCCCCTCATCAGTGTGGAGTAGAAAACTGGCTAGTAGGAGCAATGCCTAGTAAAAGACTGTGAAAAATGAGGATGAATGACCTCATGGAGATCAACATCCAGCATGTTTTTGCATACTTCCCATAAGGGATAGGGGCATTGCTCTAGAATCACTGCGTTGAGAAACATGATGGTGTCTCCGCAGAGTTGGATGTTGATCTCCATGAGGTCATTCATCCTCATTTTTCACAGTCTTAGCAGATTCAAGGTATGCCAAATTTTTGTGATCCGTGACAACCGTGATAGGGTGAGCCGCCCCCTCCAAAAAGTGCCTCCATTCCTCAAACGCCAGCTTGACCGCAAGAAGTTCTATTGCCTACATCATAGTTTCTCTCTGCTGAAGAGAACTTCTTGGAGAAGAAGGCACAGGGTCTGAGATTGGTAAGGGTGGCCGGACCCCGGGACACCAGTGCCCCCACCCCTACTTCCGAAGCATCCACCTCCACAATGAATGGTTTGGACGGGTCTGTTTGGACCAACACCGGGGCGGACAAGAAACATTTCTTAATAGCTGAGAAGGACTCCTTAGCGAGTACAGACCAATTTTTTACATCAGCGCCCTTCTGGGTAAGATCCATGAGTGGTTTAACCACTTGTGAGAAACCTTTAATGAATCTCTGATAATAGTTCGCAAATCCTAAGAAGCGCTGGAGCCCCTTGAGTTCTCGAGGTTGAACCCAGTCAGCGATTGCCAGCACCTTCTTAGGATCAATACGAAACCCCTCACAGGACACAATCAACCCCAAAAAAGACAGTTCCTGTACAAAAAACGAACATTTTTCCAATTTAGCGAACAATTGGTTCTCCCTGACTCTCTGCAGAACTGTCTGTAGATGTTGCAAGCTAGATTGGCTGTCCGGGGAATATACCAAAATGTCATCCATATAAATAATAACAAAACAGCCTATCAGGTCAGAAAACAACACATTGATGAAATTCTGGAAAATAGCGGGCGCATTAGTTAACCCAAACGGCATTACCAGGTTTTCAAAGAGTCCTTCTGATGTGAGGAACGCAGTTTTCCACTCGTCCCCTTCCCAAACCCATATCAGATTGTAGGCCCCCCGGAGATCAAACTTGGAGAACCATTGGGCCCCAGCTAACTGGTTACATATGTCTGGGATGAGGGGAAGCGGGTAAGTGTTCCTAACCGTTATCTTGTTCAGTTCCCGAAAGTCGAGGCATAGCCACAAACCACCATCTTTCCTCACAAAGAAGAATCCTGCTGCCACAGGTGACACAGAAGGCCTGATATGCCCTTTGCGGAGACTCTCAGCTATGTACTCCTTCATGGCTTGGCGCTCAGGCCCAGACAAATTGAACAATCGAGCCTTAGGTAACTTGACTCCGGGTACTAAATCAATGGCACAATCGTAGGGTCTATGTGGTGGCAGCGCCTCAGCCTCACTTTCGGAAAAAACGTCTTCGAAATCCTTCAGTTACTCTGGAATACCTTCCAGACCGACAGACGACACAGATATGGATTTAACAGCGTTAACAAGGTGTCCCAGGTTACCACATTTATCCTTGCATCCCCATTGAGTGATCTCCCCTGTAACCCAATCAATGGTAGGATTATGGCGTTGAAGCCAAGGCATCCCCAGTACCAGTCCTGCAGGCAAGTTATCTAGCACAAGACAACTTAGTTTTTCCACATGAGTGGAACCCACTTTTAGAGAAAAAAGTTCAGACCTGCAACAGATACCGTCCTGGGTAAGAGGGGACGAGTCAATTGCCACAAGTTTACCAGGATCCTGAAGCCTGACTGTCCATATCTTATTAAGAGTCATAATTTTGGTATCAATCAGGTTCACAGCAGATCCACGGTCAACAAAAGCAGCAGTCTGAACTGGACCATTACCAAGTTCCAGTTCCACCTGCAGCACCATTTTTGCACGTGAGGAAAATTGTACCTGAAGGTCTGGGTAGACTCCTCGACTACTACCCAGACCTAGTCGTTTCCCGCCATCTTGGAGGATGACGGACTGGAGGGGCAGTCCTTCTTCCAGTGTTCAGATTCCCCACAATAGAAGCACAACTGCTTCTCCCGGCGGCATCTTCTTTTCTTTTCCTCACAGGTGACAGCACTCACCTCCATAGCCACAGGAAGAGTCCAGGTCTCATCTCCACTGAAGAATAATGGTGTTTCCAGTTGCATAACGCCTCTAGCCCATAGTCTGCGATCCATGCGAACCGCTTGGGTCTTGGCATCCTCCAGGGAGTCAGGTGGAGGATGGAGTGCCAAGGCATCCTTCAGTTGTTCACACAGGCCTCTATGGAACAGCCCCCGAAGGGCGGCATCACTCCAAGAAATCTCGGCTGCCCAACGTCTGAATTCAGTACAGAACCACTCGGCCGAGTGCTCCCCCTGACAGACACTCATCACTTTGTCCTCAGCCAAGCGCACTCTATCAGGCTCATCATAAATAAGCCCTAAGGCTTCAAAAACGAATCCACAGACATTCTCTCTGGGGCAGAAGAGGAAAGCGAAAATGCCCAGGCTTGTGGGGACCCACTAAGCAAGGACATAACCACCCCCACCCTCTGTTTCTCATCCCCAGAGGAGCAGGGTCTTACAGAGAAAAAGAGCTTACAGCCCTCCTTAAATGCTCTGAATTCATCTTTGTTACCAATAAACGTATCTGGCAATTTAACCGGGGATTTGGGTTGGCTAAAATGACATCTCTATTCCCCACCTGCTGAAAGCCTGAGGAAAGCACCCCCTGAACTGAGTCCTCAACCCGCCGTTGGGACTGGGCCAGAGCTTAGTGTTCCAAACTTAGCTTCTGCAGTGACTGAGTCAAGCATTTCACCTGCTCAGATAAAGCACACATTGGGTCCATGCTGCAGAAGAGAGGAGAGAAAAAAAAATTCAAGGTCAGTTATAATGTCAGGAACACCGCACTGAACTTGCTCACTGAGCCAGTACGCGTGTCCTGAGTAAAGCAAACTGTGCTCAAAGATACCTGTGGAGCGGGCAGCAGCCGAGTAGGTGCGTACTTCAGAACAGCAGGATCTGAAGCACGTGACTGCTGGGGGCATGGCCTAAACTCCAGAGAGCTAGGAGCTGCAAGAGAACTCCTAGCAGGGTAACTGCGAGACAAAGTTACCAAGGGGCATAGACAGGGAGGATAGTCAGGACGTAGCCAATGAGTCATACACAGAGATAGCTGCAAGGTACAAGAGGGGTGAGCAGAGAATAGTCAGATCATAGGCAACAAGTCATACACGGAGAGGGTAGCGCAGTACAGAATCAACAGGCAAACTCACAACGGGGAACAGAACCGAGTCAGAACCATATAAACAAGCTATAACAACGAACAGGCACAGGCACACAGAGATCACCGCACTCGGCCAAAGGCAAAAGTATAATTGACAGGGATTGGAGCTTCCCAGGGGTTTAAGAAGCTCTCCCAGAACCAAAAAGGGGCCACAATCATTAACCCCAGGTGTGCAGGTCAAAACCTGCACTGAGCTCCAGACATTAACCCCTGACATGCAGCTCAAAAACCTGCACTGGGATCATGACACTGCCCTGCTCGTCACAGTCACATCCGGAGTCAGACTGTAGGAAGATCTGCTGCTGAGATAGGGACAGATTTGTGCTTTTGTTAGTTAGTGTAGGTATACCATCATAGAATCCACGAATCCAGCTAAACCAACAGTCCTTCTAAGGACTAATTACGGGGTATATAGATTGCAGTGCTAGGTAGACAAGGAGTGTATGTGTGTATATACACATCAGTGCAAAGCATGCAGGCACTGTATGTGGCTATATAGATATCATTGCATACATCAAAAGAGTTCATTACTGTCTGCAGCTGCTGCCGACTATTACATATACCTACAGTAGCTCCAGGTCTCCGTGACAAGGAATATTTATTTTTGCATCTCAATCCTGATTATTTTATTCCAGAGCCCCTTTTTTTTCTCCATTTGCTTGTTGACACTGCAGACTACAGCCAGATCTTTTTAATACTACAGCGTGGCATTTTTTGCGATACTGTAGTATTTTTTTGAGTGTCTTTATAACATTTTTTGACACCATTTTGCGGCCAAAAAATATTTAGCTGCCAAAAAAAATTAAGCTACCAAAAAAATATTTATCCTGCAAAGAAATATTTAGCTGCTCAAGAAAATATTAGCTGCCCAAAAAAGATTTGGCTACCAAAAAACAATTAGCTGTCAAAAAATATTTAGCTACAGTTCATATATTTAACACTTTGTTTTGTCCGCCACACGCATTGAATATCAATGCGCTAAATAATATATTTTACAATTTTAGACCTCCAAAGAATTTTTTTGCAATGTCATAGCCTACTTATTGACACAATTTCGGTGGAAATAAAAAAAAAATTACAGGCCACACATTTAACAGTGTGGTATCTACGTCAGACCCCTGATCTATCTGTGGCCTACAAATTGTGGCATTTCAGGGCTACATTCCACTGTATTTGCTGTCTGTTACCCTATTTCTATACACTATTTTGAGGTACAAAATTTAAAAATACAGGCCACATATTGAACAGTATGGTATCTCCGTCAAATGCCAGATCTATCTGTGGACTACAATTTGTAGCATTTCAGGCCTACATTCTACTGTTTTTGCTGTTTCTTACCCTAGCTATTGAAACCAGTTTGATAACCAAAAATACATTTTTACCTACAGTCCAGATATTTTAAAGTGTGGTTTTCCCGCACACGGATCACATGCAAGTTCGCTACCAATTCAGCCATTTGTAGTGAACGTGGAAAATATTGTAGTCCATTTAAAATGGGCAATGTGCGTGACAAGGGACAGGGAAGTGGACATGATGGTGCATGCAGAGGCTGAGGCCAAGCTGAAATTGGGCCACAACAAACACTGACATCTTCAAGCATAACCTTCCTGTCCAAATTTATAGGAGACCGCTGAACAGTACTATTGAAACCTGAGCAAAAGGTTGTTAGTTGGATAGCGGATAATGTTTCCACTCACTTTTCCACCACCATCAGCACCCTGTCTTTCACACTGTCAAGTCTGAGTAGCCATGAGTCCGGACCACATATTCCTCACCCTGATACTCCTTCCTCTCGCTATGCCGAGTGCCCGGAGACAACTGATTCCACACTTGGACACTCTGAAGAACTGTTCAGTTTTCCATTTATAGATTCGGGCCTCTTGCCCGGTCCACTTGAAGCAGGGCAAGAGGAGATTGAATGTAGCAATGCCCAAATATTTGAGCAGCCATGGTCACACGAAGACACTGGTGGGAACGTGACACAAGAGGTGGATGATGCGAAACAATTGCCAGCAAGTCAGGAGGAGGACCAGGGTGCGGAAATGGAATCTGAGGTGATGGATGATATAGTAACTGACCAAACCTGGCAAGTGGGCATGCAGATCAAAGACAGCAGGACACAGGGGGAGGGAGGCATAGCACCCAAATAGACAGGAAGATGCAGTGTGTTGGCTGCAGACAGAAGGCGGGCAACCATTCCTCGTAACACCAGCATGACGGAAGTTGGCAGTACAACTGTTAGGTCTTCCAGAGTCTGCTTGCTTTTTAAAGACTCTGCCGATAACCCCAAACAGGCCATTTGCACCACCTCCTAAATTTTGGCAGGCCTTGCATTCAATGCATAGACTAACCTAATGGCAGAACCAAATGAATAATGTGAACTTGATTTTCCTGTGGACATCCAGGATGTGGGTTCAAAGGCTTATTGGGGTGCATGTAACTTTGTGGCAGGGCAGGTCTTCCATTCAATGTTTTAGCAAACACTATGGGAGACCGACTCTCTTCTAATGGGAACATTTGTGTCATGAGGCCCTCAAGTACGTCTATTGAAAGGCTTACTATGGTGCGTGATACTTTGGTGCAGGGCAAACCTTGCATTCAATGCATAGGCTAACATTATGGCAAAAGAATAATGTGAACTTGGTTTTCCTGTGGCCATCCAGTACGTCATTTCAAAGGGTAACTTTGTGGCAAGGCAGGCCTTGCATTCAATGCATAGGCTAACAGTATGGAAGAACAAAATGTATAATGTGAACTTGATTTTCCTGTGGCCATCCAGTACCTCGGTTCAAAAGCTTATTGGGGTGTATGTAACTTTGCTGGAGGGCGGGCCTTGCATTCATTGCATAGGCTAAGAGTATGGTGGTACCAATTGAAAAATAATAGGAACTTTGGTTTCATGTGGCCATCCAGTACGTCTGTTCCAAGGGTTATTGGGGTGCGTGTAACTTTGGGGCAAGGCAGCTCTTGCATTCCTATGCATAGGCAAACACTATGGGAGGCCCAATTTCTTATAATGGGAACATTTTTTCAGGAGGCCCGCCTGTATGTCTCATGAAAAAGGTATTGGGGTGCGTCCTAATTTTTGGCAGCCCAGCCACTCATTGCATAGGCAATAACAGTATAGGAGACCCACTGTTTTATAATGGCTCTTTAAAAATGGTAATGCCGACTGATGCACCTATAAAAATAGATTTTGTGACTTTAAGAGTCACTCCATCATTGAAACAAGATGTGTCTGATGATGTGTCACGCACCACATGGCCAACTAAGGTTGTTAAATGCTACAATGACATTTCCCAGTAAATGCATTTTTATTGGTTGAAAGCAATGGTAACTTTGAAAAGCACATCAAAAATGCTATGTGTGAACATAGCCAAAGTGGTGGAGGAGCATTTTTTGGGGGTTTATTTCTTTTGCCTTACATACCAATTATTACCCTGGAAAGGATGTTCCTTAACATATTTCCTTGTAAAATCCATTTTGGTTTCGTTTTTGTATGTTTTGCTGTGCGTCTGTAAAAGTGGCATCACACTCTGACAACATTGGTCACAGCAGGTCCCAATGAAGTTCCCATGTCGTTTGTGCACTGTCCCCATACATTTCCGATGTTTTGATACCATAGAAAGACCTCTGGGGGGGAAGAAGTCATAGCAAAAAATCTCAGATTTCCCATAGACTAACATTGGGCTCGTTGCTTGGGTCGATTACTCGAGTGTTACAATTTGCTCGACCTGAGCAACGAGCACCCGAGCATTTTAGTGCTCGGCCATCACTCGTGATCTCCTCTCAAGACTGTCTAACCTCTTAAATGCCATTATTGCGATTGACCTAGAATGGATATAAAGGAAATAAACTGTAGGGATCAAGCTAGCTCTGATCATAGCAGTTTTAGGTTAGTATCAGCTATATTTAGCACAGACATCAGCTGTCATGGATGTAGTGGGATCAGCTACTGATTACATGGCACAGATAAGTAGCTGGTTTTTTTTTTTCGTCGTGTAAAACCAGTTTATATGATCAGGATTTCAAGATTCACACTGAGATCTTGTGGAAAAAAATCCATAGTACAGTTACTTTTCCAATACACTAAACTAATAGGCTGACTGATGTGAGAAAATCATTAATGGACGTTTATTTGCTTGGTCATTACCTAATGGACTTCACACTTAAGTGAACCTTTGAAGTCATTATCCAAATGTGTTCAAGAACAAATTGTAAGTATCTTTTGCTAAGTGCATTTATTTTCTTGTGGTCAAGTTAAAGCACTGTGTGCAATTCTCCCAATGTTTTTGTCTAATTTTATACCAAAATTCAGCTTAATGCTGAAAAAATGCTAGTCATTAGAAGCTTAAAGTTTAGATTTTACATTTCACATAACATTTCCTACATTTTACTTATCTCAATGTAACCTTTGACTGTATGAGTGAAAATATATAATACAATACATGATAAAAATAGAAACTAGCTAATCCACTCATCATTATCTGAGATGCTATACATTAACTCTTATAACTTGTTTAAAATATTAACAAAAGTAGCCTACAGTAATTTAAAGTAAGTGTCTGAAACCTCTTAACCACTTGCTGACATAGTGATTTTCTTTTTATGTGCTTTAATTTTTTCCTACCCTTTTCCAAAAGCCATTACATTTTTTTGCTTTTCCAACCTCATAGCCATATTATGGCTTGCTTTTTCTGGGACAAGTTTATTTTGCAACTTAATGTACTGAAAAACAGGAACAAATTATAAAAAGTGCGGTGAAATTGCAAAAAAAAAAAACCCTGCAAGTCCCAAATTGCTTTCTATGTTTCGATATAATGGTATTCATTTTATGGTTAAAATTATTTGTTTACATGATTCTTCTGATCAAAATTTTTTGAATTTGCAAAAAAAAATATTTTTGTTTGTATCACCAGACTGAGACCCATAACACTTTAATTTTTCAGTTGATGGTGAGGTTTGAGGGATTTTTTTTTTCTGAGACAATATTTTCAATTATACTATTTGGGTTAAATAGAATGTTTTGAACACTTCTTATTCCTTTTTTCTAAGGAACTGCAGTGAAAAACAGCAAGTCTGGATTTTTTTTTTCTGAGACAATATTTTCAATTATACTATTTGGGTTAATTAGAATGTTTTGAACACTTCTTATTCCTTTTTTTCTAAGGAACTGCAGTGAAAAACAGCAAGTCTGGTGTTTCAATAGTTTTTCTAGTTACATCTTTTACCAATCTGGTTAAATCATCGTGTATTTTGATAGAACAACCTATTATGGACATAGTAATAACCAATATCTTTATTTTGTTACTTTTTCTTTTTACTGAGGAAAAGGAGAGCGATTAGAGTTTTATATTTTTAAAACTTTTTTTAACTTACTGAAATACTGTAATATTTCAGTATATATGCTAATATTCATGGTCTTCTATGAATTACAGCCAAAGCATGGTCTTCTAAGGAGATCCAACATGGCAGGTCATGGCAGATATTGGGGCCTTCAGTGGGCCCCAGGCCATAATGACAATCCATAGGCACCAAGCAATTGACTTACCGGGGAGGAGGGGATAAGCACAAGGAACAGCTCACCACCTAGGAGTGACAGTGGCATTTAAGCAGTTAAGAGCAGCAAGTGGAGCTCAGCTCAATTTGCTACTGTTAAAGGCAGATGATGACTGCATGACAACGCTATTATCTACTCTGAAAGATGCGAGCTCAAAAACTGGTAGGGACTAGTGATGAGCGAGTATACTAGTTGCTCGGGTTTTCCCGAGCATGCTCCGGTGATCTCCGAGTATTTTGGCGTGCTCGGATATTTAGTGTTTAGTGTTTGTTGACACAGCTGCATGATTTGCGGCTGCCAGACAACCTGAATATGACGCGCCCACCAGGGCCATGGGGAACCCGGAATCAGACCGGACAGTTCTATGGGGGAGGTCATGGGGCCGTGATCCGTTTCCGTGGCCCTGGCCATGTCATAAATTAGAGTATAGTTATGTGGTGTTTAATTGTGATGCCACCCGTGGAATTCAGCAATGAATCATAGAATCATAGAATCGTAGAGTTGGAAGGGACCTCCTGGGCCATCTGGTCCAACCCCCTGCTCAAAGCAGGATTCGCTAAATCAGCCCAGTCAGATGTCTGTCCAGCCTCTGTTTGAAGACTTCCATTGAAGGAGAACTCACCACTTCTCGTGGCAGCTTGTTCCACTCATTGATCACTCTAACTGTCAAAACGTTTTTTCTAATATCTAATCTGTGTCTCCTCCCATTCAGTTTCATCCCATTGCTTCTAGTCATTCCTTGTGCAAATGAGAATAAAGTTGATCCTTCTACAATGTGACAGCCCTTTAGATATTTATTAAGTCTCCTCTCAGTCTTCTCTTTTGCAAACTATACATTCCCAAATCCTGCAACCTTTCATCATAAGACAGGGTTTGCAGACCGGTCACCATTCTGGTCGCTCTTTTCTGAACTTGCTCCAGTTTGTTGATGTCTTTTTTAAAATGTGGTGCCCAAAACTGGACACAATATTCCAGATGAGGTCTGACCAAAGAGGAGTAGAGGGCAATAATGACTTCATGTGATCTAGACTGTATGCTTCTGTTAATACATCCTAGAATTGCATTTGCCTTTTTTGCTGCTGCATCACACTGTTGACTCATATTCAGTCTGTGATCTATTAGTATACACAAGTCTTTTTCACATGTGCTGTTGCTTAGCCCTATTCCTCCCATTCTGTATATGCTTTTTTAATTTTTATTGCACAGATGTAGTACTTTGCATTTTTCCCTGTTAAAAACCATTCTGTTAGTTGCTGCCCACTTCTCCAGTTTATTTATATCTTTTTGAATCCCCTCTCTCTCTTCTCTACTATTAGCTATCCCTCCTAGCTTTGTGTCATCAGCAAATTTAATCAGTTTACCTTCAATTCCTTCATCTAAATCGTTGATAAAGATGTTGAACAATACAGGGCCCAGGACAGAGCCCTGTGGTACCCTACTTGAGACATTCTTCCAACTGGATGTGCAGCCATTTACGACCACTCTTTGGGTCTGATCACTAAGCCAGTTATGAATTCGCAGTTGCCTTGTCCATTCCATACTTAGTCATTTTTTTCAATAAGGATTGTATGAGATACTTTGTCAAATGCTTTGCTGAAGTCAAGATATACTATATGTACAGCATTTCCTTGATCCACCCAATCAGTGATTCCGTCATAGAAGGAAATTAAGTTAGTCTGACATGACTTATTAGTTACAAACCCATGCTGACTCTGTTTAATCACTTCATTCTTATCCAGGTACTGACATACATGTTGTTTAATCTCCTTAAGTACTCTGGGGTGTAATTCATCTGGACCTGGAGACTTGAATTCATTTAGGTTAGCTAAGTGTTTCCTCACTATCTTTCTGTTTAAAGATATCCTGGATTCTTCTATTCCCTTAATAGGACAGTGAAGAACAGTTGATGTTACATTTCCTTTCTGAGAGAAAACAGATGCAAAATAGGAATTTAAAAGTTCGGCCTTCTCAACATCCTGTCTTACCATTTCATCATTTTCATCCTGTAAAAATCCTATAGCATCTTTGACTTTTCTTTTACTTTTGACATATCCCCAAAATCCTTTATTATTGCTTTTGACATCTCTTGCAAGCCTCAATTCATTGTCAGCTTTAGATAATCTGATTTGTGCCCTGCAGGTTCTGCAGACAGCATTATATTCTTCTTTAGATATGCCTCCCTCTTTCCATTTTATAAACATTTTTTTCTTCCTTTTTAGCATGTGCTTAAGTTCTGTGTTCATCCATCCTGGTTTCCTTAAATGCTTCCTATTCTTCCCTCTTTTCGGAATTGTTAACAATTGTGCTTTGAGAATTTCATTTTTCAAGATTTCCCATCCTTCCTGGACATTTTTGTCTTTAAGGATATCCAGCCATTGGATCCCTCCAATTCTCTTTCTGAATCCCTTAAAATCTGCCTTTCTGAAATCTAACTTTGACATCTGAGTCTTCACAGGTCTTCCTCCTCTAGTTATCCAAAATTCTAAAATAGCATGGTCGCTACCTCCTAGGGTCCCAGCCACTTTTACCTCCTCAACCATTTCCTCCCTGTTTATAATGATTAGATCCAAGGTAGCAGTTCCCCTTGTTTTCTCCCCTACCTTTTGGAAGATAAAGTTGTCAGCAAGAGAGGATAAGACCTGTTAGTTTTGCCTGAGAGAGATTCCCAACAAATGTCTGGATAGTTGAAATCTCCCATGACAACTATGTCATATTTTTTGGAGAACTTGGCCATTTGATGCATAAAGAGTTCATCCATATCTTCAGCTTGCACAGGCGGCCTGTAGTAAATGCCTACAATGGTGTCCTTTCCATTGTTCTGTCCTTGTATTCTTACCCAAACAGTTTCCACAGAACTCCCAGTCTCTGAAGCTTCAATCTCTGTGCAGATACAGTGGGGAAAAAAAGTATTTAGTCAGTCAGCAATAGTGCAAGTTCCACCACTTAAAAAGATGAGAGGCGTCTGTAATTTACATCATAGGTAGACCTCAACTATGGGAGACAAACTGAGAAAAAAAAATCCAGAAAATCACATTGTCTGTTTTTTTTTCATTTTATTTGCATATTATGGTGGAAAATAAGTATTTGGTCAGAAACAAAATTTCATCTCAATACTTTGTGATATATCCTTTGTTGGCACTGACAGAGGTCAAACGTTTTCTGTAAGTCTTCACAAGGTTGCCACACACTGTTGTTGGTATGTTGGCCCATTCCTCCATGCAGATCTCCTCTAGAGCAGTGATGTTTTTGGCTTTTCGCTTGGCAACACGGACTTTAAACTCCCTCCAAAGGTTTTCTATAGGGTTGAGATCTGGAAACTGGCTAGGCCACTCCAGGACCTTGAAATGCTTCTTACGAAGCCACTCCTTCGTTGCCCTGGCGGTGTGCTTTGGATCATTGTCATGTTGAAAGACCCAGCCACGTTTCATCTTCAATGCCCTTGCTGATGGAAGGAGGTTTGCACTCAAAATCTCACGATACATGGCCCCATTCATTCTTTCATGTACCCGGATCAGTTGTCCTGGCCCCTTTGCAGAGAAACAGCCCCAAAGCATGATGTTTCCACCACCATGCTTTACAGTAGGTATGGTGTTTGATGGATGCAACTCAGTATTCTTTTTCCTCCAAACACGACAAGTTGTGTTTCTACCAAACAGTTCCAGTTTGGTTTCATCAGACCATAGGACATTCTCCCAAAACTCCTCTGGATCATCCAAATGCTCTCTAGCAAACTTCAGACGGGCCCGGACATGTACAGGCTTAAGCAGTGGGACACGTCTGGCACTGCAGGATCTGAGTCCATGGTGGCGTAGTGTGTTACTTATGGTAGGCCTTGTTACATTGGTCCCAGCTCTCTGCAGTTCATTCACTAGGTCCCCCCCCCGCGTGGTTCTGGGATTTTTGCTCACCGTTCTTGTGATCATTCTGACCCCACGGGGTGGGATTTTGCGTGGAGCACCAGATCGAGGAAGATTATCAGTGGTCTTGTATGTCTTCCATTTTCTAATTATTGCTCCCACAGTTGATTTCTTCACTCCAAGCTGGTTGGCTATTGCAGATTCAGTCTTCCCAGCCTGGTGCAGGGCTACAATTTTGTTTCTGGTGTCCTTTGACAGCTCTTTGGTCTTCACCATAGTGGAGTTTGGAGTCAGACTGTTTGAGGGTGTGCACAGGTGTCTTTTTATACTGATAACAAGTTTAAACAGGTGCCATTACTACAGGTAATGAGTGGAGGAAAGAGGAGACTCTTAAAGAAGAAGTTACAGGTCTGTGAGAGCCAGAAATCTTGATTGCTTGTTTCTGACCAAATACTTATTTTCCACCATAATATGCAAATAAAATGAAAAAAAAACAGACAATGTGATTTTCTGGATTTTTTTTTCTCAGTTTGTCTCCCATAGTTGAATTCTACCTATGATGTAAATTACAGACGCCTCTCATCTTTTTAAGTGGTGTAACTTGCACTATTGCTGACTGACTAAATACTTTTTTTCACCACTGTATATGCGTTTCTAACATACAATGCGACACCTCCTCCTCGTTTATCAAGTCTGTTTCTGGCAAATAAGTTGTATCCTTCTAGTCTTGTATTCCAATCATGTGTATTGTCCCACCAAGTTTCAGTGATTCCAATGACATCATATTTCTTTTCCTGTGTTAGTAGTTACAATTCTCCTTGTTTGTTGCCCATGCTTTGTGCATTAGTATAGAAACATTTTAGTTTGTGATTGGTTTCTCTTTCTCCAATATTTTTATTAATTAGATTCTTTTGTCTTTGTTCTTCCTTTCCACTTCTAATAGCAGAGTTCTCAATAGCATTTGTCAGGTGTATGGCTTTTTCTGGTCTTTTGCTTCCCTTCCCATGTTGTTCTAGTTTAAAGCTCTCCTTACAAGTGTAGCAAGGCGACTTCCAAATACATGTTTTCCAGTCTTCGTAAGGTGCACCCCATCTCTAGCAAGTAGTCCATCGTATAGGTAATTCACTCCGTGATCCAGAAATCCAAATCGTTGCTGACGGTACCATCGACGTAGCCAGTTGTTCACCTGCAGAATCTTATTCCACCTCCTTGTTCCATGGCCATCCACTGGGAGGATGGAAGAGAAGACCACCTGCGCTCCCAGTTCTTTCACTTTCTTGCCTAAGTCTTCAAAGTCTCTGCAGATGGTTTCCAGGTTGTTTCTTGCGGTATCATTTGTCCCCACATGTAGTAGCAGAAATGGGTAGTCATCTGTAGGTCTGAAGAGTCCTGATATCCTGTCAGACACATCTTTAATTTTTGCACCTGGAAGACAGCACATTTCTCTTGAAGTTATATCCGGTCTGCAGATAGCGGCCTCTGTTCCACTCAACAGGGAATCCCCCATGACCACAACTCTCCGTTTCTTCTTCACAACATTTTTCTTTCTCCATCCAGGAGGACTCTTAAGGCGTACAAGGTTGCTGTTTGTGGGCAAAGTCTTATCCTGATGTATTTTTTCATCGTTTTCCTGCGTGAGAGCCTAGTACTGGTTCCTGAGAAGCATGGGTGCTGACTGCCTCCTGATCCTCCTGCTTTTCTGGGTCACATGTCTCCATTCCTCTGTTTCTTCAGGTGCACTTCGAATTTCTTCTCTTTCTGTAACATGAAGAGATAATTCTGCTCTGTCTAAGAACTCTTCACCTTCCTTAATGATCTTCAATGTAGCTAACCTCTCTTTGAGATTTTGCAACTTTTCCTCCAACAGGGACACAAGCTTGCATTTGTGGCATGTGAAGTTTGGCTTTTCCACTGGTAAGTCTGTGTTCATGTAGCATGTAGCAAGAAATGCAGCTCACCAAATGGCTCCTGGCTTCTTCCATATTGAGATTTCTTTCTGCGCGCAGATTTCCGATTTCCTCTTTTCAGCTGCAACGGCCAAAACCCAGTGATCGTTGAGCTCGTGGAGACTCTTCACTTATCCCAGAAGGCACTGGGAATATGCAAATGATCTCCTCAGGACTCTTCCCCTGGCTTTGTGGCACATTGTGGCTAGCCAATCAGGGTGCAGGAAACATACACATATCCTTCTCCATATAAAGAGCGGACATCTTGTTTTAGCACCATTTTGGCACTGTAACAGCACAGAGAGGCTGCTCCTGATGCTGGCACTGTTAACAGCTAGATTTTAGGTAGTTAGCTATGTGGTTGTTTATAAGTCACATAGTTTAGCTAGCTAGTGTCCTGTGTGACTGTTAAATCGACCTTCCAGCAGATTTTTTTGTGTGTGCCATTACTGAGTTCCACAGACAAAGACAGCAGGGTACATTTCATATAAGTCTGTTGTGCACTGCTTCTATTCTGCTCCATGCATGAGTAGACCAGTCTAAATCTTATTTTTTCCCTTGCTAAACAGCATGCCATATCCTGCTTTGTCATTTAGTGGTGTGGTGACATTGTTCTGTGATTTGAGCTGTTGTTCTTGAAAAAATTTTTTGGGGGGCAGTTGCTACCGTGATTCACCATGCCATATCTCATCTTGCTATTTAGTGGCAGAGAAATTCCACAGTCTGCCTAGCTCATGCACATTTAAAACAAAAAATTCTGTTGATAAACGTTATACCACCCGCTGTATCCCACGTAGTGATGAGCGAATGTGCTCGCCACTACTCGTTACTAGCCCGAGTATAACGGTACTCAGTGTACTCGGCGAGCACCGAGCATTTCCAGGATTTCTTGACGGGAAGTCGGGTCTCCACCCAGCTTTTTTGTTGGCCTTCAGAGACCCAATTACCATGCAGGGATTGTCTGCCAGGCACTGTAATGCTGCAGCCATCTTAGTTGTGGTCTTGCAGTGATTGGCTGGCCGCACAGCATCATCAGGAGTCTAAGAGACTGGACGCCGCACTGCTTGGCACATTCAGCTCCGGATTTAGATAGTGTAGGGAGAGCTGCTGCCGAGATAGGGTCAGATTTGGGGATTTATTAGTCAGTGTGGGGTCTACCATCCTAAAGTACTCAAATCCAGCTAAACCCACAGTCCTTCTAAGGACTAATTCCGGAGTATATAGGTTGCAGTGTTAGGTAGGCAGGGGATTGTACGTCGCTCTATACATATCAGTGCAAGACCTGCAGGCACTGTATGTGTGTATATTCATATTATTGCATACATCAAGAGGGTCCATTCCTTTACTGTCTGCTGGTGCTGCTGCTGCTGCTACATATAGGGATATATTGACCTTTTATACCTAGCCCCAGATCTAATTGGCTAGGAAAATTTTTTTTGCCAGGTTAATAGAGCTTATTTTATTGCAAAGCAATCCAGAGTCCTTTTTTTCTCCATTTGCTTTTTGACACTGCACAATACAGCCAGATCCTTTTCCTAACACAGCGTCAAAAATCAGCAATTTTAAAGGGGTCCCAAAAATCACTTTTGAGTGCGCAGAGAAATCTTTGATTTTTATGTGATATGGTAAAGTAGAATTTTTTTTGAGTGTCTTACACAATTTCATGACACCATTTTGCTGAATAAAAAAAAAATACATATAGGCCACATATTTTACATTGTGGTATATCTGTGACACGCCTCATCAATCCGTGTGCTAAAAATTTAGGCATTTTAGGTCTAAATTCCATTTTTTTTGCTGTCTGTCACTCTAGTTGTATACAGCACTATTTTGCCTTTTTTTGTAAAAAAAAACAGGCCATATATTTGGCAGTGTGGTATCTCCGTTGCAGGCCTCATATAATTGCGTTGGCCAAGTTTGGCCATTTTAGGCCGCTATTCCAGTGTTTTCCTTTGTGTCACTCTAGTTATATACAGCACTATTTAGCATAAAAAAGAAAAAATACAGGCCACATTTTTGCCAGTGTGGTATATCCGTGACACGCCTCATACATCTGTGTGCTACAAATTTGGGCATTTTAGGCAGGTATTCCTGTGCTTTCCTCTCTGTTACTCAAGTTATATACAGCACTATGTTGCTTTTTTAAATAAAACAGGCCACATATTTAACAGTGTGGTATATCTGTGACACACCTCATACATCCGTGTGCTAAAAATTTTGGAATTGTAGGCCTACATATTCTAATGTTTTTGCTGTCTGTTATGGTACTTAGTGGCACCAATTGGATAACCAAAAAAACATTTTTAACTACAATCCAGATAGTTTAAAGTGTGGTTTTCCAGCACACGTATTACATACAAGTTCGCTCCCAATTCAGCCATTTGTAGTGAATGTGTATAATATTCTAGTCCATTTACAATGAACAAGGCGAGTGGCAAGGGATGGGAAGTGGCCGTGATGGTGTTGGTGCATGCCGAGGTCGAGGCCGTGGGCAAGCTGAAATTGGTCCAACAAAAACACCCACATCTTCTGGCTGGACCTTAGTGTCCAAAGTCCTAGGGGACCACAGCAAGACAACACTATTGAAGCCAGAGCAGTGTGAAAAGGTTGTTGGTTGGATAGTGGATAATACTTCCAGTTACTTATTCACCACCACCAGCAACCTGTCTTCAACACGGTCAAGTCACAGTTGCCGTGAATCGGGAACGCATATTCCTTACCCTGATTCTCCTTCCTCCCACCATGCTGAGTGCCCTGAGAGAACTGATCCCACATTCGGACACTCCACAGAGCTGTTCACCTTTCCATTTATAGATTCGGGCCTCTCGCCTGGTCCACTTGAAGTGGGGCAAGTGTCATGGTTTATATGGTTCTCGGATTAGGTAGTTGCAGGGTTAACTCTGATGGCCTCTTTCTGGGTCCTAGGAGGCTTTTTATGGCCTCACTGTGAGACCATTCTTTGTCGTTTCTACTCTGACCCTTGGCTGAGTGTGTCTGACCCTGCTGTGCTTTGTGCCTGTGCTATTGCCTGTTTGTCTGGTTTTGATCTGGTTCTGTCCCCGTTGTGATTCTTGCCTGCCGTGTTTGTACTGTTTATTGCCCGTCCTGGTTAACTGATCTCTTGCTATGTTCTGACTATTCTTTTGACTGCCCCTGTGTACTGTGCCGCCCTCTCTGTGTTTGGTCCTTGGCTTGTGTGACTACGTTATCTCTGCTTCCCCTTTAACATCCCTGGGACCTCCGCTCCTTCCTGCAGGTTCCCCTGCCCGTAGCCACAGCAACCCCGCGCTGTCTCCCCTTACAGAAGCACTAGGCTCCGCCCACTTCCTCTGACTCTCCGTCACGTGACCGCAGGTCCTGTCTGCCTTCTCCTGCGAGCAACTAGCTGCCTCAGCACTGCTAGTACCGCCCCCAGGTGTATCACAGAACTTTATAACGTTGAGCCGTGAAAATTAAAAATTAAATTTTTTCCTCAAATCATCTTTTAGCACCAATTTTTCAATTTTATCAAAGGTATCAGGAGAAAATGGACCCCAAAAATTGTTGTGCAATTTCTCCTGAGTGTGCCAATACCCCATGTGTGGGTGAAAACTACTTTTGAAGCACAGTGCAAAGCTCAAAAGGGAAGGAGCGCCAGATTTTACTATTATGGTTTGAGGGTGCCATGACCCTCTGGGAGAGCCCCTGAGGTTCCAGAACAGTAGAACGCCCCATAAGTGACCCCATTTTACAAACTACACCTCTCAATGAATTAATCTAGGTGTATAATAATTATATTGATACCAAGGGTGTGTCACAGAATTTTATACCATTGGGCAGTGAAGAAAAAATAATTACATTTTCACAACTAAAATTTTGTTTTAGCCCCAGATTTAACATTTTCACACAATAAGTGGGTAAAATTGGCACCAGAATGTGTCCCACAATTTCTGCTGAATATACAAGGGTTGGACAAAATAATGGAAACACCTAACGTTTTGGCATCATAATCTTCAAACATGTCATAAACATGCAAACTGTGACATATGGTAATGTTTTGTAGTTGATTATTTGTGATGTGATATGTGTATGTAAATTAACTGTTTGTTTTGCAGAATTGTAAGAACATTGATGAAAACCTGATATACCAATGGCAGACCTCTCGGATTTTCAAAGAGGCCAAATTGTTGGTGCTCGTATGGCAGGCGCTAATGTAACAGAAAGTGCCCGAATGCTTGGCGTGTCATGAGGTACTGTCTCCAAAGTAATGACTGCATTTGAAAGAGAAGGAAAAATGTCCGCAGCAAAGCACAGGTTCTGTTGTGATAGAGGATCGCAAGACCACGTTTCCGAAAATCACTGCTGAGCTCAATGAACACCTACAGAACCCAGTTTCCACAAAAACTGTTCGTCGGGAGCTGCACAAATCTGGATTCCATGGAAGAGCTGCAATTCGAAAACCGCTGCTCTCAATGACAAATGTTTCCAAGCGTTTAGAGTGGTGTAGAAACCTCCAGAATAGGTTCCTCGAGCAGTGGAAACATGTGATATTCTCAGACGAATCATCGTTTACCCTATTTCCGACCTCCGGCCAAGTGTACGTTTGGAGACAGCCAAAAGAAGCATTCCATCCAGACTGCCTTCTCCCAACCGTAAAACATGGCGGAGGTTCTGTGATGATCTAGGGTGTTATTTCATGGAGATCCGCTGGGCCAATGATATCCCTTCATGGAAGAATTAACAGCTGCGATTATTTAGGCATTTTGAGCGACCAAGTGCATCCTATGGTTCAAGCACTGTTCCCGGAGGGGAACGCCATCTTTCAGGATGATAATGCACCAATTCATACAGCTATAATCGTTAAAGCATGGCATGAGGAACATTGTAATGAAGTTGAGCATCTCATCTGGCCCCCACAATCCCTAGACCTCAACATTATTGAGCATTTATGGTCGATTTTAGAGATTCAAGTTAGACGTCGATTTCCACCGCCATCGTCGCTCAAAGAACTGGAGGGTGTTTTAACTGAAGAATGGGCTACAATTCCTTTGGAAACAATTCACACCTTGTATGAATCCATACCTCGGAGAATTGAGGCTGTAATCGCCGCAAAAGGTGGACCTACACCATATTAAACTAACTTTTGTTGATGTTTCCAGGTGTTTCCATTATTTTGTCCAACCCCTGTAGAAATACACCATATGTGGCTATACAATACTGATTAGCCATATGGAGAGTCTCGGTAGGGAGGGAGTGCTATTTGCCTCCTGGAACTCAGATTTTTCTAGAATAGTTTGCAGGCTCCATACACAGAGCCCCCTAAGTGCTAGGGAGCAGAATCCTCATTCCCCCATTGATTAGGCGACTTTATTCTTCAGGCGTGATTACAACGATACCAGATTTATATCTTTTTTATGTTTAGCTTCTGTAACATACTAAAAGACGCTTTTTTTGCAAGAAGAAGTTTTTCATCGTTGTATTTTGAGAGCTATAATTTTTCAATATTTCGGCCCACAGTCATGTGAGGTCTTGTTTTTTGCAGGACGAGCTGGCATTTTTATTGGTACCATTTTTGGGCACATTTTTTGATCGCTTTCTATTCCAATTTTTGAGGAGGCAGAATTAACAAAAACTTGCAATTCAGGATTTCTGCGTGTGGTAAAATTGGTAAGGCAGATTTATTCATCAGGTCAGTATGGTTACAGCAATGCCTCTTTTTCATTTTTTTTATGTTTTGGCGCTTTTACACAATAAAAACTTTTATAGAAAAAACAATTATTTTTGCATCGCTTTATTCTGAGAGCTATAACTTTTTTACTTTTCTGCAGATGGAGCTGTATGGTGGCTTGTTTTTTGCGGGACAAGATGGCTTTTTCAGTGATGCTATTATTATTTATAGTCGTCTTTTTGTTTGCGTTTTTTTCCAAGCGGTATAATGATAAAGTATAATTTTCTACTTTTTTTGTTTTTTATTTACGGCGTTCACTTAAGGGGTAAACTAGTGTGATACTTTTATAGATCGGATTTTTACGAACGCGGCGATACCAAATGTGTACTGTTTTGTTTATTTTTTTTACATTTAAAAGTGTTAGTAGGGGAATTTTTTAAATTATTATTATTAATATTTTTTTTTTAAAATTTTACATATTGTTTTAAAAAAGGTTTTTTTACCTAGCCCCTTTATGGGACTTTCACTTTTTTGCTTTGATTGATGGTATAATACATTGCAATGTATTATACCTGTGCTGAAAGCTTCTGAGACCATACCTTGAGCATGGTCTCAGAGGCTTTCCGTAGCTGGATGACCCAAGGGTTGTCATGAGATTCCGTCCTTCTGCCTCCCCCTGAATGCTGCGATCATGCTCGATTGCAGCAACCAGGGGGTTAACAGCCAGGGGTGGCACGGATGCTGCTCCTAGCTGTTAGCGCAGAAGTTCAGCCACCAGCAGCGCTGTGCTCCTGCTCTGACTGGGCAGGAGGTGCTGATATGTCAGCATCTACTGCACGGTCATGCTGTGTTCAGTCAGCCAGATCAGTCACAGCGTTCTGGGTGCGGGAACCGACGGCATGGGTCTCTGCACCCCTTCCAGTGCCTCTTACAGCTGTCGGCACAGAACTGTCACTGTGTGTTCACACGCAGTGACAGTTTAAATGCAGCATGGACACAGTCCATCATGGTGCGGGAACTTACACCCGGCCATGACGGACTGTGTCCGTCTATGGACGCTAAGGGGTTGAAACAGTGTTAAAAAATATATGGACATGAGACAGGGAAGAAGAAAGCACAAAGCCAAAATGCGCGTAGGGGTTGTGGCACCGCAGGTCTGTGATAAATGTACTACTATTTCTGGCTCTCAGGTTCCCTTCTCTCTTATACTATCCATTCCCTGTCTCGTGAGATTTATTTCCATGACTTATTTAACTATTATGTGAATGTTTATGGTTTACTGAGGGGTCCTATATTTACTATTGTGCCTCAGACCTGTGGTCCCACTCTTTTGGTTCTTTCATTGTTTGTTTACCCTTTTTATTTTTTGCTCTGCATCTCCACATATGTGCTTTTTTATATATGTTATTTTACTATATTGAGGTGGCAGAGTTACTCTGGAATCCTTCTGTCCTATGTTCAGCGATTTCCTGTGCAGGGAAAGATGCGGGCTCAACGCCGGAGCCCACATCAAAACATGGAGACGACCCTGGAATTAGGTATACATCAAAGGTTCTTTAGGGGTTAGTCATTATAAGTTTGCCATGCTACAGAACTGTGATGTATCCATAAAAATCGGATGACATACTGATGGTCAGTATGGTATGCAATTTTTTTCTCACACTGTACTGATTTTGGCATGAAATCCCAACATGCTGCAATTTGTTTCTCATGCCAAAAACAGTTGAGAAAAAATGCGCATATCTGCACTGCCTCATTGAATAACATTGGTCCGAATGCAATCCAATTTTTTAGCGTATTTCACTTGTTTGATTTACACACCAGAGTGAGCAAGCCCTAAGGCCGGGGTCACACTTGCAAGTGCAATGCGAGAAACTTGCGCGCATCTCTCTCCTCAATACCCGTACCCTGCCGCTGGCGGTTCGGACCAGAGTATTCAGCTGCATAGAAAGACATGCAGCCGCACACTCCAGTCCTGAGTGCCGGGTATTGAGGCGAGAGACTCATGCAAGTTTCTCACATTGCACTTGCAAGTGTGACCCCGGTCTAAGTGTTTTATACAGGCGCACGAAGGAAAAATTACATCTTAGAGTTCGCTCACACTCGGACCAATGTTATTTAAAGAGGCAGTGCATATCTGAGTACTATTTCTCAGCTCTATTTGGCATGCGAAACTGTAAATGGTCCTGTAAAAAAGTAAAAAAAATGGATCGCACATGGATGACAAGTGAGAATAAATCGTCCCTCTCTCTCGGACGAGAATGGGACACATTTTTATAGACTACTGAAGTGTGAGCGTACCTTGATAAACATTATGAGACTTCACCCACTTTTGTGCAGCCTTCTCTATAAAGCGCACAGCACTCCTATTATCAGAATGGCAGTTACTGGACTTTCATTGGTCTACTATGGTTTTAAATTGTTTGTAATGCTAGGAATCAAAACACTCTATTCATTTGAACATAACTACAAGTTAACGTTTAAACAGGACTAATAAAACATGTGACTTTCTACTTAACAGGAAGACTTAAACTACATAGCCTATATTAATAGAAAATGGAAAAATGATAGTTTACAACTTCTACCATCGAATTACACAGTAAAGTCAAAGGATTTTGTTTTGGTTGTTGTAATAGGATAATTCTTCAAATAAAATTGAATCCATAATTCAGGTGTTCTGACATTTACTCGTTCCATCAAACATCTGTTTCTAAAAGTTGTTAGTGTTTGTTCATTTTTTAATTTACCACTAAAATCTTATGTCATATGCTTTTTCCAGCTTTTACAAACAAGCTTGATATATGAGTTTTATTTGATCAAACAAAACTTTGCCTTCTACATATGGGTTATAAAATTGAAAAGTGCAATTTATTTACGTAAAAATAGAAAGTGGATTTAATTTATTGCTATCGATTGGCCGATATTCGCGGTATCGGAATTCCGATACTGAGTTCCGATACTTATCGCTAACGATCGCTATCGTTATTGCTGAGTGAAAATTGCAAACAGCCATTGTAGTGACCAGTACATTGTGCCAAGCTCATGCACCTGTAAATTAGGCTGGCTCTCATTGCTACAGAAATGCCAAACACGTGGATGCTAAATGTGGATTGAGGCTCAGATGGGAGGGGGACTAGGGAGCACAGAATTTGCTGAATTTCTTTTGGGGGGCATGGGCCATTTTGCTTTTGCAGAGCCTTTGTGCTACCAGTAAAATGGAAGCCCCCTATATTTCCATTAACAGATAACGGACGTAAATGGAGACTATGGATCACAATTATCTGGTGCTCTATGCTGAACAATTACATCTGGCTTTCCCTTTAAATCTTTGAGTGACGTAATTCAGATGAAATCCCCTAGGGACGCACTCACTACAGTGAGGCAGCAGGTTTACTCTGAGCTCTGAATAGCCTCTATTCAGCGGTGTCCTTTTTTTCAGAGGTGCAGAAAATTGAAGCCAATGGCACTTTTATGCATTCCTAATAAAAAGACGGACACAGCTGAATCACATTTCAGATGCCATCCAGAGTGCCTCGATCTGCCTAATTACAGGGACTCTTCTGTCGATGGATCCGTCTGAATCATGCATTTCAGAGATTTACACAGAATGTAAGTGCTCAGCGCAGAGTGGAGGATAAATGTGAGCCAAGTCTTACTGTGATCTTTGGGAGGCAGAATGAAAAAAATCAACTGCAAGTGAAGAATTGGTTTTATTTATTTTTTTACGCTGTTCTTTGTTCAGTATAAGTGATTAGACGACTTTATGCTTCAGGTTGGTGCAATTACATTGGATTTTTATGTTTTGCTGCTGTCACCCACTAAAGGACGGTTCTTTGTTTTCAGAAAATGATTTTTTTGCCTTACCATATTTTGAGAGCTATAATTTTTCCAGATTTCTGCTGACATAGTCATGTGAGGGCATGTTTTTTTTGTGGGACAAGTTGATGGTTTTATTGGTACCATTTTCGGGCTTATGACATTTTTTGATCGCTTTCTATTCCAATTTTTGGGATGCAGAATAAAGAAAAACCAACAATGCAGGAATTGTTTTTTTTTTACTGCCATTCCACGTGTGGTAAAATTGATAAGGCAGCTTTATTCTTTGGGTCAGTACAATTACAGCGATACTCCATTTATATTTTTTTTTATGTTTTGGTGCTATTACACAATAAAAACTATTTTACAGAAAAAAATTATTTTTTTTGCATCGCTTTATTCTGAGAGCTAAATCTTTTTTTATTTTTCTACTGATGGGGCTTTCTTCCCTCTGCCTGCTCTCTAAATGCTGCAATCGCACCAATCACAGCATTTAGGAGGTTAAAGTGCTGGGAGCAGTGCTTGCACTGCTTCTGGACACTGAGAGCCAGGTGACAGCTGTCAGAATCAGCTGACACCTAGCGGCGATTGCCCGTGCACAGCCCCCTGTGCGCAGGAGGTAGGCATGATGTACATATACTGCATTGGTCAGGAAGGGGTTAAGGTAGATTCAGTAGCCATTTGTTGGCTTACAGAGGTTTTATTTTTTATCTTTTAGAACTGGATTTATGTAGAAATATACATTTTCAGATATGCAAAATAAATCCCTTTTCAAACCAATCCAAATGAATCCTGATTTTCATGCATTCCAGATTTCTATCTGGATTCCATTGCTCTTGACAGAAACAATAGCCATGTGGAGTACACTGTTTTCACGGCAAAAAATGGAGAGGCCATGGTTCATAACATAGTAGAACTATTGTCAATATGTCCTTCCTGACTCTTCAATCAGTTTATATCAGTTTTAGAGCAAAAATCCTACACTGTGAAAATGTAAGTGTAAACTCAGCTTGCTTACTGTAAGGGGAATATTGTGGAAAGAGTCCTTTATATTAAATTATGGCTACCGCACTATGGTGTTTGTGTAACCTTCAACACATCTTTACTTTTAAACTTGATAACATGTTGCTGCGTGTCTGACAAAGACACTGTAACAGAATGCTGTTAATAACTCGGTAAGAACAAATTTCCAAGGGCATTGTTTAATTCATGCATAATGATGAGAGGGCACATTTTAGGTCACAGATAGTTTTAAAATTTGGAAAATGACATGTTGTGCATCAATGACTCCCATATATCAAACTGTTACTTTGTCATTTCATCACAAATGGCTTTATGCACTGTAGTCTCACGTTTGGCATAGTAACACCTCAGTTTAGAAATATGTGTAAGTCAATGGAAACATTGGTAGATTGTACAAAATTAAGTTTCATGTCTATTTTAATTTAACTGTTATCTGTAACTAGTATTGGGAATTTATGAAAAAGAATCTAAATGAAATAATTTAAGAAGAGGGAAAAATCAGAATAAATATAATAAAGTAGTGCAACGTAATTGACAGATTTCTGAGACCCTGATTAGTCCTGAGTATTAAGGGGAAAGCAGTATTGTTTTCCTGTGCCCAGTGGTAATACTATCACTTCCACCTGCACATTTACTTCATTTTTAAGTGAACACGTTGACCAATTTCATTTGTTACATGGTACATTTAGGGAGGTGACTGTCTCCTCAATGGCTGAGCACTCCTCAACTATGTCTAAGGTTTTTTTTTATTTTAAGCTTGAATCCTCCAGTCCATTAAATTTGTAGGTGTAGTGCTATTAGAGGTAAAGCCCCCCACACACATTAGACTAATATTGTCTGAACGCACCAATATTGATGGATTTGTCAGTCTAATGTGTATGGGAACCCGTGACAATTAATTGCTGGGGGAAATATCAATCCAGTATGTCTCTTATCTGTGTTCTCTGTTAGAGATAATTTCTATCAGAGAACACTGGAGCATTGATCTTAGCAAGTGCTTCTGGAGGGGGGTAAGGTCAGGGGATGATCTTAGCAAGTGCTTCTGTGAATGGGAGAGTTGGCTGCGATAGCTTTTGGCTAAATCATCATTCAGCTGACAGCAGAACTGAAGGGGACAACTTGATGTTGCTAGATGGGCTCACACACTTTGATCAAAATGTGTGATAAAAACCTCAAATTTATAGCAAAATATAGAAATATATAGCATAATCAAGATCCAGAAATGCAGTTAATACATTCAATGTTCCCATATAAAATAATAATAATCTTTATTTATATAGTGCCAACATATTCCACAGCGCTTTACAGTTTAGCAGTTTCAAATACAACAGTTATAAGTAACAATGTTAACAATACAATAATTAAAGCAAAATAAGATGACCCTGCTCATGAGAGCTTACAATCTACAATGAGGTGGGAGATATAGTGTACAGGTGTGTATTTACAATGATGGTCCAGCCATCTTGAGGGAGTGGGGGATAGATAGAGATAGTGAATGGGCTACACACACACACTTACACATAAAATGATTTTGATTAGGGAACGTGATAGGCCGCTTTGAACAAATGTGTTTTGAGGGAGTGCCTACAACTGTGCAAGTTGTGGATGGTTCTAATTTCTTGGGGTAGAGCATTTCAGAGGATTGGTCCAGCGCGGAAGAAGTCTTGGAGTCAAGAGTGGGAGGTACAGATTAGTGGAGAGGTTAGTGGAAAGTCGTTTGCAGAGTGCAGCGATCGGCTAGACTGCTAGACAGAAGAGAGGGAGGAGCTATAAGGGGATGCCGCACTGTGGAGAGCTTTGTGGGAGAGAACAAGTACTTTGAATTTGATCCTGTAGTGAATGGGCAGCCAGTGTATTGACTGGTGAAGAGCGTACACGTCTGAGTACCGATTAGCCAGATGGACGACCCAGGCTGCTGCATTAAGGATAGACTGGAGAGGGGAAAGTCGAGTGAGGGAGAGGCCAATTAATAGAGAGTTACAGTAGTCCAGGCGAGAGTGGATCAAAGCAACAGCGAGGGTTTTTTGTTTCCATGGTGAGAAAAGGGCAGATTCTAGAGATGTTCATTAGCTGTAAGCAGCAAGAGCTGGCAAGAGATTTTATAAGGGAGGTGAAGGAGAGATTGGTGTCAAATGTTACACCCAGACAGTGAGCCTGCTGCCAGCGTGCTATTATGGTGCCACCAACGGAGAGGGCAATGTGAGATTTAGGGAGTCTAGTGGACGGCGGGAGCAGAAGAAGTTCAGTTTTGGAGAGGTTGAGTTTCAGATAGAGAGTGGATATGATGTTGGAGATTGCGGACAGACACCGGCGTTCTGTAGTACAGAGGGGGTAAGGTCAGGGGATGACGTGTATAGTTGTGTGTCGTCAGCATGAAGATGTTACTGAAAGCCACGTCTGCCGAAGGTCTGTCCCATTGGGGCTGTGTACAGAGAGAAGAGAAAGGGGCCAAGGACTGAGCTCTGAGGTACCCCAACAGTGAGAGGAAGAGGAGATGAAATGGAGCCAGTGAGCAAAACACTGAAGGAGAGGTCAGAAAGATAGGAAGAGAACCAGGAGAGGGCAGTGTCTTTAATGCCTAGTGACTGGAGCCTAGAGAGTAGGAGACAGTGGTTACCAGTGTCAAAAGCTGCGGAAAGGTCGAGAAGAATCAGGAGAGAGTAGTCACCTTTACATTTTGCTGTCAGAAGATCATTGGTCACTTTGATGACTGCAGTTCTGTCGAATGTAGGGGGCGGAAGCCAGACTGTGAAGGGTCTAGGAGGGAATGAGCGGAGTGGTAACGGGCAAGGCTTGAGTAGACCAGGCGCTTCAAGAGTTTAGAGATGAAGGGGAGTTTGGAGACTGGTCTGTAGTTGTTTGTGCAGGATGGGTCGAGGGCGGGTTTCATTAATAATGGATTAATGATAGAGTGTTTGAAGGAGGATGGGAAAATGCCCAAGGAGAGGGAGAGATTAAAGACTGTAGTTAGGTGAGTTTTGATGACTGGAGAGAGAGACTGGATGGCCTCACTCTGGGATTATGGGAGGCTTCTTACAGCTTCATTGTGGGGTCATTCCCTGTCGTTTATACTCTGATCCTTGGCCGAGTGTGTTTGACCCTGTTGTGCCAGTGCTACGTTATGTCTGTCTGGTTCTGATTTGGCTGTGTCCCTGTTACGAGTTTTGCCTGCCCCTTTTGTATTGTGCTGCCCTCTCTGTGTATGACCCCATGGCTACGTCCTGACTACCCTCTGCCTGCTTCTCTTGTACTGCACTGCCCTTTCTGTGCATGACCCCTTGGCTATGTCCTGACTATCCGTTTTGTCTAATCCTTTGGTACTGTCATGCTATCTCGTGCTTTGTCCCCGGCCTGATCTGGTTTATGTCCCTGTCTATGTCCCTTGCTAACTTTGTCCCATAGTTACCCTTCTAGGAGTTTTCCTTCAGCTCCTAGCTCTCCGGAGCTTAGGCCATTCCCCCAGCAGTCACGTGCTTCAGGTCCTGTTTGCCTGAAGCACGCATCTTCACCGCTGCTGCCCCGCTCCACAGGTATCTTTGGGCACAGTTTATTTTACTCAGGACATGCGCACTGGCTCAGTGAGCAAGTGCAGTGTGGTGTTCCTGACAGCAACCCCAGAAATACTCGGTGAGCTCCGAGCATCACAAGCACTGCAATGCTCGGGCGAGCACAGAGTAGTGATGATCATGCTCACTCATCACTTTACACAACAGCACACTGAGCAAACTAAGATATATGGTAGCGCCCCTCACCCTCAGAACCTCCAAGCACAGAGTAAAACAGCCCTGGCTCACATCAAAAACTCTATTTCTCCAGCAATGCTCTAGGAGTGCTGAACGCTAATGAAGGAAAACTCGCACACCAAAAGTCCACCTCAAATTTATGTTAAGAACCTATAACTCTGCCCTCAACCTCGCCAAATAGACCTTCTACACCATCCTGATCTCCTCACTATCCAACAACCTCAAGAAACGTTTTGACACCTTTCACTCCCTCCTCAGGCCGAAAGCACAAGCCCTTATCACAGACATTTGTGCTGATGACCTTGCTTCCTACTTTATAGAGAAAATAGATAATATCCATCAGGAAATCCGCTCCCAGCCACCAAGTGCAGTGACTCCCATCCTTCCCTGCATTTCCCCTGGCTCACTCTCCACATTTGATCCCATCACAGAAGAAGTCTCCATGTTCCTCTCTTCTTCTTGTCCGATTACATGTACTACTGACCCCATTCCCTCACATCTCCTCCAGGTTAACCCTAAAACCACCTAATCCCAGAAACTCAGCAGACCATGACAGTTGCTCGGCAGGAGTTTGGATCCCCAACCTGCATGTTTGGCACTCCTTAGAGCGCCATTCAACATACAGGGATTGTCTGCCACCCACTTTAATGCCGCATTACAGTGATTGGCTGGCCACACAGCGTCATCAGGTCTATAGTAGACTGGACGCCACCCTGCTCATCACAGTCAGCTCCGGACTCAAGCAGTGTAGGGAGTGTTGCTGCAGAGATAGGGAGAGATTTGCAATTGTATTAGTTAGTGTGGGTATATCATCTGTAGCACAAAAATACATCTCAACCAACAGTCCATCTGAGGACTAATCAAGGTGTATATAGATACCAATGCTAGGCAGGCAGACAGTGTATGTGGGTATATAGATATCAGTGCTAGGCAGGCAGTGTATGTGGGTATATAGTTATCAGTGCTAGGCAGGCAAGCAGTGTATGTGGCACACTTCATTGCATATAGCAAGAGGGTTCATTCCAGTACTGTCTGCTGCTGCCTGTCACAGATATTTATATACATAGTCCCAGGTATCAGGGGCCAGGAATAATTTCTTTTGGATCTTAATCCTCATTATTTTTTTTAAAAGCAATTCAAAGCACACTGTTTTTTTTCTCCAATTGCTTGCTGGCACTACAGAATACAGCCAGATCCTTTCTATATTACAGCCTAAAAATCCAGCAATTTTAAACAGGGGTTTGGCCGTCACATAGATCACATCTCAGTGCGTTGAAAATTCTGCATTTTCTGGCCTACTGTTAAATTATGATGTAGTGTCTTAGATAAGACACCAATTTGCTTAAAAAAAAATTGTTACCTACAGGCCAGTGTTGCTTCCTAAGTGGACAGTTTGATTTCACAGAAGTTTGATTTACTTGGGGTTATATTCTGTTGTTTAAGTGTTCTCTTTATTTTTTGAGCCGTGTATGTATATGAATCGCTGCTGTAATGCAATTTATATATAAGGTGAAATTTTTTTTGCACCATAATTAGATTAAAAATTATGATTTGGAGATTTCTTGTATTATTGAAAACCTGACTGGCTTTAGTTAACCATATTTTTCCTACCTCATTTTCAACAGTATTTTTGTCATATTTAAATTAGAAGTTATTGTATTCAGTCTGGCTTTTCCTTCTGAAAGGGCTGAAAATCTTTGAAAGGCTAATATGGAATGAGTGAAAAATACCTCATTTATTCATTTTAAATTAACAAGACTTTTTATGAACAGAAGTGATGGTAAAGCTCAGAACTAATGTACTGTAAAATGGATATGATATGTTAACAATGGCAGCATGATTTTATGACTGGAATACACTTTATAAAATGTAGGCTAAAGTAGATGCTAAGCTTTTGGCAATTTTGGAATTTCATTTCATTAATAATTTTGCTTTAGTTTAATACAGATATTGGCAAGTAGGCGCAGAAATCATATTTGAAAGATGCAGATATTACATTGTAGCCCTAGCTGAAAATTGCAAAACAAGGGATTGTCTACTACATAGTTACTGATGTACTTGGGATTAGAGATGATCAAATCTTTTGACATCTGAATTTTCTGGGTTGGACAAATTTTTCCAAATAATAAGACTATCATTAAATCTATTAGCTAGTAATTGCAATACTGCAAGGCCTCAAATTGTCATGAAAAGGTGTGTTCAAAATTCCGATACTATACAAACCATTTCAAGCACTTTAAGGGTATGTTTCCACTGTCCGGATTACATCTGGATTTGCTGCGGATTGGATGCTGTGTACATCCACAGTGTCCAATCCGCAGCGTCCAGATGTTACAACATAGTGGAGGGGAATTTATGAAATCCCGTCTCCTCTATGAGTGCATGGCTGCATCTGGCGGCCCTGCGTATCCGGACATGCGGCGCGTCTTTCCAGACCGCAGCATGTCTATTTATCTTGCGAAGACGCTCCGTCTCCGCAAGATAAATAACCCAGTCAATGAACACATGAGGTATCACTGCGCATACAACAGTGGGCGGCGCTTTGGGCGGAGCAGGGTTTTCCATCCAGAGCACAGCTAGTGCGCAGCTTGGACACATACCCTTACCCAAACACGGCCTTAGTAAAATTTTTAAAATGTAAAAAACAAAACAAAATCCCATTTGTATCAAAGGCTACATCAATATATCATCTGGCTGTGACTGAGATAAGTGATATGCTATATTTTCCATAATGTTTCCTACCTACTAAAACACTTGTTAAGCACTGATATCTGCTAATATTTTAAGTGGCACTTCCAAAATCTTGAACCAACAGCAAAAGCTCTAGCCCAAAATAAGGATCGAGTGGAGAAGAGATCCATGATAAAAAGTTATTTTTATTGAATCACAAATAATTAAAAAACAATAATAAAATAAGCACATTATGTCATACAGCGGACGCTAATAGGTGAGAAAAATGAAAAGTAAAATAGACATGCTGGTATGGATAAAGCAATTCAACAGTACTGTGACATTCAGTGATTCAGAATGTCTTTATAATACACCTGCCATTATTAATAGTAAAGTTTTATCAGTCCCAAAGAGTCTGCACAAAGTATACTTTATATTACTTGCATTAAAAAGACCTGTTGATAATAAAGAGAAAATTCCTCAAAGTTCTCCAATAGTGATGGGTGAGCACAAAAATGCTCGGGTGCTCATTGCACAGGTCGAACAAATTGGAATACTCGGGTACTCGGACAGAACAACGAGCCCAATGTAAGTCTATGGGAGACCCGAGCATTTTTGCCGCGATCCCCCCCGGGGGTCCTTTAAATGTCTAAAAAGACTGAAAGTGTTGGAAACACTGCTCAAACGACACATGGACATCATGGGGATTGCCCCTGGAAGCATTCCTAACTCCAAGTTCACAGATTTAAACAATTTTTCAGAGTTTCATGCCATTTTTACCGGTGCACCAAAAAACATACCAAAATGGATTTTGCTGGGAAATATGTAAAGGTACATCCTTTCCAGGTTAATGACTTGCATATATGGCAAAATAATTAACCCCAGACCAAAATGTTCCTCCCCCACTTGGGCTATATCCAGATGCAGTGTTTTTGAAGCGTTTTTCAACTTTAACATTGCTTTCAACCAATACAAATGCATTCAATGGGAAATGTCATTGTAACATTTAACAACCCTAGCTGGCCATGTGGTGTGTCACACATAAGCAGACACATCTTGTTTCATTTAGGAGGGACACTTAAAGTCACAGAGCCTATTTTTACAGGGGCATCAGGTGGCATAATTCTTCCTAAAGGGCCATTATTAATCAGTGGGTCTCCTAAACTGTTTTTGCCTATGCAGTGAGAGGATGGGCTGCCAAGAATTACAACACACCAAAATACCCCTTTCACGAGAGGTACAGGAGGGCTTCCTGAAAAAATGTTGCATTGAATGCAAGGCCTGGCCTGCCCCAAAGTTACATGCACCCCAATAAGCTTTTCAAGCCACGCACTGGATGTCCACCGGAAAATCCACCTCACATTATTCATTTCATAATCCCAAACTGCTTTCTTATGCATTGACTGCAAGGCCTGCCCTGCTGCCAAGTTATCTGCACCATAATATGCCATTGAAACCACATACTGGATGGGCACAGGAAAATCCATTTCACATTATTCATTTTGTACTCCATTCTGTTTTACTATGCATTGACTGCAAGGCCTGCCCTGCTACCAAGTCATATGCACCCCAATAACCCCAATCTCCCCTTGGAAGAAACATGTAGGAGGGCCTATTAACAAAAAATGTCAGATTAAAAAGGAGCGTGTCTCCTGGACTTGTCATGCCCATACACTAAGTGTGTTGGCTGAGAAACATTTTCCCCAGTGGAGTACACCTCAACCTTTTCCACAACAAGTGTTTTACGCTCAGCAAAACAACCCAACCTTGTTCGGAATTCGACCCTGGCTGTAGCAGCATGGAACACGTTAATGCTGGTGATCTAGTGGCGGCGGATGATGAGACGTGGCGAAAGGCCTGATTAAAAAATAGGCCTAATTTCTAGGAGCGGGTCTCCTACACTTGGAATGCCCATACACTTACTGTATGGGGGCAAACATTTCCGCTGTGGGGTACACCTCAACCTTTGGCAGAACAAGTATTTAACGCACAGCCTAACCTTCCTCCCTTGTTACAAATTCAAAACTGGCTGTAGCTGCACGGAACATGTAAACCCTTTTGATCTAGTGGCGGTGGATGTTGAGACTCGGAGGAAGACTTGATTAAAAAATAGGCCCAATTTCTAGGAGCGGTTCTCCTACACTTGCAATGCCCATACACTTAGTGTATGGGCTGGCAAACATTTCCCCTTGAGTGTGTAAATATTTTTTAAATTTTACTGACGGCCATCACAACACCCTTACAAAAACATAGAGTGGCCGGAGCATGATTGAGTACGTTCACCCTGGTATTCAAGTGGTGGTGGACGGTAATGAGGAGAAGGAGGAGGAGGACACCAAATAGCAAAAAACACGAAGCGTATATCCATGTTTGGTTGTGAAGAGGTGCATGTGAATACACCTCACAAAAAAATACTACATTAGAGTTTATGCTTCGCTGTTATCATTTGATGGTGTTGCGAAGTCATGCCCAATCCATGTTTATAAGAGTCAGCCTGTCTGCATTTTCCTTAGAAAGGTGAATGCGCTTATCTATGATAATGCCACCAGCAGCACTAAAAACCTGCTCGGACAAAACACTAGCGGCAGGGCAGGCCAGGACCTCCAAGACATAGAGAGCCAGCTCATGCCACATGTCCAGCTTGGATACCCAATAATTAAAAGGCACATAGGAATCACAGAGGATGTTGGTACGGTAAGCAAGATACTCCCTCAGCATCTTAGAAAAGATTGCATTCCTTGTGAGATTACCCCGTGCCACAGTGCATGGGCGATGGGAGGGTCTTAGAAAACTATCCCAGAACTTTGCCAGTGTTCCCCTGCCTCTGCTGGAGTGGACTTGTGTCTGTGTTGCCTGTCCTGCTCAGTTTTGGCGATGGATGCGCCCCGGCCGCCTCCCATGTGCTGGGCTGGCACCGTTATATTGATGATGTACTATTCTTTTGGGATGAGACAGTGCAGCAGCTCGGGGATTTCATGGCGTGGCTTAATATGAACAACATTAACATCAGGCTTACTTTTAAATACGACGTCAGGTCCATCGACTTTTTGGATGTTTCCTTGGAGGTAGACCATGATCGTCGTATTCAGACTGATGTATATAGAAAACCGACATCAGTGAATTCTTTACTACGCGCCAAATCTGCGCACAATCATTCCACCATTAGGGCTATCCCGGTCGGGCAGTTCCAAAGGATGAGGCGGATCTGCTCCACGTATGATGAATTTGAAAATCAGGCCCGCGACCTGAGGACAAGTTTTCAGGATCGCAGGTACAGCAACAGGTGTATAGGGAGGGTCTATGACAGGGCAAGAAGAATGGCACGCAGGGATTTACTGTATCCTCGGGTGGATCCTGGCAGAGAGGTTGGTGTGACTGGGGGAGCCCCTGGTAACTTTGACCCTATTCGATTTATTTCGACTTATAACCATGAGTGGGACCATATGAGAGAGCTCCTCACCAAACATTGGGCCGTGCTAAGCTCCGAACCATCATTAAATCAAGCCATTGGAGATTATCCTCTGATGACCTCAAGGAGGTCTAAAAATCTAAAAGATCTCCTTGTTAGGAGCCACTATGTCCCTGTACCAATTAATCCATTAGGTACTAGGGGCCCTGTAGCCGGCTCTGTCCCATGCGGCCACTGTCTTGCCTGCCGGAATGTCTTGCGATGCTCTACGTTCCACAATTCTGATGGATCAAGAGAATTCCGGATCACCCAGCGTATATCATGTGGAAGCACCAATGTCGTTTACTATGCTGTATGCGGGTGTCCCATGATATACATTGGTTTGACCTCAAGGTAACTACGGGTACGAGTCCGTGAGCATGTGCGTGACATTCTGGCGGCCAAGACAGTGGCCGATTTTTCGACCTTGAAGACGATTCCTCGCCATTTTCGGTTGGTGCACAATTGTGACCCACAAATGTTCATGGTGAGAGGAATCGATTGTGTTCATTTAGGAATCAGATCAGGAAACTACAAGAAAATTTTGGCCCAAAGAGAGACAAAATAGATTGTCACCCTAGACATAGTTACCCCGAAAGGTCTCGAGTCTCTGAGCTTTGCCTCCTTCCTGTAGTTATTTATTTATTCATTTATTTATTATTTTTCTTTGTCATTACCACCACTGCATAAACTTCCCCGTGTGTGTGGGTTTTATTATATGTTTTTAACTTTATATGTCGTTTTTCCCTTTTTTTTTGTTTTCCTTATTTTTGGCTGTTTTTGGACGAATGGAACCACTATTGTCTCTCCCTTTGTTCCAGCCATATAGCTGCAATAGAAACAGATTTCTATGAAGATCTCCTGTGATGGATTCATTTCTGTGATTTGAAATAATTCCCTTGTTTCCTTCCCCTACCTCTACCTATAAGAGGTGTTTTATGATTCATGTCTCGTTATTAATATGGAGAGAGTGGGAGATTTGTATTTCACATTTTTTTGTACATATGTAATTATCTTTTGGTCTATTCAGCTGTCCTGTGTTGGAAAATAGGGCGGTAATTGTACTTGACTGGCGTTTATCTTTTAAACTCTTACATATGTAATTGTATCTTTACATGTATCACAACTTTTGTTCATATTGGCACGTTCAGTCATTGGCTGTGCGCATGCGGTGTGTGCCCCCCATTCGTCCTCCCCATGTGGTCGACGCCCTTATAGCCTGCGGCACGGTGCTGTGGCTTTTGCCTCCGCGTGTGCGCCTCAGTGCTGGGCGCCTGTCTGCATGCTGGAGGACCTGGTAGTGGTGCGGCGCATGCGTCGATATGGCCATTCTGATTGGCTTACTTACATCACATGATTAGACATGTGACCGCTACTATGGATACAAAAGGTCCTTCGCCCGACTATGCTGCATCTTCTTGAGAAAGCGCTCCTTGGTAGCGCGAAATGCGCATCGGGGATCTCTCCACCTTCTGGGGTACCTGGGCACCTCTGGTAAGCTCTCCCTTTGCTTTATTTCTTGCCATTATGGCGTGATTATGCTGGTTATGGGACTGTCTTACCGCCATTCCTTATCATTATGTTGAGTCAGCCTTGTGGGCTCACTGTCTTCCCAGACCTATTATGGTTGTGACTTTGATGATTATAGGCAGCGGTGCTTTATTTACATATTATTTGGGCTCTCCATAGAACATGGTTCAGTTTGCTGGTGCAGTGGGTTATGTGTCATCCTCCCCATTCGCTCTCCCCCTTGGGTTTTGGTGTCAGCTAGTTATATGCAATTTTGCTATGAATATTTATTGTATACATTTGTTCTAATAAAGCTTGTTATACTTTACTAAAATTCATTTTGGATTCAGTCACTCTGTGTTTCTCTGTGTCTACATTTTGATACATCTGTCTGCGTCTGGAAAAAGAGATTGAAAGTTATCCTTGTAGCGTGGGTTTAAAAGTGTCACTAGCCAGTATTGACTGTTTCCCAATGTTTTGACAATACGAGTGTCACAGGAAAGGCAGCGCAACTTAAAGGCAGCCATGTGTGCCAGACTGGTAACAGGCAAGCCTTCCGAGTCCTCATCAACAGGATGACTGACCAAGGTGTCCTCCTCATCCTTTTCTTCTTCTTCGTCTCTGTCCTCAGGCCATCCATGCTGAACAGACAGTATGACAGTTGCGGTGGTAGTAGTCCCATCTATAGCGGAATAAAGTAGCTCCTGTTCTTCCTCCTCCTCTGCCTCATTGTGAACCAATTCACATTGGGATGACATGAGGCGGGGCTGTGTGTAATCATCCTGTATGGTTCCTTGATCCATGTCCTCATGCGCCGACTGCAATGTATCCCCTTTCATTGTGAGCAGAATGCTTTTCAGAATGCAGATGAGCGGGATAATGACTCTAATTATGGCGTCATCACTGCTCACCATTTTGGTGGACTCCTCAAAGTTTTGGAGGATGCTGCATATGTCTGACATCCATGTCCACTCCTGAGGTGTTATGTGTGGTGTCAATCCTGAAACGCGAAGGCCTTATTGATGCTGGTATTCAACAACTGCCCACTTCTGCTCACAAATCCTTTCCAACATATGGAGTGTAGAGTTCTAATATGTGGGGACATCACACACCAGTTGGTGAGCCAGATTCTGCAATCGCTGCTGAAGCACGGTAAGAGCTGCTGATGCTGTAGCTGACTTTCTAAAATGTGCACACAGGCAGCGTAAATTAACCATCAGATCTGGCAGCTCCGGATAGCTTTTTAGAAAACGTTGAACGAGGTTCAGCACATAGGCCAAGCATGGTACATGTGTCAGTTCACCTCGCCTCAAAGCCACCACCAGGTTCCTGCCATTGTCACACACAACCATGCCTGGCTGTAGATTCAGAGGTGTCAGCCACACATCTGCCTGCTCTTTCAGAGCTGTCAACAACTCTTCAGCATTGTGCGGTTTGTCACCTAAGCAAATTAGCTTCAGCACAGCCTATTGTCGCTTTGCTTTGGCAGTGCTGCAGTGCTTCCAGCTTGTGACTGATGTGTTCCTTTCGGACATGGAGGCTGAAGAGGAGGATGAGGTGCAGGAGCTGTACACAGTGGAAGCAACTCTGATTGACATAGGGCCCGCCATCCTTGGAATCGGGAGGACATGTTCCATACCCAGTGTGCCGTCAGCAAGATGTAACGTCCCTGGCCACAAGCACTTGTCCACGTGTCTGTGGTTAGGTGTACTTTCCCAGTAACTGCATTGTTGAGGGCACGGGTAATGTTGTGGGACACATGCTTGTGTAATGCCAGGACTGCACAGAGAGAGAAATAGTGGCAGCTGGGGACCAAGTACCTTGGGACAGTTGCGGAAAGCTTCCATCTCCATGAGCCTAAAAGGCAACATTTTGACAGCAAACAGACAAGAAATATGAGAATTGAGTATGGTGGCTTGTGGGGCGTTGGCTGCATATTTATGCTTACATTCCAATGACTGGGGTATGGACAACTGAAGGCTGAGCTGGAACAAGGACGTGGACATGCTTGATGATGCTGGTATTTGACTGTGGGCAATGGCAGGTGCAGAGCAGGAAGCATGTTCGCATGCACCGTAAACAGGGGATTGGCTTGCACGCACAACAGTGGAAGAAGCAGTGGTGTCACCCGCAGACACTGTTCCTGCAGCATGGGGTTTGGCCCACAAAGTCGTCATTTGAGGCCATGTGCCTGATCATGCTGGTGGTCGTAAGGCTGGTAGTTTTGCTACTCCTGCTGATGCTGGCATGACAGGTGTTACAAATGGCCTGTTTGGGGTTTTCGGCAGAGTCTTTAAAAAATAACCAGACTTGGGAAGACCTAACAGTTGGACTGACAACTTCCATCAGGTTGGTGTTACGGGAAACGGTTGCACACCTTCTGTCTGCAGCCACCACACTGCTTCTTCCTGCCTGACGTGGTGCGATGCCTACCTCCCCCTGTGTGTTGCTGTCCTCGCTGTGCATGTCATCCAGCCAGGTTGAGTCTGTAACTACATCATCCACCACCTCATCTTCCAGTTCCCCACCCTGGCCCTCCTCCTGACTTTCTAGCAATTGTGTTTCATCATCATCCACCTCTTGTGACGATGACTGCTCAAAGATTTGTGCATCGCTACATGAAATATCATCTTGCCCTGCTTCAAGGTTGACCGGGCAAGAGGCACGAATCTCCAAATGGAAAACTAAACAACTGTTTGGAGTGTCCAAGTGGAGGATCAGTTGTCTCAGGGCACTCAGCATGGTGGGAGGAAGGAGGATCAGGGTAAGGAATGTTAGGCGCCGGATTTCCGGCGCTGCACAGCGCGAATCCCGAGCCTTGCCTCCGACGGTCTCCCATTCCTCCCCAGCCACAGAGGAGCTTGCTCAGCAAACTCATCGGTCCCGGCACTCTGTCCAGACCAGCTCCGTGGGTTTGCTTGCTGCTGCCACCCCTGGTTCAGCTTTGGCAACGCATGCTGCTCAGCAGCAAGAGCCTCCAGGGACTAAGTCCTCATGTCGGGCCACTGAGCATGCCTGTGGAGTGATCTCCCATTGGAGATCAAAGGTCATGTGCTCAGGTCCTGCTTGTGTTCGGATTGGCCCATCCGAGAAGCAAGGAGGATCACGGACGCCTGCGGCTATAAAAGGTTCGCATGGCCGCTCGGCCATGCGCTAAGATAGACTCAAATAGTTTGGTGTGTATGATGATGGATGCATGTATCTGGTGTCTGACTCATTATGAAACCCCTACCCTTTGATACGTCTGTTGTTAGGGTTTAGAGACTGAGTCAGTGCCTGCTAGTGGCTAGCCTGTAGGCCACAGTGCATACCGGCCGTCTGCACACTTGCACACGCCATTTATTTGATCCCTGTTGGTATCGCAGTCGCGGTGCCGGGCGCTAGCGGTATAGAGGGACTTCAGTCCTGCTGTCTAAGGGCTGAGTTCTGTGACGTTACGCTAGCGCTTACTCTGCCGAGCTCTGTGAGCGAAAACAGGCTACGGCATCTATTATTTGCGGTAGTGCGGCTCTAAGTCATAAGAGTTCGCCTCGGTACACCTTGGGTGAGGTTAACCCCGTGTGTGCCATTATTTCACCGCCATATCGCGTCCGCCATTACCGAGCAGCAGTTAACACCTCTGCACGGTGGACCCCGGGCTGCGAACGCACCTAAACACCATCTTATTATTTGGTGTGTTCCGCCAGCCCTTAACATTATCTTAGCGCCAGGGTCTGGCCAATAATGGCGGATGAACAACGACTGCATAGGTACATCCAGCAGCTGGAGGGTAGGTTGGCAGCGCTAGAGCGTTCCACCTCAGCTGCGGATGTTACCTCGGTCGCCGTTCAGGCAGCTACAGAGGCTGTCGCTCGTGTCTCCACGGCCAGTCCCGCCCCAACCTTGTCCCGCCTCCCGCTGCCCGAGAAGTTCTCAGGGGATAGTGCTTCGTGTAGGGATTTCGTGAGTCAGAGCTCCATTCACCTAGAGCTGCTGGCTACACGATTTCCCTCTGAGCGGGCCAAGGTGGGATTTATCATCTCCCTCCTGTCGGGCATGGCCTTGGAATGGGCCACTCCACTGTGGGAGCGTGGGGATCCCCTGGTACAGAGTGCCACCCACTTCTTGGTCGCTCTGAAACAGGTGTTCCTGGGACCTCCGGTCACACATGATAGGGCACTCCAGTTGCTGGCGCTAACCCAGGGTTCGTCTTTGGTCAGCCAGTATGCCATCCTCTTCAGAACTCTGGCCTCTGAGCTGGAGTGGCCAGATAAGGTGCTCATACCCATATTCTGGAGAGGCCTGGCTGATCATGTCAAGGACGCCCTGGCCACCAGGGAGGTGCCCACCACCCTAGAGGAGCTCATTACAGTCTCCACCCGGATTGACGTTCGCTTCACTGAGCGAGGGTTGGAGCGCTCCAGGTCCCGCCAATGCTATAAGTTGGCTCCAAATTTTGCCAGACCGCTGGAACCCCTCGGCCCACCGCCTGAGCCTCCAGAGGCCATGGAGGTGTCCCGCACAGGGTCCAGGGCCCGGTCCATGCGGGTACCCCCAGTCTGCTTCCGTTGTCGGCAGACTGGGCACCACGCTAGCCAGTGCCCACAGCGGCCGGGAAACGCCCCCGTCTAGTGGTTATCGGAGGGGGCCTACTAGACACAGCTAATTTCTCCTCCAAGCTCCTGTTTAAAGGGGCGTTAGAGTTTGAGTCTTCCACTCTGATGGTGGAGGTTTGCGTGGACTCTGGGGCGGAGGGCAACTTTATGTCATCTGCCTTCGCTCAACAACACGCAGTCCCTCTGGTCTTGCTACCTCAGCCAGTCACCATTAGGGTGGTGAATGGGGCGACACTCCCGTCCCAAATCACCCACCAGACAGCTCCACTGAGACTCTCACTGTCTCCGTCTCATCAGGAGATGCTGTCTCTCCTTGTGATGCCAGAAGGTATCGACCAGGTCCTCCTAGGGGTTCCCTGGTTACGGGCCCACTCTCCCCACATAGACTGGTCCTCGGGGAAAATCCTCGCTTGGAGTAAGTCCTGCGATGGTAGGTGTCTGAGGGACTGCATCCAGGTCGCTACTTCTGAGGTTCCTGCAGATCTCTCCTCGCTTCCCAGGCCATATCGGCAGTATGCAGACGTTTTCTCCAAGAAGGCGGCGGAGATCCTTCCGCCGCACCGCCCTTACGACTGTCCTATTGACCTCTTGCCCGGCGCTGAGCCTCCTCGGGGTCGAGTATACCCCCTATCTCTCCCAGAGACAGAGGCCATGTCGCAGTATATCAGGGAGAATCTGGCAAGGGGATTCATTAGGAAGTCGGTGTCCCCGGCGGGAGCGGGATTCTTCTTTGTCCAAAAAAAGAATGGGGAATTACGTCCGTGCATCGATTACAGGGGACTTAACGCCATAACCGTTAAGAACAAGTATCCTCTGCCCCTGATATCGGAACTATTTGATAGGCTACGGGGAGCGAGAGTGTTTACTAAGCTTGATCTGCGGGGAGCCTATAACCTGATTCGCATCCGTGATGGGGACGAATGGAAGACGGCATTTAACACCAGAGATGGGCACTATGAATATCTGGTGATGCCCTTCGGGCTATGTAACGCCCCAGCCATCTTCTAAGATTTTGTGAACGATATCTTCCGGGATATGCTTGCCACCTCGGTAGTAGTCTATCTGGATGATATTCTTATTTTTTCTCCAGATATTGACTCCCACCGGAGAGATGTTCGCAAAGTTTTCGATCTCCTGCGGGCCAACTCCCTCTATGCCAAATTGGAGAAATGTGTGTTTGAGCAGGAGTCCTTGCCTTTCCTGGGTTACATCATCTCAGCCCAGGGTTTGGCCATGGATCCTGCCAAGCTACAGGCGGTGATGGATTGGCAGGAACCCCATTCTCTCAAAGCGGTGCAGCACTTTATGGGGTTCATAAATTACTATCGCCAATTCATTCCCCATTTCTCAACTTTGGTTGCACCCGTGGTAGCCCTCACCAAGAAGGGTGCGAACCCCAAACTGTGGTCGGAGACTGTCTCCAAGGCTTTCGCCTCCATTAAGTCCCATTTTGCTAGCGCTCCCATTCTACATCGCCCTGATGTAGATAAGCCATTCATTCTAGAAGTGGATGCCTCCTCCGTCGGTGCTGGGGCCGTCCTTTTCCAGAAGGACTCGCAAGGTCGGAAGCACCCATGCTTCTTCTCCAAGACCTTCACACCGGCGAAGAGGAATGATTCCATCGGGGACAGGGAGTTGCTAGCAATGAAGCTGGCCTTCCCAGAATGGAGACATCTCCTGGAGGGGGCTCGCCATCCTTTCCAGGTGTTCACCGATCACAAAAATTTGGTCTATTTGGAGACGGCTCAGCGGCTGAATTCTCGTCAGGCCAGATGGTCCTTGTTCTTCTCCCGGTTCCATTTCACACTACATTTTCTCTCCGGGGAGAAGAACGTCCGAGCCGATGCTCTTTCTCGCTCTGTGGTGTCATCAGAGGAGGAGGAGGAGCCTCGACTGATAGTCCCATGGGAGAGCCTGAGGACCGTGGCTCCGGTTGCTCTTGAGTCTGTACCTCCGGGCAAGACTTTTCTGTCCATCTGCGACCGGAGGTCCTCTCGTGGGCTCATTCGTCCAGAGTGGGAGGTCATTTCGGGATCAAACAGACCACTGAACTACTGGCGAGGACGTACTGGTGGCCGCATATGGCCCGTGACGTCAAGGACTATATTCAGGCGTGCGTCTCTTGCGCCCAGAATCAGCCCTCTCGGCAGCGGCCCGCTGGGTTACTCTATCCTCTGCCAGTTGCGGACAGGCCCTGGGAGATGGTTGGTATGGACTTTGTGGTGGGTCTGCCCAAGTCCAGTGGCAGCACCGTCATCTGGGTGATCACCGATCATTTCTCCAAGATGGTGCACCTAGTACCACTCTCTCGGCTACCGTCGGCACGAGGCCTAGCAGCATTGTTCATTAAACATGCTTTCTGCCTACACGGCATGCCGGATAAGATTGTCAGCGACCGGGGTCCCCAGTTTGCTTCTCGGTTCTGGAGAGAGATCTGTTCTCTGCTCAGCATTGAGCTAAATCTCTCTTCGGCCTATCATCCCGAGACGAATGGGTTGGTGGAGAGAGCCAACCAGACCCTGGTGACATATCTGCGACATTTTGTCTTGGCTAGGCAGGATGATTGGGCATCATTACTGCCGTGGGCGGAGTTCGCCTTGAACAACGCGGTAGCCGATTCCACCGGTCAGACCCCATTTCTCTTAAATTACGGTCAGCATCCGTGCATCCCCGTGCCCATGCCCGTGTCATCCACTGACTCTAGGGTGGCAGACTGGGCGGTGGAAGCACGTGACATTTGGGACCACACGCAGGATGCTATCCGGGTCTCCAAGGAGAGAATGAGGTCCTCCGCTGATACCCGCCGGCGCCCTGCTCTGACCTTTGCCCCTGGCGACTTAGTGTGGCTCTCTGCCCGTAACATCAGGCTGCGGGTGGAATCCGCTAAGTTCGCACCACGCTACATTGGTCCTTTCAAGGTCCTCGAGCAGATTAATCCTGTGGTCTACCGTCTAGCCCTTCCACCACACTTGGCTATCTCAGACACGTTTCATGTGTCTCTCCTCAAGCCAGTTCACATGTCCCGGTTTTCTGAGCCAGCTGCCAGAACATCAGATCTGTCGTCTGATGAGTTTGAGGTCAATGCCATCGTGGGATGCAAGGTGATGCGGGGCAAAAAGTTTTACTTGGTGGATTGGAAGGGTCATGGTCCAGAGGCCCGGACCTGGGAGCCGGTGGAGAATATCCACGCTCCTCTTCTCATTGCAGAGTTTGAGCGGAGCGAGGCTCAGAGAGGAGGGGGCCCTGGGAGGGGGGTAATGTTAGGCGTCGGATTTCCGGCGCTGCACAGCGGGAATCCCGAGCCTTGCCTCCGACGGTCTCCCATTCCTCCCCAGCCGCAGAGGAGCTTGCTCAGCAAACTCATCGGTCCCGGCGCTCTGTCTAGACCAGCTCCATGGGTTTGCTTGCTGCTGCCACCCCTGGTTCAGCTTTGGCAACGCATGCTGCTCAGCAGCAAGAGCCTCCAGGGACTAAGTCCTCATGTCGGGCCACTGAGCATGCCTGTGGAGTGATCTCCCATTGGAGATCAAAGGTCATGTGCTCAGGTCCTGCTCGTGTTCGGATTGGCCCATCCGAGAAGCAAGGAGGATCACGGACGCCTGCGGCTATAAAAGGTTCGCATGGCCGCTCGGCCATGCGCTAAGATAGACTCAAATAGTTTGGTGTGTATGATGATGGATGCATGTATCTGGTGTCTGATTCATTATGAAACCCCTACCCTTTGATACATCTGTTGTTAGGGTTTAGAGACTGAGTCAGAGCCTGCTAGTGGCTAGCCTGTAGGCCACAGTGCATACCGGCCGTCTGCACACTTGCACACGCCATTTATTTGATCCCTGTTGGTATCGCAGTCGCGGTGCCGGGTGCTAGCGGTCTAGAGGGACTTCAGTCCTGCTGTCTAAGGGCTGAGTTCTGTGACGTTACGCTAGCGCTTACTCTGCCGAGCTCTGTGAGCGAAAACAGGCTACGGCATCTATTATTTGCGGTAGTGCGGCTCTAAGTCTTAAGAGTTCGCCTCGGTACACCTTGGGTGAGGTTAACCCCGTGTGTGCCATTATTTCACCGCAATATCGCGTCCGCCATTACCGAGCAGCAGTTAACACCTCTGCACGGTGGACCCCGGGCTGCGAACGCACCTAAACACCATCTTATTATTTGGTGTGTTCCGCCAGCCCTTAACAAGGAATATGCGGTCCCGATTCATGGCAACTGTGACTTGACCGTGTTAAAGACAGGTTGCTGCTGGTGGTGGATAAGTAACTGGAAGTATTATCCGCTATTCAACTAACAACCTTTTCACACTGCTCAGGCTAGTTTCACACTTGCTTTTTTTTGCAGCGCGTTTTTCCCGCAAAAAAAAGCATTGAAAAAACGCATACAAAAGCATACAACTGCTGCGTTTTTTTCAAGCATTTTTATGAGCATGCATGAAAAAAACGCAGCGTTTTTATGCGTTTGTATGCGTTTTTAGTGCGTTTTTACCGCGTTTGCGTTTTTTTCCAACATTAGGTGGCCCCTCACACTAACCCAAACCATGACTTTACTATCCCTAACCCTGACCCTAACCCTAACCCTGACCCTAACCCTTAACCAAACCATACTTAACCCTAACCCAAACCCTAAACCCTAACTAACCCTAACCCTGACCCTAAACCTAACCCTGACCCTAACCCTGACCCTAACCCTGACCCTAACCCTGACCCTAACCCTTAACCAAACCATACCCTAACCCTGACCCTAACCCTTAACCAAACCATACCCTGATCCTAACCCTAACCCTAAACCCCCTTAACTAACCCTAACTCTAACCCAAACCCCTAAATTCCATTGTCTAAACTAATGGTAAAAAAAAAAATGCATGTGCAAAAAAACGCATACATAAGCATGCCAATGCGCACATATGCTCACCATAGACTTATAATGGGTGTCTTGCTGTAAAAAAACGCATTGCGCGCGCATGCGTTTTTTTGAGGCAAGTCGGACGCTCAAAAAATGCAACAGGTTGCATTTTGTGCGCCCGAGCGCATACCGCAAAAAAACGCATGCGCTGTAAAACGCGTACAAACGCATGTGTATGCGCACATAAGCGCATCCCATGCAAAGTATAGGAAAAAAAACGCATGCGCTATTTAGCGCTAAAATACCGCGAAAAAAAACGCAAATGTGAAACCAGCCTCAGGCTTCAATAGTGCTGTCTTGCCGTGGTCCCCTAGGACTTTGGACACTAAGGTCCAGCTAGAAGATGTGGGTGTTTTTGGTGGCCCAATTTCAGCTTGTCCAGGTCCTCGACCTGCACCATCACCATCACGTCCACTTCCCCATCCCTTGCCACGCGCCTTTCCCATTGTAAATGGACTAGAATATTACACACGTTCAATACAAAAGGATGATTTGGGAGGCAACATGTATGTGATACGAGTGCTGGAAAACCACATTTTTACCTATCTGTACTTTAGGTTAAAATATATTTTGCGTTATGAGATTTAATAAGCACTATAACAGACTGCAAATAAAATACAGCCCGGAGCCGTTTCCTGTCAGGTGCTGCAGCTGCGTAGGAGGCCTAGGCCGAGGATTGGCAGCCCGGGGCCTCTCTGCGGCCTACACTGCGCTGCAGATGGAGGAGGACAGGATGTGATGATGAGGACCCCGGCGAGGCTGCACTAGACAGCGCCCTCCAGAGGCCATGACCTGGGGTTGAGGAGCGGGGACATGTGCAGGGAGCCCGCCAGTGCTCAGGCCACCGATCCATGGAGAGGAGAGCCCGAGAGCCGCGCATCTGATTCTCTGCATGTAGAGCCCGCACCTGGGAGGAGGCTGCAATGAACCCGGTGAATGCCACCTCTCTGTTCATCTCAGCGAGCCGACTGGTGCTGAACTACGACCCCGGGGACCCCCTGGCCTCTGCTGCCAAGATCTGCAGGATGCTGCCCTTTTTCAGGCTGGCCCTGGCCTGCTGTGTCTGCGGAAACTTGCTTGAAGACCCCATATCTCCAATCAATTCAACTTGTCAACATTACGTCTGCAAGCAGTGCAAAGGCAAGAAGATGATGATGAAGCCCTCCTGCAGCTGGTGTAAGGACTATGACCAGTTTAAGGAGAACACGCAACTGGGCATCTTGGTGAGCTGCTACAAAAAGCTTTATGAGTACATCACTCACACACCGCTGGCATAGGACCTATTAAATACTCTTGATTGCTTGGGTGACATTTTGGCATTTCTTCCTGAAGAATCTACACCTGAGGAGGAACAAGGAAAAACTTCTGAGCCCCCCTCACCGCTTTGTCCTTCTCATTTCTCTTTACCTTCTAATTCAGAACTGGCTACTGAACCCGAGGCAAACCTCTGCCCCATTCCCCAACATACACCAGATTTCCATAGTGAATGCACAGTTGCGAATGGTTTGCCAAACTGCAACGTGCTGTCGTCTGAAACTATAAATATCTCGTCGCCCGAAAGCCCCGGCACCATTGATCTCTATTGCACAGCTGTTGATATTAAAATGGAGGATTTGTCAGAGAGCTTGGAGACAGTCTTTGACCCGGTGTCCACTAGTGAACTATGTGCAGCTGGACTCGATATATGTGGCTATAGTGATGACCTGAAAAGCAGTGACCCTCTGCTGCTTAGTGTAGAGGAAGTTCTCCAGAGTCTAGAAACTGTTTCCAGTTCAGACGTCACTGACTGTGACCTGCATCACACTCTGGACACCTCCATGTCAAATGGAACTTTTTTGGATATTTGTCCGCAACCCCTTACACATACTGTTCTGTTGTCTGACAGCCAAGTGCCACCTCTTCGTGTCTCCTGTACAGCAGTGACCCTAAAAATGTTGAAAACAAACCGCAAGCGGTCACATTCGGAGAGCGACAGCGAGAAAGTTCTGCCACTTCCAATCTCCAGCATTATCCTCGGGCCAGCCCAGACTCCTTTTCTACTAACTCGGGAAAATAGAAACTTCTTGCAGCCCATTGTTACAGTCCCCAATGGGGGAAGCTCATCTAAAATCAGCAAGACTATTCTTTTATCCAATAAAACCTTGAAGAAAAATCCTGAGCACATGCATAAGAAAACACATCCAATATCCAAGCCACCATTGCTGAAAACTAAGGACAAGATGAAGGACAAACTCCCCAGCAATAATATGGTTCCTGGGAGCCCAACGAATACTGTTTATAAAAAGCCTCCAGAAAAAAAAGGCTGCAAATGCAGACGTGCTACTCAAAATCCAAGTGTTCTTACATGCCGAGGCCAGCAATGTCCTTGCTACTGCAATCGGAAAGCTTGTCTGGACTGTGTTTGCCGTGGCTGCCAAAACTCTTACATGGCAAATGGGGAGAAAAAGCTGGAGGCGTTTGCTGTGCCTGAGAAGGCTTTAGAACAGACCCGGCTTACTTTGGGCATTAACGTGACCAGCATTGCCATGCGCAATGCCAGCACAAGTGCCAGTGTCACAAATAAAATACAATGTATAGGTTGTAAGGCAGCGCTCACAGAGTGCATTGGGGAGTGCCCACTTGGCAGCGCTATACCATACAGGAAGACTCAATTTCCTTAAAAGTTCTCCTGGGTTTATTGCTCCATATCCCCAGCAGCACAAATACAGACTAGTCAGCCTTTAGGGCCGGCAACATAAAATAATACTGTCCATAAACAGGGCTTTGCTCCCACAGACTCTGTTCACACACAGGCCATGGCAATGCCCGTTAAACACTCAGTTCCATAGGACAGTACAGTCTCTTGATGACGAGGTCAGTGCCACTCACGGTTGTCCGACCTACCACTCTGGAGGTATCTCACAGACCTCGCTCCTCTGGTTCAGGAAAGCCAGCACTGCTTCCCCAGACACATGGAAGTCTGTGCACAATCCTGACTCCCAACAATCTCTCATGTGCTAAACACACCTTCATTATGTGGGCTGTAACCCCACCCCCAGGTGAGTTATGGATCACATGGCTGGTCACCTGGTCATGACCTCACTGCAGGTCCTGAAAATACCTGCAGGTCCTAAAGGAAAACATGGGTACAGCCAGCACCCTCACCCAAAGGTGAGGTAATATGGGTAGCCTGACCCTCCCATCTCATAGCTACCCATAGCCCGGACCCAGGTGCATTAACCGTTATATTAGTGCTCACGTGCACTAATAATAAAACACTCCGGGTTGCATCTCAGGGAGCATCCATCCCTGTGATATATATCGGCCATTCACAACCCTGCCAGTCACTATTTCTGCATCACCACAGAGGGAATGCATGTATGCATGACCTGGGGAGCCCACATATCGCCCCCTAGCTGTCACAGGGGTCAATGCATTAAATACCCCCCCTCTGTTCAAACTTGTGTGGTTGAACATTTGTCTCACACCCGGGGCCTCAAGACCGGTCACCCATGTCACCTTGTCCCGCAAGTCGAGAGGACCGTCTCATTCGGGCTTGGGCGTCATTCCACATCACCTTTTTGTTAGGCCACCCCCGTCCCCAGCGCTCAGTCTGTCTGCCTTGGGCTTCAGCCCTTTAGTTAACAGAGGAGTCGCCCCCTCTAGCCCCCTTGGTTTGATAAGACGTACTGCCCGTCTCAAGAGAAGCCCCTCTTCTCTCCATATCCCGGGCCGGAAGCAGTCGCCATTTCCTTTCCAACTCCTGTAGCTGTACCTTAATCTGCATTTTTTTATGGATCAGATGCTCTACCTCTTGTAGGTACATCAATCGACATTCCATGGGCATGCGGAGGTTTCCAACGCTTTACACTGAGCCAACAACAACGAAAGGAACCATGCCATCTTCATCTGCTACCCGGACTTCACCATCCGGTGGAATCCTCACTCTCACCACACCGGATCTATCCACGAGCCCTTGCATCACCTCCCCAAGTCTTCCACTGACTTTCCCCACCAGATTTCTTGGTACCAGAATGATGTCTTCCACCAAGCCCTGTCGATAGTGAGCTTCCCTTGCAAGCTCCAGACATCGAGCGGCTTTCATATTACCCACCATGATCCTCTGTTTCGTGCGGAGACACTGCAGATGCATATCCTTCAGGACAGCCACCCACTTCTCTGTGACCTCGCTATCCGCCAGTATCACCAACTGGTTCGTTTCGGGGGCCTTTACTGCCTTTTTAAAGGCCTCATGGACACCCACACTAGCACACGCTTCTCGCATGTCTTCGGGTATCTCTATTATGCATTTGAAACCTAGAGTCTCTCCTTCTTGAACATACTGTTGGACCTCCTTGTCCTGAGAGACAGTGCAATTTTCCAAGACGTTGACCTCCCTTATGTGTCCACCTGCGGGGCCCTTCCTCTGGGGGATTTCTCCCTCCATGGAGGCCCCTTCTCTGGTCAGCCTCTCCAGCTCACTCTCCTTCATTGCACTCGAACTGAGAGAGTGCGACAGTTTGATTTCCCCATCAACCGTGTGTTTCTGGAGCTGGGCATTAGCCTCCTTCTCTATCTTGAGCTCCTGAAGAGCTGTATCCCGCTCCTCTGCCAGGCAATGACGCTCATCCTCTCTCCGAATAAGCTCCTGCTAATGCTTCGCTTGGGCCTGTCTAATCACCTCCATATCTTTCAATATGGCCTGGTTCATGGTTTGACACGCTGATGCTCAGCCATTTGTCTCAGGGCCTTTTCTTGTACGATCTGCTCTTTAATTGTCTTTATTTCGGCCTGTAAATCTGTCACCTTTAAACACTCCTTCGCCAGCTGTTGACAGATCTCTGTCTTCTCCCTATCCATCTTCTCAGAGGGAGCCATTTGTTCAGCCCCTTTCCACCTTTTACGTCTCCAGCGACGGGCAGTAGACTTGCCATTTAGACCAGAGTCAGTCTTACTGCACTCCATGACACTGTCGTCACCGTGTGAGTGGGAGTCACCACCACCTGACCGGTCCTCCTGTAAGCAGCGGTCCCCATTTTTAACAGTGTTAGACCCCATTCCCAAGCCTCCCCATCTTCAATGGTCACACATTCTGGTAGGACTACCAGCGTCATGCTGCCTTCACCTTGTGGCACACTATCATTACTCTGGGTTCGAGCTGCTGTCTGCCCAAGGTTGTCCTCCGCTGTAGTGGTGGCTAATGGCGACAACACGTCACAGTCACCCCCGGCGTCTGTGTCATACCCCACGGTATGGTAAGCGCACGAATCGCACTCTGTTCAGGTGTTAGCTCCACTAACTGTCACACTGTGGTACCTGTCAGGTGACTTCTGGTCAGTAAGTTGGGCAAACGTACCCTTTCCTCCGGTCACCCCTGCGTCTGACCCATCAATTTTAGGAGGTATTACTGCCATAAGGTACGCAACCCTCTCAGCTAAGAGCTCTCCATCCTCCTGCTGTAGAGCTGCTCCCCTCTCCCACAAGTCAGAAAACAGCTCAGAGTCCTGGCCTATGACTACCAGACAACATAAATTCAGGACTATAGCAACATCGTGTCCGGTACTGTCCCAGATTGTCTCAAGGATCACCATGGCCACTGGAAAGTCCATAGTGCTCCCATCAACGCAAGTGACCCCGACCTTCCTATTGGGTATTACAAATCCCTGGGCACCACCCTCACCAGAGTCACTGGGGTCCCAGAATTGACCAGTCCGTACATTTCTGTCTCATTCATTTGCAGTGCACACGTTCGTAGCGTCTTGCCGGGTGGGTAGTTTAAATAGCAGACTGGACACACATAGTAAACTTGCCCCTGGCAACCGTCTGTCTGCGCCATCCCTTTAACTTTGGGTAGCTCCACCCCCTTTCGGGTAACCACCATTCCCCGGGTCTCCACTCCTTTTTGGGCAACTACTCCCTTTTGGGATACCGTCCCCTTTTGGGACACCACCCCATTTTGGGCACTTACTCTCTTTTGGGATACCACCCCTTTTGGGATACCACCCCTTTTTGGAAAATTAGTCCTTCTTGGGATACCACCCCATTTTGGGACTCCACCTATTTTTGGGTAACCATCGCCGTTTGGGTCACTGCCCCCCTTTTTGGGACACCATCCTGCTTTCTCCAGGGGAAGCTGCCTTGCTGGGATCACCGCCCATGTGACCAGGGCACTCGTGACAGTCCAGACTCGCAGAAGGTCGGTAGCTCCCCCCAATGCAGGGCCATCACAGACTCTGCTCACACACGTGGCCTGTCCGGGTGCTATTCAGGATGTCCATCCCCACTTTGGAACCGTCCAACACACAGGCCTCACCAGGGTGCTATTCAGGGATCCGACCCTCCTCTCAGGGTCTCCCAATACAACGGCCACCAGGTCCAGGGCCTCAGCGGGTGCTATTCAGGATGTCCGTCCCCTCCTGAGACGTCCAACACTCACGCTTCACCAGGTCCAAGGTCGCAGCACGTTCTCCAGGGATCCCATCCTCCTCCCAGGATCTTTCGACACTGACCCTCCAGGACCTTGCACTCTAACACCCTGAACCATTCAGGTACACATTCTCTCGCCCACGGCACTCTCAGGCCCCAGTTCACACTGTACACGTATGTGTCTGGGCTTGTACTGGCCCTTTAAGAGTTTGTGCGACCTGGACCACTAATGTCCTTTTGTGACAACCCACCAGCTCCTGCTGGCACTGCCATAGCTCCTGCTGTAGCCACAAACCACCGACACCTCCAGCTGCTGAACAAGCTGATGGTGTCACTGCAGCTCCTGCTTCTGCAGAACCTCTTGCTGTAACTGCAGCTCCCGCTGCCACAAGTCACTGCACGCTTCCGCTGCGCCATCTTCATGGACCCACCGATCCACAGCAACCTTCGTAACCCCACCGAGTTACAGCCAGACGCCTGTCTCCTTTGTGACCCCGCCGAGCCACAGCACGCTGACTTAAAAAATAAAACTTTGTGACCCCAGCGAGTCACAGCAAAACACCTCACACGTGCCTCCTGGACCGTTGCCCTTAGCAACCAAGTTTGTAGACCTTGTCTGTTGCCGCTAGCAACAAGGCTACAAAAGTGCCCTCAGCATTCTCCACCATATGTAAGGCAGCACTGACTGAGTGCATTGCGGAACGCCCACTTGGCAGCACTATAACATACAGGAAGACTCAATTTCCTTAAAAGTTCTCCTGGGTTTATTGCTCCTTATCCCCAGCAATACAAATACAGAGTAGTCAGCCTTTAGGGCCGGCAACATAAAATAATACTGTCCATAAACAGGGCTTTGCTCCCTCAGACTCTGTTCACACACAGGCCAGGGCAATGTCCGTTAAACACTCAGTTCCATAGGACAGTACAGACTCTTACTGACTGAGGTCAGTGCCACTCACGGTTGTCCAACCGTCCACTCTGGAGGTATCTCACAGACCTCGTTCCTCTGGTTCAGGAAAGCCAGCACTGCATCCCCAGGCTGTGCGATATCCAGCAAGCAGGGTTGGCCTGGAGCCACACACACAGGTGGTCTTCTACCTCCCAGGTTACAGACAACTCTGTAGTGTCCCACCTGGACACATGGAAGTCTGTGCACAATCCAGACTCCCAACAATCTCTCATGTGCTAAACACACCTTCATTATGTAGGCTGTAACTCCACCCCCAGGTGAGGTATGGATCACATGGCTGGTCACCTGGTCATGACCTCACTGCAGGTCCTGAAAATACCTGCAGGTCCTAAAGGAAAACATGGGTACAGCCAGCACCCTCACCCAAAGGTGAGGTAATATGGGTAGCCTGACCCTCCCATCTCTCATAGATACCCGCAACCCGGACCCAGGTGCACTAACTGTTATATTAGTGCTCACGTGCACTAATAATAAAACACTCCGGGTTGCATCTCAGGAAGCATCCATCCTTGTGACATATATCGGCCATTCACAACCCTGCCAGTCACTATTTCTGCATCACCACAAAGGGAACGCCTGTATGCATGACCGGGGGAGCCCACATAGCGACCCCTAGCTTTCACAGGGGTCACTGCATTACAAGGCCTAAAATGGCCAAAGTTTTGGCAAGAATAAATGAGACCGTTAGGTAGATACCACAACCAAAGATTTCTGGCCTGTATACTTATAAATGTTTTTGTGCTAAATACTGCTGTATAAAAGTCGACTGACACCCAGGGCAAAAAAAGAAAACAGCTGTAAACTGGCCAAATTTTTAGCACACACAGATATGAGCTGGCACGCAGATACCAGACCGATAAATGTATGGCCTTTTTTTTTTTTTTTTAATAGTTTGCTTAAAATGCTGTATATAAGTCTAGTGACACCCAGGTCCAAAAATGAAAACTGGCCAAAATTTGAGCACACGCATATATGAGCTGGTACGCAGATACCACTACCACTTTTTTTTGGTTTTGTTTTTTAAATTTGTTTGCGGCTAAATACTGCTCTATATAAGTCCAATTACACCCAGGACAAAAAAAGAAAACAGCCGTAAACTGGCCAAACTTTGAGACCCCACACTCACTAATAAATCCCCAATTCTGACCCTATCAAGGCAGCAGCTCTCCCTACACTATCTCAATCCGGAGCTGAATGCAGTGAGCAGGGCAGCGTTCGGTCTCTTATACCCCTGATGATGTTGTGTGGCCAGTCAATCACTGCACGACCACAACAAAGATGGCTGTGGTGGTTCATTGCCTGGCAAACAATCCCTGAATCTTGATTGGTTCTGTAAAGTCCGACAAAAAAACTGGGTAGAGTTCCCGCCAAGTAATCCCGGAAATGCTCGGTGCTCGCCGAGTACACCGAGTACAGTGATACTCAGGCGAGTTCCGAGTAGTGGCGAACACGTTCGATTATCATTATCCTGTCAGTTTTGCCTGGCTGGTTATCAAAAATGCAGGGGAACCCAAGCCATGTTTTTTTTTAAATTATTTACTTATAGCACAGACGCTAGCTGATGAATACTCCCATCAGCCGCTGCCTGCTCTCGCTGTTATTAACGGAAGCAAACATAGGCTGATGGGAGTAGTAGTCCAGAGGTTCACCCATCACTACTTATGATATGTAATCCACATTAGATTAGTGAGGGTCTAATATCAGGTGCCACGACCGGTCAGCAAGGTAAGAGCACCAGTGGTGGTTTGATCTCTTGGGTATTGTATTTCAGGTCCTATAAATATAAATAGGAGTTGACATGCAGTACCTGACAATGGATTCCTGGCATCTGACAAACAATTGAGCTGTAGGGATGCTGGGTGCTGGACCTCTAATGATTTGAAATAGATTTATATAACTTGGGTTGATGGGTTGATACAGGAAGCTTCATCTCTTTATGTAATCATTTAGATGCTGTTGTGGCTATTGACAATGGCATCTATGGCATTAAATTGCAAGGGTCAGTGTTCTTACTGAGCTGTACATTTTTTTTCAAGTATTTTCAGAAGTAGCCTCGCTGCGTATTTCAGCCAGGTTCATATTTCTGATCACAGAAACAGTACCTGTGCTCATTCATTGGATCTGTCTGATTCGCCCAAGTTTTCCTGAACATTAAAATGACAGAAGAGAATCCCATAAAGCCATCAGCCCTAACTGCATTTACATTGTCTTTATTGGGAAGTGAGTACAATTGAGTAATGAAGTTTTGATGCTGTAAAGGGGAGTCCTAAACTCATTGCATTGTTGCATATTCACAGGTTTTGATATGTCCTAGAAACACATGAGGAGTCTTGCTCTGTAAATGCGCAGTTTCTGAGATTCCCACCAATCCCTAAAACAAATCTTTGACCTTTCTGTTTTTCATATCTAATGTCACATTATCACTTTATCTAGAGCTATTATTTATTATCTTCTACATTGTACTTTGCTTATGTACTTCCACTGTCATCTTCCAATGCCTTTTCATATCATTATTCTGTTTGGGCTTGTAATTTGGCTTTACACTGACATCATTAATCATGGCTTGCCAAATGGGCCTTACTCATTTTAAGATTTTAATTCTTATTTGATAAAATGTTATATTAATTCCATGTTTATTGTTGAATATTTGCTTTTGTGTATTATCCGAATTTTTTCTTTTGTATGATAATAATTAGAGTGCCCAGTTTACAGCTGCTAAATTAAAGAAATAAGAAATGAGCCAAAGTTAAATGCCTCAACCATTAAAGTTGGTGGTGAGTTAGCTTTTAATATTAAGCAATTTTGATGAATTGCTTGTTTTTTTTGGCAAATTAACCCAAATTATTATCCTCTTACCCAACCTGTAAAAAACTGGACAGACTTCACAAGAAGATTTGAGACCACTTCAAAGTAAAAAGCTTTTCTCAAGTGAAATTACAAGAAAGTTACAAGAAAACAAGAGCCAGGAATGTCTCTGGTGGTTTCAGAATGTGTCATTAAATCCTTGATTAGATGTCCTAATTTAATGGATAAGAAAACTTATTTCAATGCATCTTGCTATTTAACTAAATATGAAGTTTAAAGCTACACAACTTGAAACAACAGACAAAAAATGCATGTATATTGAAAATTAAAACGTATATTATATGTATGTTTGCAGTGGAGTAACTAAAGCTCTATGGGAGCCAATGCATAATGTTGTGCTGGGTCCCTACTAATAAATTGGTGAGACGTAAGGACCCCTAGCATTCTACATCAAATAAAGATGTGGGTTCGCTCACACAAATTGGGAAAAAAAAATATAAATTTCAAAGAAAACATGGTAATATATAATTTCCTGAGTAATACAAGTCTACAATAGAGATGAGCAAGGACAAAAATGCTTGTTTTTTGCTCGTTAATTGAACCAAGCTACCATATATACCCGAGTATAAGCCGAGGCACCTAATTTTACCACGGAAAACTGGGTAAGCTTATTGACTTGAGTATAAGCCAGGTATGCACTGTCCCCTTATCCCTGCCCTGCTATGTGTGGCTCCCTGACCTGTTGTGTGGCTCCCATGTTTTGTCCTGCTATGTGTGGCTCCCCCTGTTGTATGCATGGCTTCCCAGTCACACATGGCTCCCCAGTCTTGCATGGCTCTCTGGTCCACATGGCTCCCCTGGTCCCACATGGCTTGACTCCCCTGGTCCTGTATGGCTCGGCTCCCCCTATCCCGCATGGCTCAGCTGCCCGGTCCTGCATGGCTCACACCCCCGTCCTGCTCACCCTCCTCACGCCATCCTTGCATCTCTGTTGTCCCTGTGCTCGGCGGTCACGTGGCACCGCTCATTAAGGTAATGAATATGTGCTCCACGCCTATGGGAGTGGAGACACGTGCATATTCATTACCTTAATGAGCTGTGCCATGTGACCGCTCAGCACAGGGGAAGAGCTGCTGGCACCACGACACATCCATAGACCTTTGAAGGCACCAACTGTAGTGCCTCATTCAAATGTTGTGAACAAAGTATAGTTGTCATACTCCTACACTCATAAGAGCTCTGCACACAGTGCAAAGCCTTCCAGTGATTACAAGCAGGGTCTTTTATACATCCTTGAAGTTTTAACTGGAGTGCCTAATAAAAAAATTAAGAAAGTGGATTTGTGGTACTTCAACACTCATAAAGACTTTGCACAAAGTGCAAAGCCAGGAAAAAAATATAGGAAGAGTCATCCAGGCATCCATAGACCCTAGAAGGCAACAACTAGCAAGCAAGCATCATTAAAATATTAAACACTAAAAACACTATGTGCTTCTGTCATCTGGTGTTCTGAAAAAGTCAGGTCTAATCAAGTCTTAGTTCATTTTTATCAGAGTGAGCCTGTGAGCACTTTCTGTTGAGAATCAAAAGCACCTGCGTGTTATGACATCCCTGGTTGCACTAAAAATCCACTTAGACAAGATGCCAGCAGTAGGACAGCACAACACCTCCAAGGCATAAAGGGTTCTCATGCCAGGTGTCTTTCCAGCTTTGAGACCCAATAGCTAAAGGTTTCAAAGGAATTAGGAAGTAAAATGGTTTTGTTCACCAGGTATAGCTTGATTATCTTTAAAACTATTCCCTCCAGACCATCAAGCCAACCAACCACCTGTTTGCACTGCACTGACTTGAGAAGTGGTGTACAGTGCCTCCTTTCAAAGTGTGACAGGAACCTATGTGTCTTGGATAGTAATGTTTCTTGTGCTCCAGCAGCAGTCGTAGTTGCACCTGCCCCATGTCCTTGGCATCTGCATGCACAATCATCAGCACTACCACTTCCCCATCCCTTACTGCACACCAAAGCATTTTCTAATTGCTAGGTCTCTTGAAACCAAGTTTATTTTTAATGAAAAAAAAATTGGTCAGCTGCAGCAGTCAAAGCGTATTTTTGGAGTTTAATACCACTGTTATGTACCACAAATCACATAATACTCCGTGGATGAGTAATTGAATCCATAAAAATGTTTCAACGCTTTTTGGACTGTTATATAACACCAAATTGTACCACTGACCACGTAATAGTATATGGATGAGTAATTGAATACATAAATATTTTTAAACACTTTTTTGGACTATTATGTAACACCGAAATGTACCACAGACCACGTAAAAGTATAAGGAAAAGTAATTGAATACATAAAAATGTTTTAATGCTCATTTGGACTGTTATGTAATAGTGAAATATTATAAAGACCACATAATAGTATATGGATAAGTATTTGAATACAGAAGAATGTTTCAATGCTTTTTTGGACTATTATGTATCACTAAAATGTACTGCAGACCACGAAATAGTATATGGATGAGTAATTGAATACAGAAACATGTTTCAATGCTTTTTTTGACTGTTAAGTAACATCAAAATGTACCACAGGCCATAAATAGTGTATGGATGAGTAACTGAATACAGAAAAATGTTTTCTTAAAGCATTATATAACAAAGAAATGTTCCACAAAGCACCTAATACTCTATGGATGATGAAATAGTACATTTTTGCACCCAAAGACTAAAAATGTTGTCAACTGACACAGCTATATATTTAGCAACGGCTGCAAAGGCCTAATGCCTTCCTAGACCCTGTATTCAGACACTCTCCCTGCTCCTGCAACTATCTCTCCCACCCTAGGCTAAATGCAGATTGTATCTGATACAAACAGCAAAGCACAAGATTAGCCCTTACAAGGAATGTTAGTATGATGGTTCAGCTTCAGCACCAGTATCAACACTACAGGACTTTGATTTGTTAAACTGTGCACACCTGGACATGCACTCTCTCCCTCCAATAACAACTGTCGCATGACAAAATGAGAGGTTAAAAAAAGGCACTGCCAGGCTCCACATACTAACACCATTGCACAGCTCTGTGAAGCTTTAGCAGGAGTGGTAGTGGGAGAGAGAGAGAGGGAGAGAGAGAAGAGAGAGAAGAGAGAGAGATTTCGCCGCCTCTAGGGTTAAAATTCATGCCAGGTGTGTTTACAGTCCTCCACTCACTGCCGACTTTTCTCCCCATTGACTTGCATTGGGTTTCATGTTTCCTGACTTTTCCCGACTTTTCCCTATAGTCGGCCGATTTCGTTCTACTCGACTTTTCAGAAAGTCGGGTTTCATGAAACCCGACTCGACCCTAAAAAAGGCAAAGTCGCTCATCTCTATTTGTCACCCATACAGTATTATGTGGTCACAGGTATATTTCTGTGATCTGTAAAACTGAAAAAAGCATTAAAAAATAGCTGAATTACATTTCTCACGCATACAATATTCTACTGTCTGGGGTAAATTTCCATGATATTATGTAACACTACAAAAAAGCAGTAAAAAAATTGGCTGAATTACAGTTTTCACCCATACACTATTCCATGGTCTGGGGCACTATTCCAGGGGCAGGGATGTTTACAAAAAAGCCAAAAAAAATTTTGTAGGCTTACATTTCTCAGCCATACAGTATTACATGGTCTGGGGTACATTCAAAGTACTTGTTCTCACCCACAAAGCTCTCCACAGTGCAGCACCCCCCTACATCTTCTCCCTCATTTCTGTCTATCGGCCTAACCGACCGCTGCACTCTGCAAACGACTTTTGACTAACCTCTGTACTAATCCGTACCTCCCACTCCAGACTCCAAGACTTCTCCCGTGTTGCGCCAATCCTCTGGAATGCTCTACCCCAAGAAATTAGGACTATCCACAATTTGCATAGTTTCAGGCGCTCCCTTAAAACACATTTGTTCAGAGCAGCCTATCACGTTCCCTAATCAAAGTCATTCTATGTGTAAGTGTGCATGTGTAGCCCATTCACTATCTCCATCCATCCCTCACTCCCTCAAGATGGCTGGACCATCATTGTAAATACACCACTGTAAATACACACCTGTACTTTGTATCTCCCCCACCTCATTGTAGATTGTAAGTTCTCACGAACAGGGTCGTCTTATTTTGCTTTAGTTATTGTATTGTTAACGTTGTTACTTATGACTTGTGTTTTGAAACTGTTAAACTGTAAAGCGCTGCGGAATATGTTGGCGCTATATAAATAAAGATTATTATTATTATTATTATTATTATTTCTGTGATATATAACACTCCAAAAAGTGTTTATAATTTTTGCTGGGTTAAATTTCACATCTATACAGTATTACGTGCTTTGTGGTACATTTTTGTGGCATATAACACTACGAAAAAATCATCAATACATTTTTCTCTATTGAATTTGATTGTCATCCATATACTTTTGTGTTCTTTTGTTAAATTACAGAGTCATTAAACTCCCAAAAACAGGTGACCAATTTTTTTCTTTTTCTTAAAAATAAATTTGTTTTCAAGAAAGCAATCACAAATGCTTGCATTAAAAAGTTGCCATTACAGCTTGTTGACATGGAGGATTTCTGTCGACTCATGGCGGCAGCTGTCCCTCAGTACTTGGTCTCCAGCCTCCACTTTTTCTCCCAGTGTGGCGTTCCCGCCTTGTACCAGCACATGTCCATGGATTTCACCTGTGCCCCTACCAATGCAGGTCCACATAACAACCGACACGTGGACAAGCACTTCTGTCACACTGAGTGAGGGAAAAGCTAGGTGCACAACAATGGGAAGAGGATGGGGAAGCCCAAACACTAGGAAAGGGGGCAGTGTCAACCCCTAGGCAGATCTGACAACACCATGTCCGCCCTTACGTCACTAAATAGGTTCCACACGTAAGCCCTCACTACAACTAAAGACAAAGCAGGAAGACAAATGAGGGAATACACTTAGCTTGAGACGACACAAGAGAGCTCATGCCAGCAATTCTCCAAGAGGTTCCTAGAAGAAACTAGGCGATTTCTATCACTTCCAACAGACAGAGGTAAACAGAGCTATCACTGGTGCCTTGTTGAAGCAACTAAAGGTATTTAAGCCTCCAGTAAGGGTGTGTTAATCAGCAGCAGTCAGTGGAGATCACCGCTAGGTCCTAGAGGGAGAAGGATATTACACCACAGCAGAGATGCAAGATCCGGAAATGTGCCTGCAGAGCCAGGTGCAGTGACCTTCTACAGCCAGATCCAGAATGACTGTCTGTCACACCTGACACACCCATGAAATATTGTGGCCATGGATGCTACATTTCCCTAACTGCATATTGGGTGAACATTGTGGAAGCTGGGTCTGAGTTCTACCCTGGCATGGCACATGTTCTCCCAATGCCGAGGATTGCTGGCCCTGCTTCGATCAGAGTTTCCTCCACCTTCTACATCAGTTCCTGCACCCACTCCTGCTCCTCCTCATCCCTAACTCTGATGTGCTATCTCAGAGCACTGCCTCAGGGAAGTGGCAACAGGCACGGCTGCATTATACTTCCATGGGGCTGCATTATACTCCTGTGGGGGCTGCATTATAGTGAATGGAGCTGCATTATAGTGAATGGGACTGCATTATACTCATATGGGGCTACATTATACTCCTATGTGGCTGCATTATACTCCTATGAGGCTGCATTATACTACTAAGGTAAAAAACCAAAAAAGAAGACCAAAAAGGTCAAAAAGGGGATCAAGGGTAGACGTAATTATGGTGAGAGAGATATAAATATCTATCAGTAACACCTCAAAAATAAATAAATAAATATCCTTCACCTATTAATAACCGTAAATATAAATATATAGTAACATTGCTCCTTGATAGAATAGAGGCTCCATATACAGTAAGTAATTAGCATAAAAAATTTATTAATTTTTATTTAAACATAATGCATAAATAGTGACAACATGGAAGCAAACAAGACACGGGACAATGAAAATATAGATAAAGTTATCATAAATGACCGAAACAAGGAGAAAACATATGTCCTGTGTATACAGCCGTGTGCTCACACACAGCAAATAAATGCACAAAATGTTCACAAGAAAATATAAGCTCAAGTAGCTAATTATACATATAGAAGTCAGCAACATATAAGAAGGACAAATGTCTCCCTGTACAAGGTAAATGTGAAAGGAGGGAAAACTGTCACACACTGCCTAGCCTGATAGCTGCAGCCACTCTCAATAGGGTAAAATACTCCCCTTTAGCATGTCTGACATAGCCGCAGTAAAAAACACCTAGGTAAAGTGATGACCAAACTATTAACACTAATATTAACAAATACATTTATACAGTGACTTACCGGTAATGCATCCAAATTAATTTATTTTCGATTTTCTTCTTCATCTGGCTCAGACGCTTATGATTTCTTCCAGCTAGGACTTGTCTCTGCAAAAATTAACACACAGACATCTATGACTGATCACTTTTACAGCACCCTCCACATTTTTCTCTCACTTCTACAATGTTCCAGATGAAGAGCAAAAGTACAATTTTACAACCCTAGTTCCCTGCATAGTGTTAGTACTCTTTTATTCCCCCCATGCTAACAGTATCTGCACAAATAAAGTAAATTACAGTAGCGATGTCTCTCCTTGAACCCCTATACAGTAGAAATGTCTTGTAACAATTAGGAAGATACTGTGAAATCTGATTGCATAGGATAAGAATGAATCTGAGACCGAAGTTGTGACAAGATAAACAGTATTTCCAAGCAAGGTTTACAACATAATCTGAGATTATCCTGAATTTACAGAGAAGTGCAAACAGCACAAATCGAAAATGTCCAGAAACTACATTAAATAAAGTTGAGTGCGACTGGCACTTATACATAATGAAAATGTCAAGCAACTAAGGCTGGTTTCACATTAGCGTTTTTGCGTGCAGCGGATCAAGCGCTATCAGGCGCATATGCCATGCGCCCCTATGTTTAACATGTAGGGCGCTTGGTCTAGCGCTTGCACGCGTTCATGTGCGATTTCGTGCGCATGCGCTTTTTGCAGGTGTGCGTCTAGACGCTATATGTTGCATTTTTTGTTCTGCCCAACCTCGTCAAAAAACGCATGCGATCGCATGCGCACAGACTATGCCAAAAAACACATTACAGTATATGGGGTCGCAGGCGTGCGCATGGACATGCGCCTGCCTGCGCTTTTGAGCGCATGCAATTTTTGAGTAAACAATGTCTAGACACTTGTTTAAACCACCCCCTACACAAGAAACATTGTTTGGGAGGTAGTGTAGATAAAAACAAGGTGTTTGCACTGGCAGACCACTATCTACAGACAGCCTGGAAGAGAGAACAGCAGCCATAATTTCTGAGAGAAACAGCAACTTCAAGAATGTAAATATTTTGAACCTAATGTCTGCCTGTCCTTTTTTAAATTTATTATGTACTAATTTTTTTTTGTATTGCAGCATGTCTTCTGCAGAGGACTAAACACCATCCCGGGGTGAGCTGGCCCAAGCAGAGCATGAAGTATCTTCCTGCCCTACATTTTGGGGAAGTATTCGCTGCTGCATGTGGCAAATTAATTTTTGTTCTTTTTCAGACCTCATCGGCCATGGCAAGTGAGAACGAACAGCAGGAGTGTCACGGTCCTGTTAGGATCGGTGTGCAGTCACCGCTGAGCAAGGACTCACCCACACTGCAGAGGGGCCCGGGGTCAGACACGGCCAAATAGTTCAGGCAAACAGGACCTGGAGAAGCTGAAGTCAGTGAGCAGCGAAGGACCTACGGTCATGTGACTGCAAGGGGGCGGAGCTTAGCATCCTGCTGCCAGAGATAGGCAAAATACTATACAGTGAAATGTTTTCTCTGGTTAATGGTCATGTGTTAATATGCACTTACATTGTGCATACACATTAACTTACTTTTCTCAGTTCAGATTTGTTTTTTATTCATTTCATTGTGCATTCAGTGCATATATGGGTGTGACCGCCCTCTTTCTGAGCTGGGAAAGCCATCCAGTCTGGCCTAAGCTGTTACAAGTGGTTCAGTCGCTCGACCCTTATTCACATTCACGCCACTTGGCAAGTGAAAAGGTTTTAAATACTAGAGTAGGGACTGTCCCACAAGGGTTGCCGTGACGTGGCGGGATGGCTTGTACATTATTTTGATCAAAATTATGTTTACTAAATACCCTTATTATCATTATTACCTTTATGCATTATTTGCAGTATATTTTTTACTTTTAGTTCAGGATATTTGTGTTTTTTGCTTTTTGTTTTCTCTGGTTAATGGTCATGTGTTAATATGCACTTACATTGTGCATACACATTAACTTACTTTTCTCAGTTCAGATTTGTTTTTTATTCATTTCATTGTGCATTCAGTGCATATATGGGTGTGACCGCCCTCTTTCTGAGCTGGGAAAGCCATCCAGTCTGGCCTAAGCTGTTACAAGTGGTTCAGTCGCTCGACCCTTATTCACATTCACGCCACTTGGCAAGTGAAAAGGTTTTAAATACTAGAGTAGGGACTGTCCCACAAGGGTTGCCGTGACGTGGCGGGATGGCTTGTACATTATTTTGATCAAAATTATGTTTACTAAATACCCTTATTATCATTATTACCTTTATGCATTATTTGCAGTATATTTTTTACTTTTAGTTCAGGATATTTGTGTTTTTTGCTTTTTGTTTTCAAAATACTATACAGGAATACTCAAAGTCAGACAAACCGGGTCATACACAGAGATAACAGTAAAGTACCAGGGATGAGACAGAAAGGATAGTCGGGGACAGGCAGTGGTCAAAGCCAAATAGACATAGAAGGTACCAAGCAGAATCCAACAAGCATTATCCAGAGAACAGGCCGAGTCATACACCAAGCTATCAGGCAAACAAGAACACAGCACAAACACACTCAGGGGTCAACACGCTCTGCCAAGGGCGAAAGTATAACTGACGAGGATAGGAGCTTCCTGAGGCCATAAGAAGCCTTCCCAGAACCAGGGAGAGGCCACAATAATGAGCCCAAGGTGTGCAGGTAAGCCTGCACTGGGATCATAAACTTTAACCTCAGAAGTGCCAGTCATCAGCACTGGTTCCAGACATTAACCCCACATATGCAAGTCAAACCCGCACTGAGATCATGACAAGGAGCAATCAAGCGAAGTGCCAGCGGGGAGAAGGCCTGTAAGTATAGACTGACTGTGAATGTCCCTTTTTTCTTTTTTTTTTTCCCCTGCCTTTTTTTCTGTCCTGTTTTTATCTTCAATCTTCAATGTTTCTTCTTTTCTGTATCTTTCTCTATCTTTTTCATTTCCTAATCTTTCAAAGATTCTAATGTTTGTTTTTTCTAGACTTCCCAATGGGACTAAGAAATCGCCCTGGACAACGATGCCCTCATCAACCTAGTCCAGGAGCCAGTCACTCGGACAAGGTGATGACCCAGCGGCTCTGGAATGAGGTGGCTGCAGCGTTGATGGATGGCTGGGACAACACCTCTCAAAGGGTCTGCAAGGATTTTCGTAAGTATTTCAATGCTCTGTGATGCAGCAGTGACTCTTGTCCATGATCACAAAGGTGTGTGTCATGCTAGATATATTCTAGTATGATACACATTTGTGTTATCATGGTCAGCAATGAGTGCATTGTCTATTGTATTGTTTTGTGATGCTGCAGTCACCTTGGCTATGATGACACAGGTGTGTGTCATGCTAGATATATTCTAGCATGATACACATTTGTGTTATCATGGTCAACAATGAGTGCATTGTCTATTGTATTGTTTTGTGATGCTGCAGTCACCTTGGCCGTGATCACACAGGTGTGTGTCATGCTAGATATATAATAGCACGATACACATTTGTGTTATTATGGTCAACAATGAGTGCATTGTCTATTGTATTGTTTTGTGATGCCACAGTCACCTTGGTTATGATGACACAGGTGTGTGTCATGCTAGATATATTCTAGCATGATACACATTTGTGTTATCATGGTCAACAATGAGTGCATTGTCTATTGCATTGTTTTGTGATGCTGCAGTCACCTTGGCCGTGATCACACAGGTGTGTGTCATGCTAGATATATTCTAGCATGATACACATTTGTGCTATCATGGTCAACAATGAGTGCATTGTCTATTGTATTGTTTTGTGATGCCTCAGTCACCTTGGCCGTGATCACACAGGTGGGTGTCATGCTAGATATATTCTAGCATGATACACATTTGTGTTAACATGGTCAACAATGAGTGCATTGTCTATTGTATTATTTTGTGATGCTGCAGTAACCTTGGCCGTGATCACACAGGTGTGTATCATGCTAGATATATTCTAGCATGATACACATTTGTGTTATCATGGTCAACAAAGAGTGCATTGTCTATTGTATTATTTTGTGATGCTGCAGTAACCTTGGCCGTGATGACACAGGTGTGTTTCATGCTAAATATATTCTAGCATGATACACATTTGTGTTATCATGGTCAACAATGAGTGCATTGTCTATTGTATTTTTTTGTGATGCCGCAGTCACCTTGGCTGTGATGACACAGGTGTGTGTGATTCTAGAGATTTGGTCATCAGTACATTGTATAATTTTTTTTCTTTCTTTTTCCCACAGTGAACAAAGTCACAACTCATTGGCACTCGATGAAGGACCGCTTCAACAGGGATGTTCGTAATGATAGCAAGGTTCTCAGTGGTTCAGCTGTAAAGACCAGAACAAAATACCAATATCATGGGGAGTTGGCGTTCCTAAGACCGGTCCTTGCCACCAGAGCGTAAGTATTTTGGTGTATTTTTTAATCTGTGCTTTTCTATTCCACAGCAGTTGGCACTTGTAAATGCATGATACAAATGTTTTTCTTTTCTTTTCACAGTACCTGGAGCAGCAACCTGCAACCTGTCCCTGGAGCGGTCCTTCATCGAATGACCTCGGACCTATCCCAGCCATCCGATAGCCAGGAAGCATCTTGCAGGTCAGCAGCACAGACAACTGGAGACCAGGAAGCTGGTATGTCAGGTCTTCCAGTGTCCCAGGTCTCTGCCACTGGTTTTGGGGGAACTTCCCGCCAGCGACAGAGGGCCTCGGACAGGAATGTCATGCCCGAGTTCCTTCACTCGAGCTCGGCCTTTCAGAATGGCCTCAAGCCGTTGGCAGACATAGTGGAAAGTGGTTTTAACTGAATGGACAGCGGTTTTAACCACATGGACCACCGCTTCCAGTCTGTCGACAGTCGCCTTGACCGTTTGAAAGCCAACCTCAACAGACCAGCACACCATTTTTTCAGCAAAATTGAACGGGCCATGGCGGAACACCTTGGTCCAGATCTCCAGCTGACTGTGATGCAGGCCTGCAACAATGCTTTCTTGCAGGCTATGCAGCAGAGTCAGTATGGGCAGCAGTCAGTGGTGGCATTTCCACCTGTGCCACAACTGATTCGCTTCACCTCACTACCGACTTCTGCATACCACTGCATGGCCACCTGCATTCCAAGCCAAGCCAGACACCACTACACCACCCGAAGTCCGAGTGCTGCTGGATACTCCACCGCCATCACCATGGCAAGCACTGCTCCTGTCTGGACCACCACCGCCACCACCACGCCTGCTTGGAGCACCGCCACCACTCCTCCAGCCTGGACCAGCACTGCCATCACCATTACTCCAGCCTGGACCAGCACTGCCACCACCACTCCTCCAGCCTGGACCAGCACTGCCACCACCAATCCACCTGCAAGGAGCAGCACTGCCACCATAAATCCTCCTGCAAGGACCAGCACTGGCAACTCAACCACCAAACAGTAGCAGCAGCATCAAAGTGGGGACCCACATTCGATTTTTGCTCCCACGCAGCCAAGGTCACCCAGCTCCAGGCCATCAGAAACATCAAGGTGTTCACCCAGCTCCAGGCGGTCAGAAACATCAAGGCGGTCAGCCAGCTCCAAGAGGTCCAGGCAGGACACACAGACACAAAAGAGACACAAAAATGAAAAACATTAACCGTCCCTCCCCCCTCACCTCCCACTGTGTCTCAACCTGCCTCAAGTTCCATCCCTGAGCGCCTTTCTGCCCCACCTTTTGTTTCACCTTCCCCTAGAACCCCTTCCTTGCCTTCCTGTCATTCCTTATCTGCAACCATCTTCCCCCAAATGTCATTCCAAATAGTTTTTTTTTGTTAAAAATAAATTTTAATTTATGGTTTACCATAATAATGTTTGATTAATGTGTATTTCACTGCCTACATACACTGCACCGTACACACACTGTGCCGTACACTTTGTGTTTTTGCCACCACATAGCACCATTAATGACACATGTTTCTTGTGTCATTCCTGGAGATATGTGTAGTTAAAAGCACAAATATATGTCTTGTATTTGCATCACCAGTCTTTTCAGTCTGCTATATTGCACAGACTGAATAGAGGATGGAATTGAGTGCAAGGGATATCTATTGTTACCTTGCCAGGTATCATAAAGAGTGAATTGAGGATTGGTGTGTTTTTACCATCCTCATTTCACTCTTTTTGACACAAGGCCATGGGATTCTAGAAATACCTTGTTATTAATTACATCCTCTATTCATTGTGTCATGAATAAACTGAGGAGATGACGGTGAAAATACACATCATATGCACAATACCCTGGCCTCATATCATAAGTATTTATCACACCTGAGCAGGTGAATACACATATGAGTTAACTTGCAGCTTCGCTTCAGTCTGCATTACCCATTGCACGCAGACTGGAGCGATGCTGGAATTTAAATCATGTGTATTCAACTGCCCAGGTGTGCTAATTTCACCATGACAACAGGCCTTGGTATTGTAGAAGTTGTATAAACTTTATCATCACTATAGTCTGCATTCATACTAAAGCCACAGTGGAGATCCTATATTAATATTTATTCTCACATGGTCATGTGTCAGTGAAGGATGCTATTGCATCCATAAATCACTATTTGTAACATCAGGCCATGTGATACAAATATGTATTATCTCCACCGTTGCTGCACATTGAACACAAACTGTGGAGATCATACAGGTCATACAACTTGTGTGTATGTAGTCACCTGGCCAGGAGTGCTAGTAAATTAATGATGCACAAAACACAGCATCATAAATTCACAAGTACACCTGGGCAGGTGATTATTGTGTTTGAGTGTATAAAAAAGAGTGCACTCAGAACCGGTATCCAAACAGGTTTTTTATTAACATACACACAAGAAAACATTGTTACACCATTTGATCTTGCCATTCCACATGTCCTACATCAGAGATAAAGTAGGCCGCAAATTGGTCCCTCATTTGGCCAACTTCAACTGATGACCTGAGAGGGTGCTGAGTGAATTCAGGCAATGGGTTTGCAGCTGGTTTTTCTAGATCAAAGTTATGGTGCTCTTTAGTCATAACAAAATTATGAAGAACCAAACACGCCTTCACCACCTCATCCACTGTTTCCAGCTTTAGATTAATGGCTGTGCCGAGAATGCGCCATCTGGAGACAAGAATACCAAAAGCACACTCTACAGTTCTTCAGGCCCTGGTCAGTCTGTAATTAAAGATTTTTTTGGTGTGGTCCAAGTCACGACTGGAGTAGGGTTTCAGCAGGTTTTGGCACATTTGGAATGCCTCATCCCCAACCATTACAAATGGCTGTGGCGAACCTTCGGTGTGGGGAAGAGGACGTGGCATGGGGAAATTAAAATGGTAGCCATACAACCTATGGCCCATGTCAGAGTTCTTAAAAGCCTGTCAGTCATTCCCCTGGCCAAATGCCCCAATGTCCACTGCAACAAACAGACAGTCTGCATCCGCAATGGCCATGAGTACTGTAGAAAAGTACTTTTTATAGTTATAGTACTCAGATCCTGTTCTTTTGGGTTTTATTATCCGGATGTGTTTCCCATGTACCGCTCCTAAACAGTTGGGGAAATTGCAGACTGTCCAGAATCTTTCAGCGATTTGCATCCACTTTTCCGCGGTTGGCAGGGGCATAAATTCTGGACAGAGTACATCCCACAAAGCCCGGCAGGTGTCGGCAAATATTCCCGACAAGGTGGATATTCCAATCCGGTACTGGAAGTGGAGTAAAGATAGGCTCTATCCAGTAGCCAGGAATCTGCAAAACAGAGAAAGAACAAAAATAAATATTAAGGTCTAGGTTTTTTTAAAACAAGAACATAAAAAAGGATTAGTACATGGCATAACAATAATTCAGCAGGCTTTTGTATAATACATGGCAGAGCAAAAACAATTATGCAGGCATTGGTTTGTAAATATTACATACCGTAATGTTACCAGGAGCAGTTCATCAGGAGGAATCGCACGACGGAGCTGTGTGTCCTGTCTCCGGATGGCTTCTTGAACATGATCAAGCAAATCCATGAAGCTTTCTTGGGACATCCGGGTATAGTAAGTAAATTTTGCCGGGTTTCCCCGGAGTTCAATGTAGAGGGTGTGGTACGCTCCACGGCTCTCCCGGAGTTCAAAAATCGGATGTATCCACAAACGCCCCCGCTGCCATCTTCGCTGTCTCTCTATCCCTTTGTTGCTGGCAAGCAAATGCAAAAGCCTGAGCCAGCGCGATGTCCAAATCCAAGTTAAAGTGAAAACTCTTCCAATGCAGATCCATGTTCACAAATGAAAAAGCAAGCAAATCTGAAGAATTCAGCTGTAAACAGGGTCTATATAAAGAATTCCCAGGACATACGCCCACTGGTGTCCCATTGGTGGAGTATGTTTCAAGAATTTTTCCAGGATTTTACTCCTGTGAAATGTGACATCTAGACAACGCATGTGCATAAAAAACGCAAACGCATGCAAAAACGCATGAAATCGCATACAAACGCTGCGTTTTTTGTCGTCATGCTCATGCTGATGTGTCAAAAAATCGCTGTGTTTACATGCGTTTGCAAGCGTTTTTTCATTGCGTTTCAAGTGCGCACGAAACGCTGCCCATAAAGGCGCAAATGTGAAACTAGCCTAAGTTATAAAAAGCAGAGTGCGACCGGCACTTATCCATAATGAGAATGTCCGGCAACTTTCACGGCAGTCCAGAAATATGCAGGTGATGTTCAGCAATGAGGTGAATTTCCAGTGTACTACTTTAAGGATGAAAATTTCCTGCAAAATCCAGCACAGCAGCCTGCACAGTCACAGTTCAAGAATTAGTACACTGATAATAATGTCAAAGGTTCTTACGGACACAGCAGTTCCAGAAAAGTATAACTCCTCACTTAGACGTCCGAACAAAGGTAACCACAGCCAGGATCAGGAAGCAGCACTGATGACTTTAGGCAGCTGGAAGTGATGAGGCAGATCACCGAGTAACGAGCAGCAGTAGGAACTATAGAAGCAAGCCAGGAGGAAGCTCAGGAGCCAGCAGCACAGAAAATACTCAGGTACTCAGGTAAGGAGTTAAAAAACAGGACAGACTGGAAGTTCAAGGGCAGGACGAAGTGCCAGACTCCATCTTGGACAAGGACAAAACAGGCTCCATGGAACATCCGAAATCCTTTCATGTCTGTCTTTGTGGCCCAAATATAGCATTAATGCATACGTTCTCGCTTGAGGTTCCCATGCTATGACCGGGGACAGGATATTACATCATCGCGATAAGCCGCACCCCCGAGGCAATACTCAAGGCAATAAGTTTTCCCTTTTTTTGGTTAAATTAGGTACCTCGGCTTATACTTGGGTCGGCTTATACTCGAATATATACGGTAATTAATAAACCTTTTTAACTCTGCAAAAAGAAAAGAAAAGAAAATACCAGAATTGCTTTTTTGACATCTCACTTCCGTAAACAAAAAGAAATATTAACCCCTTTATGACATATGATGTAGTATCCCGTCCAGGTGACCCGGGCCCGTGACCGTGGATGGGATAGTACTTCATCGCGATCAGCTGTGCTCACGGGGGGATATGCGGGACGCAGCTGATTGCGGCCGGGTGTCAGCTGATTACCACAGCTGACACCCGGCACTATGTGTCAGGGGCGGTCACGGGCCGCCTCTGGCACCTTAAGCCCTGGCACACTGAGATCAAACATGATTGCTGTGTACTGGGGGATTAGGGAAGCATCGGCAGGGAGGAGGCTCCCTCTGTGCTTCAATAAGCCCCCCTGAGCAGTGCGATGTACTGCGCTGCTTGGAGGGTCTTCTTCCCTGCAGGCCCCCAGATCCAAGATGGCAGCGGGGGCCTTCGGGAGCCTGCAGGGAGGCGGCTTCCTCAGTGCTTGCTGAGAGCAGGCATGAGGAAGCCTGTGCAGCGCCTGTCAGATCGCTGATCTGACACAGCACTGTGTGAAGTGTCAGATCAGTGATCTGACACTTCACAGTAATGTCCCCCCCGGGACAAAGTAATAAAGTAAAAAAAAAAGTGGAAAAATAATTTATAAAAAATCGCTAAATAAATTAAAAAAATATACAGTATATTCCCTAATAAATTCATTTTTTGGAAATAAAAAAATAAAACAATAAAAGTACACATATTTTAGCATCACTGCATCCGTAACGACCCACCCTATAAAACTGTCCCACTAGTTAACCCCTTTGGTGAACCCCTTAAAAAATAAAAATAAAAAACAAAGCAAAAAACAATGCTTTATTATCATATTGCCGAACAAAAAGTGCAATAACGCGCGATCAAAAAGACATATATAAATAACCATGGCACCACTGAAAATGTCATCTTGTCCCACAAAAAATGAACTGCCACTCAGCCTCATCAGCGAAAAAATAAAAAAGTTATAGCTTGCAGAATAAAGCAATGCAAAAATAATTATTTTTGATATAAAATTGTTTTCATTGCATAAAAGCGCCAAAACATAAAAAAAGACAGAAATGAGGTATCGCTGTCAACGTACTGACCGAAGAATAAAACCGCTTTATCAATTTTACCATACACGGAACGGTGTAAACGCACCCCCCAAAAGAAATTCATGAAATGCTGGTTTTTGTTCATTCTGTGTCCCAAAAATCGGAATAAAAAGCGATAAAAAAACTCACATGCCCGAAAATGGTACCAATAAAAAAGTCAATTCGTCCCGCAAAAAATAAGACCTCACATGACTCAGTAGGTCAAAATATAGAAAAATTATAGCTCTCAAAATGTGGCGATGCAAAAACTATTTTTACAATAAAAAGCGTCTTTTAGCGTGTGACAGCTGCCAAACATAAAAACCCACTATAAATATTAACTCAAACCCCCCATAACGCCCCCTTAATTAGGGAAAAATAATCAAATAAAAAAATGCATTTATTTCCATTTTCCTTTAGGGTTAGGGCTAGGGTTAGAGTTAGGGCTAGGGTTATGGTTAGGGCTAGGGGTGTGTTAGGGTTAGGGTTGGAGTTAGAATTGGGGGGTTTCCTATGTTTAGGCACATCGGGTGCTCTCCAAATGCAACATGGCATCTGATCTCAATTCCAGCCAATTCTGCGATGAAAAAGTCAAACGGTGCTCCTTCCCTTTCAAGCTCTGTCATGCGCCCAAACAGTGGTTTAGCCCCACATATGGGGTATCAGCCTGCCCAGGACAAATTGCACAACTTTTGCGGTCCAATTTCTCCTGTTACCCTTGGGAAAATAAAAAATTGGGGGCAAAAATATATTTTTTGTGATATGATTTTTTTTATTTTTATGGCTCTACGTTATAAACTTCTGTGAAACACTTGGGGGTTCAAAGTGCTCACCACACATGTAGATAAGTTCCTTTGGGGGTCTAGTTTCCAAAATGGGGTCACTTCTGGGGGGTTTCAACAGTTTAGGCACATCAGAGGCTCTCCAAACGCGAAATGACACCCGCAGACCATTCCATAAAAGTCTGCATTCCTAAACGTCACTACCTCTCTTCCAAGCCCTGACGTGTGCCCATACAGCAGTTTTCTCCCACATATGGGGTATCAGCGTACTCAGGACAAATTGGACAACAACTTTTAGGGTCCAATTTCTCCTGTTACCCATGGGAAAATAAAAATTTGGGGACTAAAAGATCATGTTTGTGGAAAAAATATGATTTTTTTATTTTCACGCCCGGTCGTTATAAACTTCTGTGAAGCACCTGGGGGTTCAAAGTGCTCATCACACATCTAGATAAGTTCCTTGGGTTGTCTAGTTTCCAAAATGGGGTCACTTGTGGGAGGTTTCCACTGTTTTGGCACATCAGGGGCTTTCCAAACGCGGCATGGCGTCCGATCTCAATTCCAGCCAAAAAAGTCAAATGGCACTGCTTCCCTTCCTAGCTCTGCCATGCACCCAAATCGTGGTTTACCCCCACATGTGGGGTATCAGCATACTCAGGACAAATTGCCCAATAACATTTGGGGTCCTGTTACCCTTGGGGAAATAAAAATTAGGGGTGAAAAGATCATTTTTGTGGAAAAAATATGATTTTTTAATTTTACGGCTGTACGTTATAAACTACTGTGCAGCCCTTGGGGGTTCAAAGTTCTCACCACACATCTAGAAAAGTTCCTTGAGGGGTCTAGTTTCCAAAATGGTGTCATTTGTGGGGAGTTTCCTCTGTTTTGGTACATCAGGGGCTTTCCAAATGGGACATGGCGTTTGATCTCAATTCCAGCCAAAAAAGTCAAATGGCGCTGCTTCCCTTCCGAGCTCTGCCATGCGCCCAAATAGTCGTTTACCCCCACATATGGTGTACCAGCATACTCAGGATAAATTGCATAATAACTTTTGCGGTCCTGTTACCCTTAGGAAAATAAAAATTGGGGGTGAAAAGATCATTTTTTTGGAAAAAATATGATATTTTAATTTTACGGCTGTACGTTATAAACTTCTGTGAAGCCCTTGGGGGTTCAAAGTTCTCACCACATATCTAGATAAGTTCCTTGAGGGGTCTAGTTTCCAAAATTGTGTCATTTGTGGGGGTTTCCACTGTTTTGGCACACAGGGGCTCTCCAAACGTGACATGTTGTCCGATCTGAATTCCAGCCAATTTTGCACTGAAAAAGTCAAACAGTGCTCCTTCCCTTCTGAGTTCTGCCATGCACCGAAACAGTGGTTCCCCCTCACATATCAGGTATCAGCGTACTCAGGACAAATTGCACGATAACTTTTGCAGTCCAATTTCTCCTTTCACCTTTGATAAAATGAAAAAAATTGTTCCTGAATTAATTTTTTTGTGAAAAAAGTTAAATGTTCCTTTTTTTTAAACATTCAAAAAATTCTTGTGAAGCATCTAAAGGGTTAATAAACTTCTTGAATGTGGTTTTGGGCACTTTATGGGGTGCAGCTTTTAGAATAGTGTCACTTTTGGGTATTTTCTATCATATAGACCCCTCAAAGTGACTTCAAATGTGATGTGGTCCCTAAAATGGTGTTGTAAAAATGAGAAATCGCTGGTCAACTTTTAACCCCTATAACTTGGTTCCCAAATTGTGCTGATATAAAGTAAACATGTGGGAAATATTACTTAGTAAGTTTTTTGTGTGCCATATCTCTGTGATTTAAGGGCATAAATATTCAAAGTTGGAAAATTGCTCAATTTTCAAAATTTTCGTCAAATTTCCATTTTTTTCACAAATAAACGCAAGTTATATGAATGAAATTTTACCACTAACATGAAGTGCAATATATCACATGAAAACAAAGTCAGAAACACCGGGATCCATGGATGCGTTCCAGAGTTATTACCTCATAAAGGGACAGTGGTCAGAATTGTAAAAATTGGCCCTGTCATTAACGTGCAAACCACCCTTGGGGTTTAAGTGGTTAAAAGCTGAGCTGCAGTACCTAAGAATGGCCACTACACAGTGTACAGAGCTGTGCTGTTCTGGCACTGTACACTTCTTGGATCCGGCAGCCACTGTACCTGTAAACAGCTGATTGATGGGGGTGCTCGCCCCCCACCAATCAGATATTGATGACTAGCCTAAGTATAAACCATTCATTTTTAAGTAGTGCACAATCACTTTAAGTTTCTTGCAAGTAGTTGTGCTCACTTGACACATATCATGAATTTAAAATGTCATTTTTTTAAAAACTTTATTACATTTTGTTACCAGGATAGAAATAGAATAAATAAAATGTAACAGAAAGAGTTGATTGCTTCTTTATTTTTCGTAAAGCACGAAATCTTAGTAGTTTTAGAAAAGTTAGTTCTTTAAATGTTCATGTTAGGTACAAAAGAAACAAATCCATACACACATAAAAAAGTAGAACGAATGAGGAAACTTCATGGCAAAATTATATCTAATTCAGGAAATTACAGATAATTGCATGAAGTGAGATCACTCTGCCTTAAGATTTAAGGTCACCTTTTGTGAAAGGATAGAGTTTAGAAACATCTTTAAGTAACATAGAAGGCAATTTGAAATGCCTTCCTAGAATGATCAAATTGCGCAATTGCTTGCGCTAACATATTCGTTGATTGTAAGATCTCAGGTTATATTTTCTCTTGTTTCTAGTTTTCAGAACATAAAGACAGCAGCTTCTGCTTTAATTACTGAAATTTTCTTTCTTACATTTTAAAGTCAAATTGACTGTAAAAGTGATGATGAAAATGTACTCTAAAACAGATGCTCAGAGTATTGCATAGCAACTGCGTAGTACGGAAGAGGGGGTTGTGGTTGCAGTATGGTGATGTGCCCCTTTAAATATGTATAGTATACAGTGTCCTTCAGAGGTGGAATGATTCCCCCACTTACAAATAGGAGAAGGAATGCAGGCATCCACAAGAGAAAATTCTGATAGAAATTAACTTATCGAAGAGCAACAAGCTTAATAGTTACAGAATCTCTTAAAAAGCAGCCAGCTCGGTGGTTAGAAACAATCTCACAATAAATGATGGCTTGAACAGATATAGATAGTTGGTATACACAGTAACAGTGGGCTTATGCATGACACACTTTATACAGTCTGCTGGTTCTCCCCTCAGAAGGTTCATCCTTAAAGGGGTTGTTCGGTCCTAAACTACAAGTCAGCAGTCACTCTCTGTGACTGCAGACTTGTGAATCCTCGCATTTCGCACACTGCACGCTATGAGAAGCCTCTGATGCCGGCGCCTGTGGCGGAGGTCATATGACCAGAAGTATGTGAGATGCATACTCCCGGCCACATTTCGACTAATGCATTTCCAGCTCAGGTCAATATACTTGAATTGAGCAAGGCTGTGCCCATCTAGCTGGAATGGGGCCTGTAGTATGCATATTGCATACTGGCGGTGACATGATCGACACCTCCAGTGTTGGCAGTGGAGAATCCTCACAGTTCGCAAGGTGTGAAGAATCACAAGTCAGCAGTCCAATAGAGTGCCTGTAGACTTGTCCTTGTCGTTTAGGACTGAAAAACCACTTTAGTATATGTTCAAATGAAGATTTTTTTGCAGCAGTTTTGCTGGGTATTTTGCACATGATTTATGATTTACAAGTGTTTGAAGCTCCCCTAAGGCCAGCCACACTAAGCGCTCTTGCAGTAACTACCCTATTATCTGGACATTAAGACACACTTGATCAACGGAAGAGGCTTCATTATTAAAGTGTAACCACAGTTGGGACTAGTCAAGACAAGTGAGTCTGCGCTAGAACTATGCTTAGCTACTCCAGTTTGTACTAATATAGGAAGCATTGCTTGCATTTATGGTGAGTGCCCCGTTTCTTCTTTTTCTACTATGTTAAGCAAATTCATTTTACTGTCTACTTCATTGAGCGCCACTAGTTATGTTTGGGAAGTGTGGATGACCATGCAATGGGCATATCTGTGACCACATACTATTAAGGAAGAGGTGGGAAAGGGGGAATTTATAGCTTAATAAAATAATACACCTTTTTTCTCCTGTTATGTAGCTCGCCTGCGGAAATGTGCTGAAAATGTCTTTTTCAGGTGCATTAAGCATGGAACCTGCCAAAAAAAGAACACCAAAAATGAATAATATATATATAAGTATTGTATATTGCTGTTCAATCTTTTTGAGCTTCTTTTAATCCCTTAAAGCTACCAAAGCCAGGAAGCAGTTAAAAGCAGTGATATGACTATTTTCTTTGCTAGCTGTTAATACATGAAACTGAAAAACCCACAGGTGTCAAAGCTCTTGCAAAAGGTGTCAGGAAAGACATAAAAAGTGCTTCAGAAAAACACCACTAGCATTTCGCATTTCCTGGAATGTCTTTTTCAGTAAAAACTCAGCTGGTATGCCATCATCTAAAAGACCCTGTACGCACATACCGTAATAATAATAGAGAGCACACTTCTACTGTAATGTATTTTCTATTGTTATGTAGACAGGAAGGCCAATCACAGAGAAAATAGTGGGGAAAGTCATTTGGCTGGACATTATAAGGTTTTGTTTCGTTGACAGATGAAAAGATTAATTTTACCGACTGTGCAGCAAGCTCTTGGAACCATATGGACTGATGATGCATATAGTTGAAAGATGTCTCCCAGAGCATCCCTTTTGAGTCGGAATCAACGATCCTTCACTGCTGACAGTCAGGTGAGATAAAGAAAGGTTATACTGTAACTCCCATCCCAGATACTTCAGAACAGAGTGATCATTACTGGCCCACTTTCCCCCTACCTGCTCACTGAATAAATAGAAGGACATATGTAGCTGTTGACCTGCAATGAAGAAGTCACTTTAAGTGGTATATAGGAAGATTAGTTATAGTATCTAGATGAAAAGCAATACTTGAAAATTTATCTCAAACTTGATGGACAAATATTCTTGCGCACCTGAACAGTTATACTAAATGCACATTCCCTTGTTAAAGGCCTTGTGGCCAGGTCCCATGAAAGTCAGCTGATGGTTGTTGCACAAACTTGTGTGGGGCTATTAGTTTCAGAGACATTAGTCCCTAGGTCACGATCCATACACTGAAATACCACCTCCTTAAGAATATCCCTGTAACTTGGATAATGCCAGGACATGCTCGATCACAATCTCTAAATGGACATTGAGCAGTATTGTACAACCAGACCTAAAGTGTTGGGGCTTAAATAATTTTTTGGAACCATACACATTTGGTACATTGGATTAGTACATTGTTATTGCTCTAGGAGGATCTGTCAGCCATACCACTAGTTTCATCTTGACAGGCTTCTATTGATTACACTTAGAAGTTTTATTGAAAGGTCTGAACAAGATATGTTTGTTCTTTTCTGCATTTAAAGGAGAAATCACATTACTTTCTTAATAGTCTGTCGGAATTACTGAGATACAGGAAGCCATTTCGATGGATTGCATACTTTTTTTATTTATTTTTTTGTACATACCATCAATTTCGTGTACAGTCTTGAGAAATCGACACATCAGTTATTTGATTTGTCTTCAGTTGTATACATTTTACATATTAATACATTGTACTGCCATGGACAAAGTTTATGCACCACCTTGCACCATCTTTTTATAAGGATTTCTGACTTTATCGAATAATAATATTTACCTTAGCTCAAGATTATAGAGATCGATTGCTCTTTTGAGCAAAACTTCTTCTAGAATAGATCAAATGGTTGATTTGGTACTCAACTTTCTTTTCTCGTAGCATGGTAATTTGGTTGTCACAATTGGTAGCTTCACAAAATTTTTTTTTTTTTTTATTAAATTGGCTTTGAAATATAAATAGTAACCATAATCAGTTTCTCAATGCTTTTTTTTTTCTAATATTATCAAACCAACCTTTATTTCAGTGTTGTGTTCTGAGCCCCACAGGGATGTGAGCTGGATGTATTGAGGACATAGAGAAGCACTGAAAAGAAGTTGGGAGAGGTATATTCTACCCACCAAGTACAAGGTATTTATTTTACCAATGTTTATCAATTAATTAACGCATTTGTCCTGAAGGCTGTTTTCACCTTCCTTTTACAATACTGGAGTAGCATTGCTGGAAACCAATGGCAGAAGGAGCACGAGTAGGAACAGCAAGAGGTAATAGATGTTCTTGGAGATAGCAATGGGTTGTAGCAAACAATCCGAAGATGAATGAGAACAGTCTGAGTAAGTTTAGGAACTGGAGACTGGAACTAGGCTAACAGACACAATACTCAAACTATAAGTGAGAGATCAAAGTAGCTTTAAGTAGGCTAAAACAGGAAACAAGGCGGATTCCACAGGTTCAGAATCTGCCATCTTAGCAAAGGGCAATTGCAGAACACAACAGCAGCATCCAGTGGTAAGGAGGGAAATTGCAGCACAATTACTGAGGTGAACAATAGCAGCCACTAGTGGTCAAACTGTAGAAGGACAACAGGAATCCTGACAGTTTGTCACTAGCTGATAAAGCCATTTTTTTTTCAATTCTGACCAGTTTCACTTTATGAGGAAATAACTTCGGAATGCCTCAACGGATCCCAATGATCCTGAGATAATTGTTTTCATAGCATAGAGTACTTCATGTTAGTGGTAAATTTAGGTTTATATTTTTTGCATTTGTTTTGGTAAAAATTTTGCAATTTTCAAACTTTTTATTTTTATGCCCTTAACCCCTTTCCGATATCAGACATAATAGTACACCGACGTTGGACACTCTCCCTTTGATGTGGGCTCCGGCACTGAGCCCACATCTTTCCCAGGACATGTCAGCTGTTTTGAACAGCTGATATGTGCCCAGAATAGCCGCGGGTGGAATCGTGATCCACTCGGGCAATTAACCCATTAATAGATGACAGCGGCATTTAACTCGCGCTTCTGGCCATCGGACCGGAAACCTACCCACTGGTGACCCCGTCACATAATCGACGGTCACTGGTTCGTTGGCATGACAACCAGAGTTCACCTGAAGACCTCTATGGTTGTCAGTGCCTGCTTGCTGTGAGCGCCACCCCGTGGTTGGTGCTCATAGCAAGTGAGTAAATCTGCTATATAGAGGCGATCTGATCATCGCTTCTATGTAACAATAATATAGATATATGACCGACATTAGAATGTCAGAGGTAGTATTGGCCAATAATAGTAAAAATGATTATATAATTATCAGAAGGGTCTTTTTATATGCATATACTCTATATTTACACACGCACAGATATATATATATATATAGTACAGACCAAAAGTTTGGACACACCTTCTCATTCAAAGAGTTTTCTTTATTTTCATGACTATGAAAATTGTACATTCACTCTGAAGGCATCAAAACCATGAATTTACACATGTGGAATTATATAATTAGCAAAAAAGTGTGAAACAACTGAAAATATGTCTTATATTCTAGGTTCTTCAAAGTAGCCACCTTTTGCTTTGATGACTGCTTTGGACACTCTTGACATTTTCTTGATGAACTTCAAGAGGTAGTCCTATGGGACCTATGCAATAGAAAATACCCCAAAATGACACCATAATATTCAAATACAACATTCAAAAAGTTTATTAACCATGCGGGTGCTTCGCAGGAATTAAAGTAATGTGGAAGAAAAAATTAACATTTTAATTTTTTCCACAAAAATGTTTATTAGCCCCCAATTTTTCATTTTTGCAAGGATGACAGATGAAAATGGACCATGCAATTTTTCTTGAGTACGTTAGTACCCCATATGTGGTAGAAAGCTACTGATTAGACACACAGCAGGACTTGGAAGGGAAGAAGCACCGTTGGATTTTGTAGTGCAAATTTGGCAGGGATAGCGGAGTCCATGTTGCAGTTCCAGAGCCCCTGATATGCCTAAACTGTAGAAATCCCCCACATGTTACCCCATTTTGGAAACTACATCAGTCAAAGAATTTGTCTGGAGGTGTGGTGAGCACCTTGAACTCCACTGATGTGCAACAGAATTTTATAATGTTAAGCTGTGAAAATAAAAAAACAACATATTTTACTGTATTAAAAAAATATTGTTTAGCCCCAAATTTTTCATTTTTAAAAGAGTAAAAGGAGAAACAGATCCAAACAAAAATGTTGCTTCAGCCACAAATGTTTAATGTTCACAAAGGTAATTTGTAGAAAATTTAAGCTGGAATAGAGTGCAGATGCTATGTCACATTTGAAGAGCCCCTGACATGACAAAACAGCAGAAGCCTCAACAAGTGAACCCATTATGGAAACTATCGCTGTTGAGGACTTCATCTAGAGGTGTAGTGAGCTTTATTAACTCTCAGGTAATTCACTGAATTGTATAACATTGGGATGAGTCAAAGGAAAACATTTTTTCCAATAAAATGTTGCTTTGGCCCCAAGTTTTCAATTTCTTAAAGGGGCAATAGGAGAAAATTAATGATACAATTTGTTAGACAATTTCTACTGAGTATGTCAATACCCCATGTGTGGTTGAAAACTACTTTTGAAGCACAGTGCAAGGTTGAGAAGGGAAAGAGTGCCATGTTGGAGTGCAGATTTTGCTGGAACAGTTTGAGGGTACCATGTCACATTAGCAGAGCACCTGAGGTACCAGAAATGGGGAAATGGGTTAAAATGGCACCAAAATTTGTCATTCAATTTCTGCAGAATGTGGTAATACCTCATATGTGGCTGTAAAGTAGGAGGAAAGTAGCAGTTTTTTACTCTTGTAGAGCAAATTATCATAGAATAATTTGTGTACTCCATATACAGAGCCCCTAAGTGCTATAAGAAGAGAATCCCTCCTCATGTGACCCAATTTTTCAAATTATACCCCTCTGTGATTTTACCTAAACATCTAGTGAATTTTGACTCCATGGGTGTTTTCCAGAAACAAGCAGTAGTGGATGTTGCTGAGCGAAAATTTAAAAAATCTGCCATTGTAGTGCCTGCACATTGTAGTGTCCAGTATAATGCAGTGCCCATATATTGTGCCTAGTTCGTGCTTCTGGAGACAAGCACCATGAAAATTAAGTGAGCTCTCCTCGCTACAGAAATGCCAAATATTTGGATTCTAAATGCGGTTTCGGCATACTCTGGGACTCAGAAGGGAAGGTGGCATTAAGACTTGATACTGCAGAATTTGTGGATTTATTTTGAGGGGTGAGTAGTCATAGCTAGTGATGAGCGAATACATTTGGCACTATTTTTTTACTCGCACAAATAGTATGATATTCGGGCTATTCGTTACTCGAAGAGTAATTTGGTATTCGCCTTGGTATATTCGAGTGACCCGCCCAGCATAGAATCATAGAATCATAGAGTTGGAAGGGACCTCCTGGGCCATCTGATCCAACCCCATGCTCAAAGCAGGATTCAATAAATCATCCCAGACAGATGTCTGTCCAGCCTTTGTTTGAATAGAGAAAAACCGTGTGCACTACCCAAGAATGTGCTGTGATAGGATCAGTCAGGTATGTTATTGTGGCGCCCCCAGGAGTATGGTCGCCACAATGGCATTGCCTTCCTCCAGGGAGGGTAATATCATGCTTGGAAGCAAGGAAGGGTCTCTCTAACAGTTAATCATTTACATGCAACATGTTCCGACTCCAGGCCAGCAGAGGGAGCTTTGAACCAGGATTGGGGGAGGAGCGCGCTCTGAGGGCCAGGAAAGGAAATAGTCAGTTAGTGTGAGGAGGGCAACGTGTGTAGACGTGTGGAGAGAAGCTGGAGGTTGACCTGAGGACAGAGAGCTCCCTCCTAGAGACAGCGCATGATCTGGAGCATGGTTTCCACGGTTGTATGGATACTGAAGGTCCTGCAACAAAAACCAGAGGAATAGGAAGCTGTAAATGCTCTATTCCCACCTAAGACTCGGAGGCACAACAGCGACGGGTGAGCCAAGAAAAATAGAGGGCTACTGCTGTCTGCCATACGAGGTAGTTCTAAGAGAAGATAAGAAGGAGGAACTTCAGTGTAACACAGTACTGGATGTACCTCAAGCCAGCGCTAGGAAGGAGACTACACAACCCATCTGATAGAGAGATCTCTGAGTTACTTCCAGGCTAGCCTGCTCCTGTGCCATCTGTAACCAGGACCCTGGACTGCGTTTCCCAAGTAAAGGTAAAGAAACTGCACCCTGTTGTGTCCTTGCCTCCTTCCTGCAACATCCTCAGCACTGCTACATCTCTGTGCCAAACACTGCACCTTCTTCCTAACCTTTTATCTACACTGCCCTGGGACTACAGCCCTGCCTGTGGAGGGCTACAACATCATAGCTGCAGTACACCATCAGTCCCAGAGGATCTGCATGCAGCGTCCTCTTAACACCTTCCTTGCCAAACACCACAGGTGGTGTCACGAATCATTCATCTATAAACTTTATTCTCAACGCAACCCCTTTTACATGGGCGCCCAGGGCCTTGGACCGGGTCACCGCTGCTGTGACATTCCCATCTGAGAGACCGACCCGGTACCGAGTACCTCACAGCCCTGGGAGGGCAACCCATTATTTTCCACCTTTATCTCTTTACCTTCTGGTTCACATTTCAATAGGAAAGTTTTGACCGATTACATATATCAGTACAGTATGAATATTTAGCAGTGAATATTGACCCTCCATGTTATATTGTTTATATAAAACTATTTCTATGACCTAGTATGATACCTATCTTCTGTATATACTTCATTTATGTTATGTCCATTATGACAATAATAATTGTGGCATATTTTGATTTTTTTTTTCTCATTATGTAGTAATTGATAAAAGCTGGATGTGGCCGAAACGTTTATTTTTGGACTGCAATGAAAAATCAACAAAATTTCTTCATAAATTGAATGCCTAGTTTTCTATTATATACAGCCTTTGTTTGAAGACTTCTATTGAAGGAGAACTCACCACCTTTCGTGGCAGCCTGTTCCACTCATTGATCACTCTAACTGTCAAAAAGTTTTTTCTAATATCTAATCTGTGTCTCTTCCCATTCAGTTTCATCACATTGCTTCTAGTCTTTCCTTGTGCAAATGATAATAAAGATGATCCTTCTACAATGTGACAGCCCTTGAGATATTTGTAGACAGTTATTAAGTCTCCTCTCAGTCTTCTCTTTTGCAAGCTAAACATTCCCAAATCCTGCAACCTTTCCTCATAAGAGAGGGTTTGCAGACTGGTCACCATTCTGGTCGCTCTTTTCTGAACTTGCTCCAATTTGCTGAGGTCTTTTTTAAAATGTGGCGCCCAACACTGGACACAGTATTCCAGATGAGGTCTGACCAAAGAGGAGTATAGGGAAATAATGACTTGACGTGATCTAGACTGTATGCTTCTGTTAATACATCCTAGAATTGCATTTGCCTTTTTTGCTGCTGCATCACACTGTTGACTCATATTCAGTCTGTGATCTAATAGTATACCGAAGTCTTTTTCACATGTGCTGTTGCTTAGCCCTATTCCTCCCACTCTGTATATGCTTTTTTCATTTTTATTGCCCAGATGTAGTACTTTGCATTTTTACCTGTTAAAAACCATTCTGTTAGTTGCTGCCCACTGCTCCAGTTTCTTTATATCTTTTTGGTTCCTCTCTCTCTCTTCTCTAGTATTAGCTATCCCTCCTAGCTTTGTGTCATAAGCAAATTTAATCAGTTTATCCTCAATTCCTTCATCTAAATCATTGATAAAGATGCTGAACAATACAGTGCCCAGGACAGAGCCCTGTGGTACCCCACTTGAGACATTCTTCCAACTGGATGTGCAGCCATTTACGACCACTCTTTGGGTCTGATCACTAAGCCAGTTCTGAATCCACCTAACAGTTGCCTTGTCCACTCCATACTTAGTCATTTTTTCAATAAGGATTTTGTGAGATACTTTGTCAAATGCTTTGCTGAAGTCAAGATATACTATATCAACAGCATTTCCCTAATCCACATCAGTGATTCTGTCATAGAAGGAAATTAAGTTAGTCTGACATGACTTATTAGTTACAAACCCATGCTGACTCTGTTTAACCCCTTACCTACAATTGACGTAATATTCCGTCCATGTGACCATGGACCTAATTACCATGGACGGAATATTACGTCATGCCCTTTAATGCGACATCGCGACTTAAGTCGCGGTGATCGCATTAAAATGCCGATGCCATCTTACCTCAGGATAGATGGCCTCGGCATCCCGGGCAGTCTCCGCCCTGGTCCGCCCCTCTCTGAGCTGTGATTGGCTGTTCAATTCAGAAAAAACAATCACAGCAACTCTCTTTGTTTCAGCCAATCAGATTGGCTGAAACAACAGGAATCTAGGCTAGGATCGAGTACCGATGTACTCGATCCTAGGACCGGTGCCTGGCAACGCCAGGCACCGGAGAAAAGCCCCCAGATTGGCGCGATCGCCGATCTAATCGATCGCGCCAATCGCAGCGCACAGCGGCGCAATATCGCCGCTGTGCCCTGCCGGTACCGGCCCGGATCGGTGCTGTAATAGCACCGATCCTAGGCCAGAGCCTAGGACAGGCCCAGTAGGGCCTGCAGGAAGTGGTTGGCGCGATCGATTAGATCGGCGATCGCGCCAGCCACAGGGCACAGCTGCGGTCACCATGTGACCGCTCTGTGCCCTGCTGATGACCTGGCCATGACCTGCCTAGGAATCGGAGCTGTGAGCTCTGATCCTAGGCAGTTACCATGGTCACCAGGCAGATCAGGGATTGGTGGGATCGATGTAATCATTCGATCCCACCAATGACAGGTCACAGCAGCGAAGTGACCGCTCTGTGACCTGCCCCCTGACCTGCCTCTGACCTGTCTAACCTGTCTGCAGGGGTCCTCACTCTAGCTGAGGATTCCTGCAGAGAGGTCGGACGCAGCAAGAGCTCCTGTGCTGGGTATTGTGGTGCCACAGCTTGTAGCATCACAATCCCTGCAGAAGAAAGAAGAAGAAGAAAGAAAACTACAACTGTAAGTGCTAATTGATCCCTGATCCCCTGCCCAATCTATCTTCACCCCCCCACCTATCTTCATCCCCCCGTCCCCCCTTTTACCCCCCCTCACCCCCCTTTTACCCCCTCCACCCCCCCTTTTGGCCCGCCTCCGTGTGCAGCCGCCAAGCATTGATCGGTGACGCAGTTCACCGATCAACACTTGTGCTCGCTTTTTTTTACTCCGCACACACATCCCGTTTTTCATTTTTTTCTCCCCCCCCTTGTGCCACCTAACTACAACCCTAACTGACCCCTGCCCAATCTTTCTTCATCCACCCCAATCCCCCCATCCCCCTTTCCCCTATTTTTACCCCCCTCCACCCCACTTTTGCGCCACCTCCGTGCGCAGCCACCGAGCGTTGATCGGTGACGCAGTTCACCGATCAACACTCGTGCTCGCTTTTTTTCCTTCGCACACACATCCCGTTTTTCATTTTTTTTCTCCCCCCCTTGTGCCACCTAACAACAACCCTAACTGACTCCTGCCCAATCTCTCTTCATCCAATCCCCCCACCCCCCTCCACCCCACTTTTGCGCCACCTGCCTGCCGTTTTAAATTTTTTTCTCCCCTTTTTGTGCCACGTAACTACAACCCTAACTGTTGATCCCTGTCCGATCTCTATTCATCCACCCCAATCCCCCCAGCCCCCTCTTTTTACCCCCCTTTGTGCCATTTCCGTGTGCACATTTAGCAGCCGCTGAATTTTGATAAGTGACGCAATTCACTTATAAAAGTTTGTGCCGGCTGTTTTCCATTTTTCTTTTTCACCTCCCCCCCCCTTTGAACCACCCCTGTGCACACATCCAGCAGCCACTGAATTTTGGTAAGTGACGCCGTTCACTTACCATATCTAGGTCCTGCTGTTTTAGACTTTTTTTTCCACATTTCCTTTTAGCTTTTTCTTACAGGATAGTGTGCACCAATCACTAGCCCCCCACCACATACACAGTTATAAATAAAGTACACCCAAGCACCATATTTACACAAAAAAATGTCCCGCCCATCACGTTCCTCCCAACAGCGCTATTCAATGGAGGAGGCATATTCTTACCTTGCCTCCGACACTGATAGCGAGGATGACAATCCGACTTTTCTTTATTTTTCGGATTCTTCATCCTCTTCTTCCTCTTCCCCATCCTCATCTTCCTCCTCGGGTCCTGCGGAACCGCCACGCAGACGCTCCAGGACAGAAGATGAGGCAGCGCCCACCATGCCCGCAGCTGATTCAGCAGACCCTGTGTGGACCTCGCCCCCCGAAAATTACGAGCCACTGATTCCTGATTTTGTGGCAGAATCAGGAATCAAGTTTGACACCACCGGCCTCACAGAAATTGATTTTTTCAAAGTCTTTTTCTCTGAGGATTTTGTTAACCACATGGTGGAGCAAACTAATTTGTACGCTCGGCAATTTTTGGAGCAAAACCCGCTTTCATCCTATACTAACTGGTCTCCTGTGGACGCAGTTGAAATGACGAAGATTTGGGGCCTGGTCCTCCACATGGGTATCCTGAAGAAGCCTGAAATTTCGCAATATTGGAGTGTTGATATTTTATACAACACTCCAGTGTTCCGAATGGTCATGGCCCGGGCGCGTTTTCAGGCCATCCTCAAGTTTCTGCATTATAACGATAATGCACAGTGTCTCGCACGAGATGACCCCAACATTGGACGAGTTTGCTGAAGTGTACGTGCTCCAAAGGAACATCTGCGTGGACGAGTCCTTGGTCCATTTTAAGGGCAGGCTCAGATTCCGTCAATACCTGCCCAGTAAGAGGGCCAGGTACGGAATCAAACTCTATAAGCTGTGTGAGAGTACCTCAGGGTACACCCACAGGTTTAGAGTGTACGAAGGAAAGGACACCAGGATTGAACCCCCTGAGTGTCCTCCTGACCTGGGAGTGAGTGGGAAAATTGTGTGGGATTTGGTGCACCCACTGCTGGATAAAGGTTATCACCTCTACACTGATAACTTTTATACCAGTGTCCCACTCTACAAAGCCCTCTTTGCGCGAGGTACCGCAGCTTGCGGTACTGTCCGCAAAAATCAGAGAGGCCTCCCGAAGACGCTACTTGGGCAGATGCTCCGAAAAGGTGAGAGCAGGGCCCAATGTAGCGACCACCTGCTGGTGGTCAAGTACAAGGACAAGAGGGATGTCTTTCTCTTGACCACCATACACGGTGATGGCAGCTCCCTCAGCACTGTACGGGGTACCTCGGCACAGGTCAGCAAACCTGAATGTGTGCTGGGGTACAATAAAAACATGGGGGGCGTTGATCGCTCCGATCAATACCTCCAACCGTACAATGCTTTGAGAAAGGCCAAGGCGTGGTACAAAAAGCTGGTCGTGCACATCGTCCAATTGGCAATGCTCAACGCATTCCTATTGTCACAATGTGCATGCCCCAGCGATACGTCGTACCTTCAGTTTCAGGAGGTAGTGGTTAAGGCCCTGATGTTTGGCACTCTGGAAGGAGCGGGCCCCAGAACTTCCGGAACTGAAGGTGCTCGTATTGTACCAGGTCAGCATTTCCCGGGGGAGGTCCCGCAAACTGGAAAAAGAGGTAAATCGCAAAAAAGGTGCCGAGTGTGTTACAAAAACGGAATACGCAAGGACACCATTTATCAATGCGACACCTGCCCCGAAAAACCTGGCCTGTGTATGAAGGATTGCTTCAAATTGTACCACACCTCAATGCACTACTAAATTTCGTTACCGGAAACATTAGATTAGTTGGGGCACATCTAGATAAGTTTCTTGGGGGTCTAGTTTCCAAATCAATGTCACTTGTGGGTTTTTTTTACTGTTTAGGCACATCAGGGGCTCTGCAAATGGAAAATGACGCCCACAGACCATTCCATCTAAGTCTGCATTTCAAAACGTCACTCCCTTCTGACCCTGCCGTGTGCCTAAACAGTTTTTTCCCACATATGGGGTACCAGCGTACTCAGGACAAATTGGACAACAACTTTTGGGGTCCAATTTCTCCTGTTACGCTTGGGAAAATTGAAAATTGGGGACTAAACGATCATTTTTGTGGGCACAAAATAGGATTTTTTATTTTCACGCCTGGGCAGTATAAACTTTAGTGAAACACTTGGGGGTTCAAAGTTCTCACCACATATCTAGATAAGTTCCTTAGGGGGTCTAGTTTCCAAAATGGGGTCACTTGTTGGGGGGTTTCTACTGTTTAACCACATCAGGGGCTCTGCAAACGGAACATGACGCCCGCAGACCATTCCATCAAAGTCTGCATTCCAAAGCGTCACTTCTTCCCTTCTGAGCCCCGACGTGTGCCCAAACAGTAGTTTTCCCCCACATATGGGGCACCAGCGTACTCAGGACAAATTGGAAAACAACTTTTGGGGTCCAATTTCTCCTCTTACGCTTGGAAAAATTGAAAATTGGGGACTAAACGATCATTTTTGTGGGCACAAAATAGGATTTTTTATTTCACGCCTGGGCAGTATAAACTTTAGTGAAACACTTGGGGGTTCAAAGTTCTCACCACATATCTAGATAAGTTCCTTAGGGGTCGTTTCCAAAATGGGTTCACTTGTGGGGGGTTTCTACTGTTTAACCACATCAGGGGCTCTGCAAATGGAACATGACGCCCGCAGACCATTCCATCAAAGTCTGCATTCCAAAGCGTCACTTCTTCCCTTCTGAGCCCCGACGTGTGCCCAAACAGTAGTTTTTCCCCACATATAGAGTATCAGCGTACTCAGGACAAATTGGACAACAACTTTTGAGGTCCAATTTCTCCTGCTACCTTTGGGAATATAAAAAATTGGGGACTAAACGATCATGTTTGTGGAAAAAATATGATTTTTTATTTTCACGCCCGGGCGTTATAAACTCCTGTAAAGCCCTAGGGGGTTCAAGGTGCTCACCACACATCTAGATAAGTTCCTTAGGGGGTCTAGTTTCCAAAATGGGGTCACTTGTGGGGGGTTTCCACTGTTTGGGCACATTGGGGGCTCGTCAAACGCAACATGGCGTCCAATCTCAATTCCAGCCAATTTTAGGTTGAAAAAGTCAAGCGGCGCTGCTTCCCTTCCGAGCCCTGCCGTGCGCCCAAACAGTGGTCCCCCCCACATATAGAGTATCAACGTACTCAGGACAAATTGGACAACAACTTTTGAGGTCCAATTTCTCCTGCTACCTTTGGGAATATAAAAAATTGGGGACTAAACGATCATGTTTGTGGAAAAAATATGATTTTTTATTTTCACGCCCGGGCGTTATAAACTCCTGTAAAGCCCTAGGGGGTTCAAGGTGCTCACCACACATCTAGATAAGTTCCTTAGGGGGTCTAGTTTCCAAAATGGGGTCACTTGTGGGGGTTTCCACTGTTTGGGCACATTGGGGGCTCGTCAAACGCAACATTGCGTCCAATCTCAATTCCAGCCAATTTTAGGTTGAAAAAGTCAAGCGGCGCTGCTTCCCTTCCGAGCCCTGCCGTGCGCCCAAACAGTGGTCCCCCCACATATAGAGTATCAGCGTACTCAGGACAAATTGGACAACAACTTTTGGGGTCCAATTTCTCCTGCTACCTTTGGGAAAATAAAAAATTGGGGACTAAACGATCATGTTTGTGGAAAAAATATGATTTTTTATTTTCACGCCCGGGCGTTATAAACTCCTGTGAAGCCCGAGGGGGTTCAAGGTGCTCACCACACATCTAGATAAGTTCCTTAGGGGGTCTAGTTTCCAAAATGGGGTCACTTGTGGGGGGTTTCCACTGTTTGGGCACATTGGGGGCTCGTCAAACACAACATGGCGTCCAATCTCAATTCCAGCCAATTTTAGGTTGAAAAAGTCAAGCGGCGCTGCTTCCCTTCCGAGCCCTGCCGTGCGCCCAAACAGTGGTCCCCCCTACATATAGAGTATCAGCGTACTCAGGACAAATTGGACAACAACTTTTGAGGTCCAATTTCTCCTGCTACCTTTGGGAATATAAAAAATTGGGGACTAAACGATCATGTTTGTGGAAAAAATATGATTTTTTATTTTCACGCCCGGGCGTTATAAACTCCTGTAAAGCCCTAGGGGGTTCAAGGTGCTCATCACACATCTAGATAAGTTCCTTAGGGGGTCTAGTTTCCAAAATGGGGTCACTTGTGGGGGGTTTCCACTGTTTGGGCACATTGGGGGCTCGTCAAACGCAACATGGCGTCCAATCTCAATTCCAGCCAATTTTAGGTTGAAAAAGTCAAGCGGCGCTGCTTCCCTTCCGAGCCCTGCCGTGCGCCCAAACAGTGGTCCCCCCACATATAGAGTATCAGCGTACTCAGGACAAATTGGACAACAACTTTTGAGGTCCAATTTCTCCTGCTACCTTTGGGAATATAAAAAATTGGGGACTAAACGATCATGTTTGTGGAAAAAATATGATTTTTTATTTTCACGCCCGGGCGTTATAAACTCCTGTAAAGCCCTAGGGGGTTCAAGGTGCTCACCACACATCTAGATAAGTTCCTTAGGGGGTCTAGTTTCCAAAATGGGGTCATTTGTGGGGGGTTTCCACTGTTTGGGCACATTGGGGGCTCGTCAAACGCAACATGGCGTCCAATCTCAATTCCAGCCAATTTTAGGTTGAAAAAGTCAAGCGGCGCTGCTTCCCTTCCGAGCCCTGCCGTGCGCCCAAACAGTGGTCCCCCCACATATAGAGTATCAGCGTACTCAGGACAAATTGGACAACAACTTTTGAGGTCCAATTTCTCCTGCTACCTTTGGGAAAATAAAAAATTGGGAACTAAACGATCATGTTTGTGGAAAAAATATGATTTTTTATTTTCACGCCCGGGCGTTATAAACTCCTGTGAAGCCCTAGGGGGTTCAAGGTGCTCACCACACATCTAGATAAGTTCCTTAGGGGGTCTAGTTTCCAAAATGGGGTCACTTGTGGGGGGTTTCCACTGTTTGGGCACATTAGGGGCTCGTCAAACGCAACATGGCGTCCAATCTCAATTCCAGCCAATTTTAGGTTGAAAAAGTCAAGCGGCGCTGCTTCCCTTCCGAGCCATGCCGTGCGCCCAAACAGTGGTCCCCCCCACATATAGAGTATCAGCGTACTCAGGACAAATTGGACAACAACTTTTGGGGTCCAATTTCTCCTGCTACCTTTGGGAAAATAAAAAATTGGGGACTAAACGATCATGTTTGTGGAAAAAATATGATTTTTTATTTTCACGCCCGGGCGTTATAAACTCCTGTGAAGCCCTAGGGGGTTCAAGGTGCTCGCCACACATCTAGATAAGTTCCTTAGGGGGTCTAGTTTCCAAAATGGGGTCACTTGTGGGGGGTTTCCACTGTTTGGGCACATTGGGGGCTCGTCAAATGCAACATGGCGTCCAATCTCAATTCCAGCCAATTTTAGGTTGAAAAAGTCAAACGGCGCTGCTTCTCTTCCTAGCCCTGCCGTGCGCCCAAACAGTGGTCCCCCCCCACATATAGGGTATCAGCGTACTCAGGACAAATTGGACAACAACTTTTGGTGTCCAATTTCTCCTGTTACCCTTGGGAAAATTAAAAAATTGTTGCTAACAGATCATTTTTGTGACTAAAAAGTTAAATGTTATTTTTTTCCTTCCATGTTGCTTCTGCTCCTGTGAAGCACTTGAATGGTTAATAATCTTCTAGAATGTAGTTTTGAGTAGCTTGAGGGGTTCAGTTTTTAGAATGGTGTCACTTTTGGGTATTTTCTGCCATATAGACCCCTCAAAGTGACTTCAAATGTGAGGTGGTCCCTAAAAAAATGGTTTTGTAAATTTTGTTGTAAAAATGAGAAATCGCTGGTCAACTTTTAACCCTTATAACTTCCTAACAAAAAAAAATGTTGTTTCCAAATTTGTGCTGATGTAAAGTAGACATGTGGGAAATGTTATTTATTAACTATTTTCTGTCATGTAACTCTCTGGTTTAAGGTAATAAAAATTCAAACTTTGAAAATCGCAAAATATTCTACATTTTCGCCATATTTCCATTTTTTTCATAAATAAACGCAAGTTATAGCGAAGAAATTTTATCACTAAAGTGAAGTACAATATGTCACGAGAAAACAATGTCAGAACCGCCTAGATCCGTTGAAGCGTTCCAGAGTTATGACCTCATAAAGGGACAGTGGTCAGAATTGTAAAAATTGGCCCGGTAGTTAACGTGCAAACCACCCTTGGTAGTGAAGGGGTTAATCACTTCATTCTTATCCAGGTACTGACATACATGTTGTTTAATAATTTGTTCAAAGATCTTTCCTGGTATAGAAGTCAGACTCACCGGCCTATAGTTGCCTGGGTCCACCTTCTTCCCCTTTTTGAAGATAGGAACAACATTTGTTCTTCTCCAGTCTTCTGGGACTTCTCCTGTTCTCCACAAATTTTCAAAGATTATGGAGAGAGTTTCAAAAATTTCTTCTGCTATTTCCTTCAGTACTCTGGGGTGTAATTCATCTGGACCTGGAGACTTGAATTAATTTAGGTTAGCTAAGTCTTTCGTCACTAGCTTTCTGTTTGGTGCTTTATTTGCAGCCAATGAACATGCTGGGCTGGCTTGCCAATCACAATAATGCCGGTGGCATCTTTGGTGTGGGACTACTCTGATTGGATGGCCTTACAGTGTCATGGGGATATTTAAAGGCTGCCAGTAGAGTTGAGAGAAACAGGTCAGGCAGATTCATAAGTCGACGACTTATGGCAAAGTCGGGTTTCACCGACCACAGCATGAAGTCGGCCATGCAGTCGGCAAAATGAGCGCCAAAGTCGGATTTCCCAGAATGCTAGCATGTGACCTTTTTCAGCCACTGAGCATGCTTGCACGTGACCTTTTTCAGCCACTAAGCAAGGACGTACACTGTGGGCAATGAGATGACATGTTCAGCATCCTTGGAGAGAGAGAGGAGAGATTTCACGCACTTTAAAAAAGCGGTCCGGCATGTAGGTGTGTTTACTGTCCTCCAATCCCTGCCGACTTTGCTTCCCCATTGACTTGCATTGGGTTTCGTGTTTCAGTCGTACTTTCAACTTTTCCCGTTAGACGGCCGATTTTGTTCGATTCGACTTTTGAGAAAGTCAGGTTTCATGAAACCCGACTCGACCCTAAAAAGGCAAATTCGCTCATCTCTAGCTGCCGATGCAATTTTACTCACATTGCAGCCGGAAGCAGCGTAGGGAGAGCGTAGTGTGAGTTTGGGGAGAGTGATAGGAGCTTATACGGAGGGTTATTCATTCCAAAAAGCTCTTTTAAGAGCTGAAGATTTTGAAGATTAGTTCTTTATTAGGTGGGGATAGCAAAGGGAGAGATTTAATAGGAGGGAGAGTAAAAGGCAAGAACCTGGGTGTTTTATCATCATTGCAAGTACATGCTGCAGATCTCTGCTATTTTCCACTGTGTTATATAGTTAAGAAAAAAGAGGGGGAGAAGCCAGCGCTGCTTGTGGTCAGAACGTAATACATAAAGTGTGAAAACACACATTGGTTTCTATCTGTATTCAAAAATGAGACATTTAGCAAAAAATTGATCAATTGTTTGAGCTACCCCGCCACGTCAAGGCAGTCTCGTATGGGGAGTCCTACTCTACGTTTTTTATGTTCGCTGTGCCATTGCGGCCTCCTAAATGTATAAAAGCAAGACCTCATTACATGCACACTGTACCTCAAGCATTTCAGAATCGCTCCTATGGCACCAGAGAGGACAAGCGCAGATAAAGGTTAGCCAGGTCCATGCAGACATTTCAGGTCCAACCTCCACACTGCCTGACCAGCACCACAGATAAAGGACGATCCAGGCCCAGATACAGGTGCGTAATCAAATAAAGCCTAGGGCAGGGCAGGGCCGCTGTTAATGTGAACAGCAGCCTAGATCAATCACTAAGAAAACAGAAAGAATAGCGTACATGAACCAATGTGTGTTTTTTCTGTGTTATATAGTTAGTATTAGGAACAGACTGTGAGATTAGGGTGAAATAGGGATGGTTTAATCCACTAACAAACTATATTTTTAGAAGCAAATAATATTCGGTAGTACTAGCATACACAAAACCTTTTTTTTTGGAGCTACATAATATTACTGTGTAGCAGCCTATAAATGTTTTTATAATATTCCTCAGTGCCAGCATATATTAACATCGATTGTGAAAGCTAATTGCTAAATTACAGTGGGTAAGGAAAGTATTCAGACCCCTTTAAATTTTTCACTTTTTGTTTCCTTGCAGCCATTTGATAAATTCAAAAAAGTTTCATTTTTTTTCTCTCATTAATGTATACTCTGAGGATGACAAGGAAATGGACAGCATGTGACTTAAATATGAGTGTCTGCGCAGAGTCTGAATACTTATGACCATATGATATTTCAGTTTTTCATCATTAATAAATTTGAAAAAATTTCTACATTTCTGTTTTTTTTTCAGGCAAGATGGGGTGCAGAGTGTACATTAATAAGAAAAAAATGAACTTTTTTGAATTTATGAAATGGCGGCCACAATGAAACAAAGAGTGAAAAATTTAAAGGGGTCTGAATTCTTTCCGTAACCACTGTTTATTCCCTGTCTATTGCTTAAATACCTAATATTTCTCTAGCAGTTGAGCTACGGAAATGTTACTATTTACCATTAATTTCCCTGAGTCTTCTGTTGGTGTGTCTCATAAAGGCAATGTAAAAAATTCCCCCAAAATTTCTATTGGTTAAAAAAAAACATATTTTTATCTAGCAGTTGTGCGACTGGCGCAATCCAAGTAGAGATAATCAAACGTGACAATTTAGGAGAGGCAATATTTTTCATTACTCCGCTGATGCAGTGTGTCAGCAAGGCAATCTTTAAAAAAATCATAATTTTTTATTGGTTTAATAAATAGTGTATCTTTATCTAGCAGTTGCACAATTGGCACAATCCAGGTACTGTAGACATAATCAGACGTGACAATTTAGCAGTGACAATAATTTTCAATACTCTGCTGTTGCAGTGTGTCAGCAAGGCAATCTTTAAAACACATAAGTTTCTATTGGTTTAATAAATAGCATATCTTTATCTAGCAGTTGATTACTCCGCTGTTTCAGTGTGTCAGCAAGGCAATTGATAGGGAGTACAAGTTTCACTATTGCACAATGTGCAAAGTTTTCACAAAGTACAAAACATTACCCACGTGGGGTATACATACATGACCACTAAGTACTTGTTGCAGAAGCAGGAGGAGGAGATGATTTCCTGAACAAAATGCGTTTGCATTTTCTGCTGACAACTGTGTGCGCCTATCTGTTATGATTGCACCAGCCAAACTAAAAACCCGCTCAGACAACACACATGCGGCAGGGCATGGCAGCACCTCCAAGGTGTACAAGGAGAGATGGGGAAAAATTGTGCAGCTTGGGCAACCATTAGTTAAATGGCACTGAAGAATCAGTAAGAACGCTGGTATGGTCACTTAAGTAGTCTTTCACCATCTTGATCAACTTATCCCTCTTCATCATAGTTATACCTACAGATAGCCCTTGCTGATGTGACAGTTTCATGAAAATGGCCTATTTTGTGGACATTCCCCCCAATGAGTTGCACCTGGTGTGTGTGTGGCCCTCCCCTTTAATTCCTGTGGGTGAAAAGAGCTGGTACCTCTGCCAACAGCTTTGTCTGAGGGTAGTCTTTTTAGCAAGTTTTCCACAACGGCTCTTTGACATGCATGCACTGAAAATAGCACGTCTGCCTCCGACATGAGAAAAGCAAATTTCTCCTTGTACCATGGGTCAAGAAAGGTGCATCAATTACTGCATCAATGCAGCTTGACATGGACGCGATCAGCCTGTAGCACTGCTGTAGTGTTATGGAAGCCCTGGTTGCTTTGATAGCAGCCTTCAGCTTGTCTGCATTGTTGGGTCTAGTTTCTCTCATCTTCCTCTTGGCAATACCCCATACAGTGGGTATGGAAAGTATTCAGACCCCTTTACATTTTTCACTCTTTGTTTCATTGCAGCCATTTGGTAAATTCAAAAAAGTTAATTTTTTCTCATTAACCTCTTCATGACTGGAGCTTTTTTCATTTTTTTGCATATTTCCCAGAGGAGCATTGCGGCTTTGAGTCTCCTCATCTCGCCATGCTCAGCATGTCAATCCCCGCAAGGATAAACGATACTTCTTGGACACCTGGATTTGAGTATCCTCTGGCATTCTTCCATGCAGATCCTCTAAAGTTCTGTCAGGTTGGATGGTGAACGTTAGTGGACAGCCATTTTCAGGTCTCTCCAGAGATGCTCAATTGGTTTTAGGTCAGGGTTCTGTATGGGCCAGTCAAGAAAGGTCACAAAGTTGTTCTGAAGCAACTTCTTTGTTATTTTAACTGTGTGCTTAGGGTCATTGTTTGAAGGTGAACCTACGGCCAAGTCTGAGGTTTTCATACAGGATGTCTCTATACTTGGCCGCATTGATGTTTCCTTCAATTGCAACCAGTCATCCTGTCCCTGCAAATGAAAAACACCCCCATAGGTTTATCCACACATATCGCTTAGAATTATCACCAAAAAGTTCTAGCTTCGGCTCATCAGACTAGAGAATCTTATTTCTCATAGTCTGGGAGTCTTTCATGTGTTTTTTTTTAGCAAACTCCATGTGGGCTTTAATATGTCTTGCACTGAGGAGAGGCTTCAATCAGGTCACTCTCCCATAAAGGCCCGACTGGTGGAGTGCTGCAATGATAGTTGACTTTGTGGAACTTTCTCCCATCTTCCTATTGCATCTGTGGAGTTAAGCCACAGTGATCTTGGGGTTCTTCTTTACCTCTCTCACCAAGGCTCTTCTCCCACAATTGCTCTGTTTGACTGGATGGCCAAGTCTAGGAAGACTTCTGGTGGTTCCAAACTGCTTCCACTTAAGGATTTTGGAGGCCACTGTGCTTTTAGGAACCTTGCGTACTGCCAAAATTCTTCTGTAAACTTGGCCAGATGTGTGCCTTGCCACAATTCTGTCTCTGAGCTCTTTGGCCAGTTCCTTTGACCTCATGATTCTCATTTGGTCTGACAAGCACTGTGAGCTGTGAGGTCTAATATAGACAGGTGTGTGCCTTCCTAAATCAAGTTGTATCAGTTTAATTAAACACAGCTGGACTCCAATGAAGGAGTAGAACCATCTCAAGGAGGATCACAAGGAAATGGACATCATGTGACTTAAATATGAGTGTCTGAACAATGGGTCTGAATACTTATGACCATGTGATATTTCAGTTTTTCTTTTTTAATAAATTTGCAAAAATGTCTACAGTTCTCCTTTTTTAAGTCAAGATGGGGGGCAGAGTATACATTAATGAGAAAAAAAATATTTTTTTTAGATTTACCAAAAGCCTGCAATGAAACAAAGAGTGAAAAAATTAAAGGAGTCTGAATTATGAGGTGCCAGGATTCTCCCACTTCACAGTATAGATCCCAAGCCTTGTCTGGTGCAGTGGTCTCCTATTCAAGCTCAGCCACTGGGATGACTGCTCAGCACAGACTCCAGACCCAGCACCTTGCCCAAGCTCATATAGCATGTGTAGTTGCTGCTGGCTCTCCAGCTAAACCTATGGTGACTACCAGTATACACGAGCAGCGTTGTGCTCTGGAGACTAAGTCTGGATTTCACCCTACTGAGCTTGTCCATGATGTGGCACCTTCTCATTGGTGCTCGGACGTCAGTTACTCTGGTGAGGTGGCAACTTCTGATTGGTCAACAGGCAAGGTCCTGTCTGTCTGGACTTGAGCAAAATGTATAAAAGGCTCTCAATGGCATGCGTGCACATGTGGGAGGGAGTGTAGGGTGGGAACTCCCACTTGACCTTTGCGGCTGCATCGGGCGTCCTCAGGGATCAAAAGCCACCGTGTGTCAGTGCAGGTTCAATCACCAGCGTAGTGAGGGTTGAGTTATAGGGACTCCACTAGCATCAATCCCTCTATGCTCCTGTGATGTTTAACAGAGCATAGCTTAGAGTGCTTTCAGTTTCCGCACTGCTCTGTGGAGTAAAAGTCAAGCGCTTTGCACTCTGTTCACACCGAGTGATGTTTAACTTGGTGTGTTTACGGTGCTTACTTGTGGCTATGCTTTGCTATTGTCCTCTAGCTGCGGTTTCATCATCACTGCACGGTAGAACTCGGGTTGCGGACGCACCTTATTAAAATTTACATTTGGTGCGTTCCACCAACCCTAACACTGAATACTTTCCATACCCACTGTACATTCTCTATGGGGATAAGGTCAGACGAGTTTGCTGGCCAATTAAGCACATTGATACTGTTGTTTATAAACCAGGTATTGTTACTTTTGGCAGTGTAGAGAGGTGCCAAGTCCTGCTGGAGAATGAAATTTTCATCTTCAAAAAGCTTGCTGGCAGAGGGAAGCATGAAGTGCTCTAAAATTTCCTGGTAAATGACTGCGCTGACTTTCGTCTTGATAAAACACAGTGGACCTACACCAGCAGATAACATGGCTCCCCAAACCATTACTGATTGTGGAAACTTCACACTAGACCTTAAGCAGCTTGGATTATGTGCCTCTCCACTCTTCCTCTAGACTCAAGGCTGCAGTTTTCTCGGTTGCTTGTGCACCTTTTTCTACCCCACTTTTTCCTTCCACTCAGCTTTCCATTAATATGCTTGGATGCAGCACTCTGTGAACAGCCAGCTTCTTTAGCAATGACATTTTGTGGCTTACTATCCTTGTGGAATGTGTCAATGACTGCATTCTGGACATCTGTCAAGTTAGCAGTGTTCCCCATGATTGTGGAACCTACTGAAACAGACTAAGGGACCTTTTCAAACACTTAAGAAGCCTTTGCAGGTGTTTTTTTGTTTATTATTCTAATTTACTGAGATAATGACTTTTGGGTTTTCATTGACTGTAAGCCATAATCATCAACATTAACAGAAATAAATACTTGAAATAAATCACTCTGTTTGTATTGACTCTATATAATATATGAGTTTCACATTTTGTATTGAAGAACTGAAATAAATTAACTTTTTGATGATACTCTAATTTTGTGAGAAGCACCTGTATATATTTTTTCTTTATATTATGATTTTTAAAAAATATTTTTAAAATTTTTTAAACTTTTGTTAATTTTTTTGCATTGTTCCAGGATGGGACATCAACTTTCACTGCTCTGAATGCTGATCTAATACTCTGCAATGCTTTTGCATTGCAAGGTATTAGATTTGTGCATTGTACACAGGCAGGAGGTGTGTCAGCTACAGCTCTCAGCATCTTTCTGCACGGGTTCACCATGGAGAACATCGGCACAATGCGACAACAATAGCTTTGTGCTGATCGGAGCAGAGAGGGAGTTCCCTTACTTTGCTAAGCGGATAGATGTCCCTGTCACTATTGACACCCGCTGATGATCGTGCCGAGACTGGAAATGAGTCATTCGGATCATCATGTTGTACATGTGAATGAGTTAAAAAGGGTTTAAACCCAGACAAAGGTTCAATTAATTAAAGCTTTCGTTACAAAAAAGTGGCATAAAAAATACAAAAAGTTGAAAAATGATGGTGCAACCCAGGGTTGAGCTGAAATGTTGCGCACTTTAGTGTCTTCATAACAGTTTTTTCCAGATATACCAAAATGGATGGAGTTGAGGCAGGACTGGGGTGTCTCAGGGGGTGTGATGCCACAGTTCATCTAAATCATGACAAGCTGTGGAATTCCCCATACCAGAAATATCATTACCTTTCTGGCATTATGCAATGAGGTGCATGCCACTTGTCAGATAGAGGAAGAGGCATGTACCTCTTTAGGAGTCAGGATCTGTGGGAGGACTCTGCAAAACAGCCTCTTTGGTGGGGGGAACTCTGAAAAACAGCTTATCTGGGGGTACTGTGAACACAGCCTCTGTTGAAGGACACTGCAAAACAGCCTGTGTGAGTATCCTCTATAAAACACCCTCTGTGGGGGGACTTTGCAAAACAGCCTCTGTGGGTGTACTGTACAAAACAGCTTTTATGGGTGTACACTGGAAAACAGATTGAGTCGGTGTACTCTAAAACAGCCTCTGTGTGTGTACTCTGCAAAATAGCCTCTGTGAGAGCAAAGAAGGAAAATCGTATGGCATTGGCTGTCCCACATTATGTGGTTCCCAGCTGTCACTACTTTTCCAGGCTGGCCATCCCTGCCCTGCATGAACATGTTGTATACAAAATCAGGTGTGCAATGTGCAACGCCATCAGTGGCAAGGTCCACAGAACCACTAATAAGTTGACCAGTAAGAACCGCCACGGATGTTACATCTCCCTAACTGTCCACTGGGTAAATCAAGTGATGTCTAGGCCTAAGGCGGAAAGTGTTTAGAGCATGTCCTAACACCACCGAAGATTGTTGGATATTTCTCTGTGCATGATGAATCCTCCTCCTATTTCACTTTGTCGACCTTCTCCTTATCCAGTCAGTTTAATACTCTTTTGCCTCCTCCCCTGCCCAGGAGCTGTGGTATGATCAGACCATGTCACTGCAAAGTCAGATACAGCCATCCCTCAGTGCACAGCAGAGGCACATTTATAAGATTATCTCCGCACAGTAACATTTTTTAAACACATCTAATTGTGGAAATTATTATTATTCCAAGATGTATCGATTAAAATCAATTTGAAAATTATCTTTGTTTGTGGGAAAACCCCTTTAAGTAATTTCCCTATTCACATTTGTTTGCAGTGCAATTGTCCTGCTCTTACCCCATTTTGCTTCCTTTTGCAGCCCTCTTGCCCTTTCTACAACCATTTTACAGCCCCAAAGTTCTGGTACCCATAGACTTCTATGGGGTTTGGGCTTAGGTTCGGGTAGAGTTCTGGTACCCGAACCAAACTTTGGACTGCAGTTCGGTCAAGCCTGACAAATCCAAACATCCATTGGTCTGCTCATCCCTAGTCTTTATGTCCATGTGAAGTGTTGTGGAAATGCATCACATAAGGTAAGATAGAAAACAAAAGTCTGCTGATTAAACTGACCTGCTGTGGATTTCAATTCCACAATGCTGAAAAAAATTAGCTGCAGAGTTTGTCTGCAATGAGCATGAGATTTTGTGAAACCTCATTCTTTATGGTCGTATTGTAATATATAACAGAAAACTCTGCTACTTTTCCACCTTGTGCCTAGATACCCAAAAGGATATTAGCATTCTTTGAAAATCCATTTACTCTAAAGAAGAAATTCTTAATTCATTGACAACGATAATTAATAACATATATTATAAATATATTTTGGCAAAGTATTAAAAAAATATTTTTTATTTATGTGCAAGCATAATTGCAAAAAAAAGATGCCTACTATTCTGATCTATCTATAATTTCCTAACATGGAGAATAATAAAATTAGGTATCAAAATCAGCAAGATTTTCAAAAACACAACATACAATAAAGATTTTCCAAGATCAATGGTTTCAAAACAGGTAGCTAAAATAAAACAATAGAACTGTTTTTCATATATACTTTTTTTGGTTTAGAGTAAAAAGATTTGAAAGAATCTCAGTGAGATGAGCTACTGATCAGAGCCCGGAGGGCAATGTATGGGCTTCGTTCAACTGTATTATTTCGATGAATTGAACCACTGGCTATGAAGTTCTTTGCCTTAGGGGAATAACATTATGTGTTTTAACCAAGCATGTTAAGACTTAGACTTGACAAGACAAGGGCAAAGGTTTTTGGCAATTTTTTTTTTGGCTTCTAGAGAGACTGAAGCTTGTAAAGCAATAAGTAAAATAAAAGATACTGATAACAATCGAAAGGTAAATAAGGTCATTATTAATACTGATTACATTTTCTTTAAATATTAAATAAACATACATGCAGATAAAAAGCAACAGTGCCCTAATATACTCTACTACTGTTATTTAAATTAGATTCAAGAGGAATCCAATAAAAGCCAAAATGTGGCACACAATTAAGTCTATATATCCAATACAAAAAAGAGGACAGCGCCGCAAATACCTCTCCAACTACGCAAATCAATGCGGTGTTAAAGAATACTGCAGGCATATACCCCGAGACTTCGGGTGCTTACCCAGAAACAACAATATCGCAGATCCAGAAGAAACAGAATGGGTAGCATTCACCAATCATTTTGTGATATGGCGCTTCTGACCCGTAGAAGCACCATAGCGTGAAACGGCCGCCGTCACCTGCACACTCCTTTTCTTACTCTCCCGGTGAAGATGTTTTAATCGTTACCAATAAAGTGTGGAATTTCAAGATTGGTGAGAGCCACCCATTCTGTTTCTTCTGGATCTACAATTAAGTCTATGCCCTCTAATTAACTTTTAACTTCTTTGGGGAAAATGCAAGACTATTTTTAAGAAAAATCAGATTGAAGGTGGGCGAGATGATAGTTAGAAAAGAGACAAATGATTAGGTAAAAGTAGTCCACACATTTCAGGAGTTTAGAGATGAAGCAGATAGAAGCGATGGGATGGTAGATAGCAGCGCATGTTTAAAGGAGGTGGGTAACCAGAAAAAAAGAGAGAAAAAATAAATATAGCGTAATAGTGACAGGAGAAGAAATTGGACATGGTGTGAAGGACTAGGGTCACCTAGCCAGGATTAGGTTAGGAACAAGAGATCCACCTAGAGACTTATTTTACCGTTTATAGGTTAAAATGCTAAAAATGAACATGTCAGATAGATCAATACTACTTGAGGACTGAGAAATATATGTCAGAAATTTTCAGTTTTACCCAATTAATGACCAAGCAAAGTAAATTTATAGCATTTGGTTATGCGTTTTAACCCTTTGCCATTGTAAATTTATGATGATTGTGGAGGTCATCTCATCTATAATCATATCAAAAACCATGATTGATTTTAATTAGTTGATATATTCAATTTGAAAATTATTTTTGTCAGTTTAAAATTATTTCAGTGACCTTTTTGGGTATTTCTTACTTTAACAGAAGGGTACCAACAATTTTGTTCACGAGTGTATTTATTGCAGCTTGCACTTGTCCACAGCGTTGGACTGAAGTACCTTGGGCCCACCAGAGAAAAATCATCCTTGGTGCCCACCATGCAGTTATGTAAAAATATTACACAGGATCTATCCTTAATACTACACCACACATGACAGCCGACAGTTCCTCTATATACTACACCACATGGGACACATCCTCTATATACTACACCACACGGAACACATCCTCTATATACTACACCACATGGGACACATCCTCTATATACTACACCACACAGCACACATCCTCTATATACTACACCACATGGAACACATCCTCTACATACTATAATAATAATAAATTTTATTTTTATAGCGCTGACATATACCGCAGCACTTTACATTATAGAGGGGACTTGTACAGACAATAGACATTACAGCATAACAATAATCACATAGATCATAACAGATACCAAGAGGAATGAGGGTCCTGCTCGCAAGCTTACAATCAATGAGGAAAAAAGGTAGACACGAAAGATGGGTGGCAACAATTGCCCTGATTGTTTGGATCAGTCATAATGTTAAGTGTGTAACGGCACAGACACAGAGGGCTAATGGATGTATAAAGCATGTGGGAACATGATGCGGGGAACCTGGTTATGGTAAAACTTTTGACTGTGCCACATAGGGATAGATTAGGTTAATGTGTTGAGGCAGTAGGCCAGTCTGAATAAATGCGTTTTCACGGCACGCTTAAATTTGTAGGGATTTCAGATCCTCTATATATGGGACAGATCCTCTATATACTACACCGCAAGGGATACATCCTCTATGTACTACACCACACAGGATACATTCTCTATATACTATACCACACGGAACACATCCTCTATATACTACACCACATGGGACAGATCATCTATATACTACACCACACAGGATACATCCTCTATATACTATACCACATGGAACACATCCTCTATATACTACACCACACAGGATACATCCTCTATATACTACACCACAAGTGATACATCCTCTATGTACTACACCACACAGGATACATCCTCTATATACTATACCACATGGAACACATCCTCTATATACTACACCACACGGGACACATCCTCTATATACTACACCACACGGGACACATCCTCTATATACTACACCACAAGTGATACATCCTCTATGTACTACACCACACAGGATACATCCTCCATTACTATACCACACTGAACACATCCTCTATATACTACACCACACGGGACAGATCCTCTATATACTACACCACACGGGACACACCCTCTATATACTACACCACACGGGACAGATTCTCTATATACTACACCACATGGGACACACCCTCTATATACTACACCACAAGGGACAGATTCTCTATATACTACAGCACACAGGACACAACCTCTATATACTACACCACACGGGATACATCCTCTATATACTACACCACACAGGACACAACCTCTATATACTACACCATACAGGATACATCCTCTATATACTACACCACACAGAACACATCCTCTATATACTACACAACACGCGACAGATCCTCTATATACCACACCACACGGGACACATCCTCTATATACTACACCACACAGGATACATCCTCTATATACTACACCACACAGGATACATCCTCTATATACTATACCACATGAAACACATCCTATATATACTACACCACATGGGACAGATCCTCTATAAACTACACCACATGGGACACATCCTCTATATACTACCCTACAAGGACAGATCCTCTTTGTACTACACCACACAGGATACATCCTCTATATGTTTTACCACATGGAACACATCCTCTATATACTACACCACATGGGACACAACCTCTATATATTGCACCATGCGGGACAGATCCTCTTTATACTGCACCACACGGGACAGATCCTCTGTATACTGCACCACACGGACACATCCTCTATATACTTCACCACACAGAACATATCCTCTATATACTTTACCACACGGAACACATCCTCTACATACTATACGGGACACGTCCGCTATATACTACACCACACAGAAGTGCTGACATACTTGATTTAAAATACCACTCCAGGTTATTTTTTTACTTAACCACAGGAGTGATATCAGTAATGTAGCTCCTGTTAGTGTGTCAGGGTATATTTTCATGTTCCGGAATGGCAGCGCTTTGAATGCAGTGGATACCTGTTCCGTTCAAATCACTGCTGGCTTTTGTACGCGTGGTGATTCCGCATGTGTTCACCACATCCTATACTTAGAATGGTGCTATTTATCTTGCGGAGACGCTATAAAGACGCGCTGCAAGTGCGTATACGCAGGTCTGCCACCTGCGTGTTTGTATGCATAGTGGAGATGGGATTTCATAAAATCCCCTCCACTATGCTGTAACATCTGTACGCTGCATCCAATTTGCAGCAAATACTGAACGAATTCTGAACATGGAAACATACACTAAAAAAATTACCGGTGGCCGTGTTCCACTGCAATGAAGAAGACCGGAGCAACGGCACAGCGGCAGAAGACGGCGACTGCTGCATATTTTATTATACACAGGGAAGCTGTATGATAGCTTTTTTTGCGGGGTGAGACGTTTTTATTAGTACCATTTTGGGACAGATGTGATGTTTTGATCACTTGTTACAGCTTTTTTTGTGGAATTGTGGCGGCCAGAAAAAAGAACATTTAGCATTCTTGAATTAATTCTGTTTACGCTGTTTACCGATTGGGTTAATTGTTTTTATAATTTGACTAGCTGAAGATCCCGGCATTGCCTGGGCATAGTAACCAACTGTGGTTAGTTATAACAAATTATAATGATCATATTGCACATAAAAACCATGCATCTAACCCTATCCTGTGTGATACTGACTGCTGACCCATGTATCTAATCCTATTCTCTGTGATACTGTCTGCTGAGCCGTGTATCTAATACTATTCTGTGTGATACTGTGTGCTGAGCTGCATATCTAATCCTTTCCTGTGTGATACTGACTTCTGAGCTGTGTATCTAATCATATCCTGTGTGATACTGACTGCTGAGCCATGTATCTAATCCTATCCTGTGTGATACTGACTGCTGAGCCATGTATCTAATCCTATCCTGTGTGATACTGGGCTCCCCCTGCAGTCTGTGTCAGAGGGTGGTCTGTGTTGGCACGGTAATAAATTGTGTTATTTCCAGCTTTACAGAAGGACGATAACACTATAGAAATGATAAGAATAATAGGCCTCAGTTACCACAACTGTCTACAAAGAAAACTGTTGCTGATAGCAACTAATCACAGCTCATTTTTCATCTTTTAAACAGCTCTGGGACAGCGTGGTGAGTTTTGAGTGGTGACTTTTGTGTTTCGACTTTTATGTGACGAGGTTGGTGTATATGTGGGGGAATGTGTGCTGAGGGTGGTATATGTGTTGAAGCACGTGGTAGTGTGTGGCTCATTTTGTGTGTGTGTTCATATCCCCGTGTGTGGTGAGTATCCCATGTCAGGGCCCCACCTTAGCAACTGTACGGTATATACTCTTTGGCGCCATCACTCTCATTCTTTAAGTCCCCCTTGTTCACATCTGGCAGCTGTCAACTTGCCTCCAACACTTTTCCTTTCAATTTTTCCCCATTATGTAGATAGGGGCAAAATTGTTTGGTGAATTGGAATGCGCAGGGTTAAAATTTCACCTCACAACATAGCCTATGACGCTCTCGGGGTCCAGACGTGTGACTGTGCAAAATTTTGTGGCTGCAGCTACAACGGTGCAGATGCCAATACATACATACACTTTTGCCTCATTATGTAGATAGGGGCAAAATTGTTTGGTGAATTGGAACGTGCAGGTTTAAAATTTCACCTCACAACACAGCCTATGACGCTCTCGGGATCCAGACGTGTGACTGTGCCAAATTTGTGGCTGTAGCTACGACGGTGCAGATGCCAATACATACATACACTTTTGCCCCATTATGTAGATGGGGCAAAATTGTTTGGTGAATTGGAACATGTGGGTTTAAAATTTCGCCTCACAACATAGCCTATGATGCTCTCGGGGTCCAGACGTGTGACTGCAAAATTTTGTGGCTGTAGCTACCACGGTGCAGATGCCAATCCCGGACAAGCACACATACATACATACATACACTTTTTCCCCATTATGCAGATAGTGGCAAAATTGTTTGGTGAATTGGAACGCATGGGGTTAAAATGTCGCCTCACAACATAGCCTATGACGCTCTCGGGGTCCAGACGTGTGACTGTGCCAAATTTTGTTGCTGTAGCGGCCACGGTGTGGATGCCAATCCCGGACATACATACATAAACACCCACATTGAGCTTTATATATTAGATAGATCGGACTTTTCTGAATGCGGCAGTACCAAATATGTGTATTTTTTAAATTTTTTAAAAAATATCTTTATTTTCAATGGGATAAAAGGGTGTAATTTGAACTTTTAGTACCTTTTTTAAATATTTGTTTTTTTACTTTTCACTGGTATAGTGAGCCCCCTTAGGGGACATGAAGATGCGATCATCCGATCACATGTGCTATTATATACTGTGATGACACTGCATTGCTGCATATAGCAGAAATCATGGTCTCCTTTGAAGTCTGGCCACAGGAAGCTGACCCCCGGCTGTCATGACAACCCATCGGTGACCCGCGATCACGTCATGGGCGCTCCCATGGTGAGTGAGGGAATAATGCACACGCATGCTGGAACAGGTTATATGCTGCTGTCAGAGATTGCCAGTGGCATTTAACATGCACCATACATATAAGGCGGATGTCATAAAGGTGATAAATGCTTGAGGATCCCCTCCCCCACTGTGTCACCCAATATCCTTTGGGCCCCCTCCCCCACTGTGTCACACAATATCCTGTGGGTTCCCTCCCCCACTGTTTCTCCTCTATTTTCCAGTGGGCCCCCTCCCCCACTGTGTCACCCTATATTCTGTGGCCCCCCTCCCCCACTGGTGCATCTCTATTATCCTGTTGGTCTGCCCAGAGTGGGAAGCGGACCTACAGTAAACTAGAGGTGGATGACACAATGGGGGAGGGGCTACAGGAAATTAGAATTGTACTCTGGGCCCCCTCCCCTGTGCCACCTTTAGGTTGCATGGGGGCCCCCTCCTCTAACTGCCTCACTGGCTGGAGAACTAGTCAAGCTGCAGGCTCATTATATATTTATTTACTTAAAAGACATGCACACTTCGCCTGAAGCGCACAATCGGCTTCTGAGGTGCAAAGACTTGCATGAAAGAAACTAAAGGGCCTGGCTGCATCCTACATAAAAATGGAGAAAAAGTGCATAAGAAAAGGTGAATAATGTATAAGATATCCACATTATATGGGGTATTGGTCAATATCTTAGCCAAAACAGGCTATTGTCCTTAAGCCCATCGCAGCCTTGCGCAGGTCTACAATTTTATCCCTGGTGTCCTTAGACAGGTCTTTGGTCTTGTCATGGCGTAGAGGTTGTAGTGTCATTGATTGTGTATGTGGACAGCTGTCCTTTATACAGGTAACAAGTTCAAACAGGTGCAATTAATACAGGTAATGAGTAATGAGGGCTTCTTAACGCAAAACTAACAGGTCTGTGAGAAACAGAATTCTTGCTGGTTGGTAGGTGATCAAATTCTTGTTTCATACAATAAAATGCAATTTAATTATTTAAAAATCATACAATGTGATTTTTTTGGCTTTTATTTTTAGATTCTGTCTCTCACAGTCAAAGTGTACCTACGAAAAAATTACAGACCTCTCCATTGTTTGTGGCAGGGAAAACTTGCAAAATCTGCAGTGTATCAAATACTAATTTTTCCCACTGTATATAGATATGTACTGCACAGTACCATTTCTCTTGTCCTGTATTGTAATTCTAAGCATCTCCTCTGACTTCTATTCTGGTAATTTGGGGGCATGGTCTTTAGAGCGTGTTTTTAGGAGGTGTGGCCTTTAGGGGAGGCATGTCAATTTTTTAATGAGGAAAGGCAAGCCTGATCATAACATGCTGAGTGGGACAAGTAGTCTATGGAAGCAAACAAACCATCAACTAGTCAAATTATTAGTTTGCATTTACTAAGCAAACTTTAGAAATACTCCTTCTAAAGACCTGTTTATGTGTCAAATATAATAAAGAGTTCAATCATTTTACAATAAAACTGATTGATTTTACATGTACAGCACTTTCCTAATATATCACTGTAATCTTTGGATTATTATTCTCAGATTTAGACTGTGACTCCAATTTTTAATATACAGGGTGGGCCATGTATATGGATACACCTAAATAAAAGGGGAATGGTTGGTGATATCAACTTCCTGCAAATTCAGTGCGCCGATCTGGCTCATTCTCGTTGAGATGCTACAGCAGCTGGATTTTGTAAGGGTGCCATTTGTGAGTAGCTAATATCCACAGAAGGGATGTTCAACTGATGCGAGATTGGCACGCTGAATTTGCAGAATGGGCAAAACATTGGAACAGGATCCTCATTTTACACAGAACATTATGTTCAGTGATGAGGCAAACTTTTTAGGTGGGCCATTTATATGGATACACCTAAATAAAATGGGAATGGTGACCATTTTCTTGCGTAGGGTGTCTTGCATTGAAATCTGCTGCAATGACCCCAGACATCAACACAATTTCTATCCGCTCCTTACGTGTTAACCTCTCCGACATGTCAATGGCTGTAAACAGAGAGAAACTTGTAAATAACTCATGAAAGAATAAAGTTAGATTAAAACCAAGCACACCATTATTTTTCTTGTGAAAATTCTCAAAAAGTTTGATGTTTCACATGACTCTCTTCCCACTGGAAAAAATAAAGTTGGATTGAATTTGGCTGACTTCAAAATGGCCGCCATTGTCACCACCCATCTTGAAAAGTTTTCCCCCGCCCATATACTAATGTGCCACAAACAGGAAGTTGATATCACCAACTATTCCCATTTTATTTAGGTGTATCCATATACATGGCCCACCATGTACTTCAGCACTGAAGTAGTGTACCACAATCAGACTAAGCCTTTTTCTATCCCTATGTGAAATGTGCTTTTTGTTCTGTACCTCTGTACTATTTCTATTCTATACAAGCATAGAATATTGCTCAACAGCTCCAATCTTTTATTTTCAACTCCCACCCCTAATTGACTGTGCCAGACTACAGTTGTGTGAGAGTGTGTGCCCCCTTCCTGATATCCTATTCTTTTGCATGTTTGTCACACTTAAATGTTTAAGATCACTAAACAAATTTAAATGTTAAACAAAGATAACACAAGTAAACACAAAATACAGTTTTTAAATGAAGGTGTTTGTTATTAAGGGAAAAATAAATCCAAACCTACAGGGCCCTGTATAAAAGTGATTGGCCCCCTAAACCTAATAAGTGGTTGGGCCACCCTTAGCAGCAACGACTGCAATCAAGCGTTTGCAATGACTTGCAATGGGTCTTTTTCAATGCTCTGAAGGAATTTTGGCCCACTCATCTTTGCAGAATTGTTGTAATACAGCCACATTCGAAGGATTCTGAGCATGAACTGCCTTTATAAGGTCATGCCACAGCATCTCAATCGGATTAAGGCTAGGACTTTGACTAGGCCACGCCAAAGTCTTAATTTTGTTTTTCTTAAGCCATTCAGAGGTGGACTTGATGGTGTTTTTTGGATCATTGTCCTGCTGCATAACCCAAGTGTGCTTCAGCTTGAGGTCATAAACAGGTGGCCAGACATTCTCCTTTAGGATTTTTAGGTACACAGCAGAATTCATGGTTCTATTTACCACAGTATTTATATAGCGCCAATATATTCCGCAGCACTTTGCAATTAAGCGGGTACATGTACAGACAATAAATTCAATACAAGTTAAGACAATTTAAACAGTGACATTTCGATTGAGGTCCCTGCTCGCAAGCTTACAATCTACAAGGAAATGGGGGGGACACAGTAGGTGAAAAGTGCTTGTTATTTCTGGTCTGGCAATTATAATAAATATGGATTTTAATATAAAGCTGCATGATTCAGTCATCAGCCCATGTGTTTAAGTGCAATAGTCAAGTATCAAGTGCATTTATCGTGTGCATGGAGGGTGTGGAGACAGATGAATAGTAGGTTGCAGATTCAGAATAATATTTGGAAGGAAGGATCAGGGCAAAGTTAGTTTACTGAGTTGTTGATGTGGTAGGCTTGTTTGAAGAGATGGGTTTTCAAAGTGTGCTTGAATAGGTCGGGGCTAGGTATCAGTCTAATTGTCTGGGGAAGTGCATTCCAGAGAGCTAGCGCAGCACGAGAGAAGTCTTGGAAACGGAGGTGCAAGGTTTGGATTTTGGGGGATGTTAGTCTTAGGTCATTTGTAGAATGGAGGGCACGTGTAGGGCGATAGACAGAAATGAGAGAGGAGATAAAAGGCGGTGCAGAACTGTGGAGAGCTTTGTGGGTGAGAGAGATGAGTTTATACTGGACCCTGTAGCGAATAGGTAGCCAGTGTAATGACTGGTCCAAGATGGAGGCATCGGTGAAGCGGTTGAACAGAAATATGACCCTGGCTGCCGCATTCAAGATGGATTGGAGAGGAGAAAGTTTGGTAAGAGGGAGACCGATCAGAAGAGAGTAGCAGTAGTCCAGACGAGAATGAATAAGAGTGACAGTAAGAGTCTTAGCAGTTTCAAAGGTGAGAAAAGGTCAGATTCTGGAGATGTTTTTTAAGATGCAGGTGACAAGAGCGAGTGAATGATATAGGGAGTAAAGGAAAGTTCGGTGTCGAATATGACCCCAAGACAGGGGGCATGCTGCTTGGGAGTTATGGTTGAACCCTCCAGGGTTATTTCGATTTTAGGTAGAGTGAGGTTAGTAAAGGGGAGAAACACAAGAAGTTCAGTTTTGGAGAGATTTAGTTTCAGATAGAGGGAGGACATGATGTTAGAGATAGCAGACAGACAATCCTTGGTATTTTGAATTAGGGTAGGGTGGATATCAGGAGAAAAAGTGTATAATTGGGTGTCATCAGTATAGAGGTGATACTGGAACCCCAATCTGCTGATTGTTTGCCCAATAGGGGCAGTGTATAGATAGAAGAGGAGGGGGCCTAGGACTGAGCCCTGCAGGTCCCCGATAGTAAGGGGATGAGGAGAGGAAGAGGAGCCAGCAAAAGATACAGTGAAGGAGCAGTCAGAGAGGTAGGAGGGGAACCAGGAGAGGGCTGTGTCCTTGAGGCCTATAGAGCGGAGCATAGTGAGGAGGAGCTGGTGATCAAATGCGGCAGAGAGTTCCAGGAGAATCAGCAGGGAGCAATGACCTTTCGATTTAGCTGTTATTAGATTATTAGAGACTTTGGTGAGGGCAGTTTCAGTGGAGTGTAAATAGCGGAAACCAGATTGTAAGGGGTCGAGAAGAGAGTTATCCGAGAGATAATGGATTAGATGGGAGTGGACCAAGCATTCCAGGAGTTTAGAGATAAAGGAAAGGTTAGAGACAGGTCTGTAGCTAGCAGTGCAGTTCTAGTACAGGGATGGCTTTCTAAGTAAAGGGGTTATGATGGCATGTTTAAATGAGGAGGGAAATATACCTGAAGAAAGAGAGAGGTTAAATATTTTAGTCAGGTGAGTGGTGACCACTGGTGAGAGAGACTGCAGGAGATGTGAAGGAATGGGGTCACTATTGCAGGTTGTAGGCCGAGCAGAAGCGAGGAGCTTGGAAACTTCTTCTTCTGAAACAGGCTCAAAGATGTCTAGTGAGCTTGAGGTGTGGCAGGGAAGGGGATCCAGGCACTGAGGAGATTGGGCTGAGATATCCTGATGGATGTGGTTGATTTTTTCTAGGAAATAAGTGGCCAGATCCTCACCGCTGAGGTTGGTGATGGGGTCCTGTACTTTAGGTTTCAGGAGGGAGTTTAAGGTTTCAAAAAGTCATTTTGGGCTGTTGGATAGTGAGGTGATGAGGGTGGTGAAGTAAGATTGTTTGGCCAGATGAAGGGCAGAGTTATAGGTTTTGAGCATGAACTTATAGTGGATGAAGTCTTCTTCTAAGAGAGATTTTCTCCACTGCTGCTCTGCACACCTTGAGCAGCACTGAAGAAAGCCTGTTTGCATTGTGTGCCAGGGCTGCTGTTGTCTGTGTCAGGTCTTTCTGCAAGTAGAAAGTGCTGCTTCATCTAGGGCGTTCTTCAGTGTATTATTCAAGTGTGACAATGCTAAGTCTGGACAGGAGAGGGAGGAGATGGGGGCTAAAGATGTGTGGAGATTGTCCATAAGATGCTGGGTATTAATGGTACGTGTATTCCGATAAGTGTGGTAAGTAGGGGTGTCCCGGGTGAGGAGACAATTCTTGACAGAGAAGGAAAGAAGATTGTGGTCCGAGAGTGGGAGAGGGGAGTTAGTAAAGTCATGCAGCGAGCCGGGACAGGAGAAAACCAGGTCCAGAGTATTCCCGTCCTCATGTGTAGGAGAATTAGCAAACTGTGAGAGGCCAAATGAAGAAGTTAGAGAAAGAAGATGAGAGGCAGATTGGGAGAGGGGATAATAATAATAGTAATAAATTTTATTTCTATAGCGCCGACATATTCCGCAGCACTTTACATTTCAGAGGGGACTTGTACAGACAATAGACATTACAGCATAACAATAATCACATAGATTATAACAAATACCAAGAGGAATGAGGGCCCTGCTCGCAAGCTTACAATCTATGAGGAAAAAAGGGGAGACACGAAAGGTGGGTGGTAACAGTTGCCCTGATTGTATGGACCAGCCATAATGTTAAGTGTGTAACAGTACAGACACAGAGGGCTAATGGATGCATAAAGCATATGGGAACATGAATCGGGGAACCTAGTTATGGTAAAACTTTTGGCTGTGCCACACAGGGATAGATAAGGTTAACGTGTTGAGGTGATAGGCCAGTCTGAATAAATGCGTTTTCAGGGCACGCTTAAAATTGTGGGGATTGGGGACTACTCATATTGACCTGGGAAGTGCATTCCAAAGAATTGGTGCAGCACGTGTATAGACTTGGAGACGGGAGTGGGAGTTTCTGATTATTGAAGATGCTAACCTCAGGTCATCAGCAGAACGGAGAGCGCGGGTAGGATGGTATACTGAAACAAGGGAGGAGATGTAGGGTGGTGCTGAGCCATGAAGAGCTTTGTGGGTGAGGGTAATAAGTTTGTACTGGATTCTGGAGTGGATGGGTAGCCAGTGTAATGACTGGCACAAGGTAGAGGCATCGGTGTAACGATTGGCGAGGAATATGATCCTGGCAGCAGCATTCAAGGCAGATTGGAGTGGGGAGAGTTTGGTAAGAGGGAGACCGATTAGAAGGAAGTTACAATAGTCGAGACGAGAATGAATAAGAGAAACAGTCAGAGTTTTTGCGGAGTCAAAAGTAAGAAAAGGTCAAATTCTAGAAATGTTTTTGAGGTGCAGATAACAAGAGCGAGCCAGTGATCGTATGTGGGGGACAAAGGAAAGCTCGGAGTCAAGTATGACCCCAAGACAGCGGGCATGTTGCTGGGGAGTAATAGTGGAACCACACACAGAAATGGCAATGTCGGGTATAGGTACATTAATAGCGGCAGGAAACACAAGGAGTTCAGTCTTTGACAGGTTCAGTTTCAGATATAGTGAGGACATGATGTTAGACACAGCGTTTAGACAATCGCCGGTGTTTTCTAGAAAGGCTGGAGAAGAAGCGTATAATTGGCTGCCATCAGCATAGAGATGGTACTGGAACCCAAATCTACTGATTGTTTGACAAATAGGGGCAGTATACAAAGAGAAGAGGAGGGGGCCTTGGACTGATCCTTGAGGAACCCCAACAGTAAGGGGAAGGTGAGAGGAGGAGGAGTCAGCAAAAGGTACAGTAAAGGAGCGGTCAGAGAGATAGGAGGAGAACCAGGAGAGAACGGTGTCCTTGAGGCCAATGGAATGGAGCCTAGTGAGGAGGAGCTGATGATCCACAGTGTCAAATGCTGCAGAGAGATCCAAGAGAATTAGCATGGAGTAATGACCATTTGATTTAGATGTTAGTAGATCATTAGAGACTTTAGTGAGGGCAGTTTCAGTAGAGTGTAAAGAGCGGAAACCGGATTGGAGAGGGTCGAGAAGAGAGTTATCAAAGAGATAGCGGATAAGACGGGAGTAGACCAGGCATTCCAGGAGTTTAGAGATGAAGGGAAGATTAGAGACAGGTCTATAGTTAGTGGCACAGTTTTGGTCGAGGGATGGTTTTTAAGTAGTAGATGTATGACGGCATGCTTAAATGAGGAGGGAAAGATACCAGAAGAGAGAGAGAGGTTAAATATTTTAGTTAGGTGAGGGGTGACAGCAGGGTAAAGGGGCTGGAGTAGATGTGACGGAAATGGGTCACTGGTTCAAGTGGTTGGGCGAGAAGATGCAAGGAGCCTGCTTACTACTTCTTCTGTGACTGGTTCAAAATCAGAGAGTGAGCTAGATGCAGTGGGGGAGGGAGGACAGTGCATGGTATGAGGGGATTGGGAGATAATTTCTGGTCAATTTTTTCTTTGAAGTAATTGGCCAGATCGTCAGCTCGAAGCTCCGTGGTTGGGGCCTGTACTCTTGGGTTGAGTAGAGAATGAAAAGTGTAAAGAGACATTTAGGGCTATTGGAGTTAGTGAAGTGATGAGGGTGTTGAAATAGGTTTGTTTTGAGAGGTGAAGGGTAGTGTTGTATGTTCGAAGCATAAACTTATAATGGACGAAATCTCCGGGTAGGTTGGATTTTCTCCACAGAACTTCGGCGCACCTGGAGCACCGCTGCAGGAAACGTGTTTGCAGGGTGTGCCAGGGTTGTCGCCGTCTGTATTGTGGTGTTCTATGTATAGGAGGAGCAAATTCATCTAGAGCACTTTGAAGTGTTTCATTGTAATGCTTCAATGCAGAATCAGGACATGAGAGGGAGGAGATAGGGCCAATGAAGATCATTGATGGGGATGTTAAAGTCTCCTATGATGAGGGTAGGGATGTCACAGGATAGAAAGTGAGTAAGCCAGGTGGCGAAGTGGTCTAGAAACTGGCGGGAGGAGCCTGGAGGGCAATAAACAACCGCCACTCGTAAGGAGAACGGCTTAAAAGTCTGACGGTGTGGACTTCAAAGGAAGGAAATGTAAGTGAGGGAACAGGGAGGATGACCTGGAAAGTACATTGTGATGAAAGGAGCAAACCAACACCTCCACCCTGTCTGTTCTCAGGTCTGGCGGTATGTGAAAATTTCAGCCCACCAAACGAGAGAGCGGCAGCAGTGGTGGTGTCTGAATGCTGGATCCAGGTTTCTGTAATAGCCAGAAGGTTAAGGGAATTAGAGAGGAAAAATCGTGAATGTAAGTTAGTTTGTTACACACAGACCATGCATTCCAGAGAGCATATTGGAAAGCGATAGGAGAAGGCATGCACTGAATGTTAATAAGATTAGCAGGGTTTCTATATGCAGCTGGAGGAGAGTAATGTATGCTGGTGGAGGGAGGCCCAGGGTTGGGGGAGATGTCACCTGCAACTAGTAAAAGGAGAAAAAACAGAAAGAGCAGGTGGTGGGATGACTTGTATGAACGTTTTGAGTGCTGCATGGAGGTATTGGATGGTTTGGAGTGGGTAAGAAATGTCAGTAGAGCCTCAGAGTTATACATGGGAGAGGGGAGAAGGGAGGGGTGGATATGGAGAGAGTGCACAGAATGTGTTAAAGAGCGGGCGATGTTATGATTGGGTCACCGAGGAGGAGAGCAAGCCCAAACTAAGCCACAGAAAACCAGAGAGGTTGGTAACTAAGCGGATTGCAGACCCCTGATCCTATCCACACAACTAGCAGTAGCTGTGGAGCATGCCTACAATGATCCTAGACACCTCGGCACAGCCGGAGAGCTAACTAAGCCTAAAGCAAGAAAGGAGAAATCTAAATTGCCCCAGAGCAGACCCCAAAGGAATAGATAGCCCCCAAACATATATTGTTGGTAAGACAAGATGAAAACACAAACGCAGGTAAGAAAATAGACTGAGCAAACAATGGGGCCCACACTGACTAGACAGGACAGGAAAGGAAAGACACTGTCTGCAATCATGCAAAAAAACCTGCAAAAAGGTCCAACATGTCTGATGCAAAAATACTGAAGTCGCACGACTTCACCCACTATATCAGCACTCTGGTATATTCTGAAAGCAGAGCAAAAAGATGCCATTCTAATAAGGGATAAAAACAAACTGGCACAAGCAGTAACATATGGATGGTGATTCAGCACAGCCCCAGCCGGAGCAGGCTGACCCACACAAAACTGAAATAGACAAAACCAGATCAAATGTGAACAGAATAGCAAAAGAACACTTAGCTGAGCATGCAGGGACTGAGCTGGAAACTAAGACCTCAGGAGGCAGGAAAAAGTCACCAGCAGGGATAGAGGGAGTCGGCTGTCTTAAATCCTGTCTGAAACCCCAGATCTCCAATCGTCATCCTCATTATCAGGTGGCAAGCCTGTGTTAATCAGATCAGCTCCATTACCTCCAGTAACCACCAGAGGGAGCCCAGAAAGAGAACTCGCAACCCGTCCGTCAACCTGACCAGCTCCACCATCTTCAGCAGTAACCAGAGGTAGGCCAGAAAGCGAATTCACAACAGTATCCCCCCTTGAGGAGGGGTCACCGAACCCTCATCCACGCCACCAGGCCGATCAGGATGGGCCCAGTAAAAAGCACAAACCAATCTATTGGCATGAATGTCAGAAGCAGAGACCCAAGAATTATCCTCTTGTCCATAACCCTTCCATTTGACCAAGTACTGGAGTCTCCGTCTAGCCAAACGAGAATCCAATATTTTCTCTACCTCATATTCCACATTGCCTTTAACCAATACAGGGTCAGGAGGCGCCGCGATAGGAACTACCGGCTCCACAAACCTCTTCAACAGAGATTTATGAAACACGTTATGGATCTTAAACGTAGCTGGAAGAGCCAATCGAAAAAAAACAGGATTAAGAATCTCCAAAATCTTATAAGGTCCAATGAATCTTGGCTTGAACTTTGGAGACGCAACCATCATAGGAATATTCTTTGATGACAACCAAACCATATCACCCACTTTAAACTGGGGACCAATGGTCCTATGCTGGTTGGAAAACCGTTGGGCTTTTTCCTGAGAGAGGGACAACTTATCCACCACTTGGTCCCAAATCTGCTACATTCTCTCTACCACAGTTTCCACACTTGGGCAGGTCAAAGATTCCACTTGCCCTGAAGAAAATCGAGGATGAAACCCAAAGTTACAGAAAAAGGGTGACATCAAAGTGGCAGAACTAGCTTTATTCTTTAGCCCGAATTTGGCCAAGGGCAAAAATGAGACCCAGTCATCCTCATCAGCAGATATAAAACATCTCAAATAGGACTCCAAAGTCTGGTTTGTTCTCTCAGTCTGCCCATTGGTCTGAGGATGAAATGCAGAGGAGAAAGATAACTGAATTCCCAGTTTGGAACAAAAAGCTCTCCAAAATCTGGAAACAAACTGGACTCCTCTGTCCGACACAATGTTCTCAGGAATCCCGTGCAACTAAACCACCTGTTGTAAAAACAAGGGCACCAACTTAGAAGAAGATGGCAAGTTTGGGAGTAGTACAAGATGGATCATCTTAGAAAATCTATCACAAATCACCCAGATAACAGTCATTCTCTGAGAGACAGGAAGATCGGAAATAAAATCCCTTGAGATATGGGTCCATGGCCTCTTGGGCACTGGCAGGGGCATCAACAACCCACTAGAACGAGAACAGGGTTTGGACCGAGAACAAATCCCACAGGACTGCACAAAATTCCTGACATCACGAGATAAGGCAGGCCACCAAAAAGACCAACTCACCAAATCTCTGGTACAAAAAATACCTGGATGACCAGCCAACGCGGAGCAATGAATTTCAGGCATTACTCTCTTCCTCCACTGGTCAGGGACATACAATTTCCCCATAGGGCATCATTCAGTTTTGTCCTCCTGAAATTCCTCCAGGGCATGTCTCAAATCAGGTGAGATGGCGGAAAGAACTACACCCTCATTTAGAATGGTAGTAGGCTCGGTCACAATAAGAGAATCCGCAAAGAAACTCCTAGAAAGGGCATCTGCCTTAACATTCTTAGTGCCCGGAAGAAAAGAGACCACAAAATTAAAACGCATGAAAAACAAGGCCCACCTAGCCTGTCTAGGATTCAAGCGTTTGGCTGATTCAAGATAAATCAAATTCTTGTAGTCGGTGAGGACCACAACTTGATGTCTAGCTCCCTCCAACCAATGTCTCCACTCTTCAAATGCCCATTTCATGGCCAACAATTCCCGATTCCCCACGTCATAGTTGCGTTCAGATGGGGAGAATTTTTGAGAAAAGAAGGCACAGGGATTCATTTTAGAAGTCACCCGATCTTTTTGGGACAAAACGGCTCCTGCACCAATCTCAGAAGCATCTACCTCCACCTGAAATGGGAGTGAGACATCAGGTTGCCGTAGAACCGGAGCAGAAGCGAACCTCCGCTTAAGCTCCTGAAATGCTGAGACTGTCTCTGGAGACCAATTCACCACATCAGTGCCCTTTTTGGTCAGATCAGTCAGTGGTTTGACATTACCAGAAAAATTACTTATAAATTAGCAAAAACCAAAAACTTCTGGAGAGCCTTCAAAGAAGTGGGCTGAACCCAATCATAAATGGCCTGTACCTTGGCTGGGTCCATTTCAATAGCTGACTGGGACAAAATGAATCCCAAAAATGAAATCCTCTGTACACCAAAGAGGCACTTCGACCCCTTAACATACAGGGAATTTTCCCTCAAAATCCGGAACACAGTCCGGACATGTTCCACATGAGAATCCCAATCACTGGAAAAGATCAAAATATCATCCAGGTAAATTATCAAAAACTTATCCACAAAGTCCCGGAAAATATCGTTCATAAAAGATTGGAAGACAGAAGGGGCATTAGTGAGCCCAAAAGGCATCACCAGGTGCTCAAAATGTCCCTCCGGAGTATTAAACGCCATCTTACATTCATTCCCGTGCTTGATGTGAATAAGATTATACGCCCCCTGAGGTCAAGCTTGGTAAACCAACAGGCACTTTTAACTCTGGAAAATAAATCAGAAATCAGGGGTAACAGGTACTGATATTTAACAATGATTTTGTTAAGGGAACGATAGTTGATACAAGGCCTTAATGAACCATCTTTCTTGGCCACAAAAAAAGCCCAGCACCTAAAGGTGAAGAGGATGGTCTAATATGACCCATCTCCAATGACTCGTTGATATAAGTTCGCATAGCATCATGTTCGGGTACTGATAAGTTGAAAAGCCGACCCTTGGGAAATTTACACCCGGGCATTAACTCAATTGCACAGTCATAACTTCTTTGAGGAGGCAAAGATGCAGACTTACTCTCACTAAATACATCAGAAAAATCAGCCAGACAATCAGGAATATCATGAGACTGAGGAGAGGTGGAGAAAACAGGAGTGTCACTAAGAACACACTGACAACCCAAACTCACCTCAGACACAGATTTCCAATCCAAAACAGGATTATGAGTTTGCAACCAGGGAAAACCCAGAACAATAGCATCATGCAAATTGTGCAGCACCTAAAATTTACAATTTTCTTGGCGGTCCGGGGCGACCCGCATTGTCACCTGGGTCCAAAACTGGTGTTCATTCTCCGGCAAAGAAGTAGCATCAATACCCCTCAAAGGGATAGGAGTCCGCAGGGGTATCATGGGAAAACCACAACATTTAGCAAAGTCCAAATCCATCAGATTCAAAGCTGCTCCTGAATCTACAAAAGCCTTAGCGGAAAAAGTAGACAAGGAGCAGATCAGAGTAATTGCCAAAAGGAACTTAGGCTGTACAATGCCCACTGCAAATGTGTGAGCAAAACGTTTTTCTCATTTAGGGCAAACAGAAATAGTATGAGAGGTGTCTCCACAGAAAAAACACAGCTTATTACGCCTTCTAAATTCCTGATGTTGCGCCCTAGGCAAAACCCTATCACATTGCATGGGTTCAGACATTCGTTCAAAAGGCGGCAACGCCTCTCGTGTAGTTTTACGTTTACATAAACGCCGATCAACTTGAATGGCCAATGACATAGAATCGTCAAGACCAGAGGGAACAGGAAATCCCACCATAACATCTTTTACGGTTTCTGCCAAACTCTTCTGAAAGAGAGCTGCTAGGGCATCGTCATTCCATTTAGTAAGGACCGCCCACTTTCGGAAATTTGACAATATAACTCTGCAGAATCCTGACCCTGGTTCAATGCCAATAAGGTTTTCTCAGCTTGATCAATAGCATTAGGTTCATCATACAACAACCCTAAGGCTTGAAAAAATGCATCCACATTAGTCAGAATAGTATCTCCAGGTGTCAGAGAAAAAGCCCAATCCTGGGGATTGCCACACAGCAAGGAGATGACAATTTTAACCTGCTGCACAGAGCTCCCCGATGTGTTAGGCATCAAGGCAAGAAATAATTTACAATTATTCTTAAAGTTCAAAAATTTAGACCGATCCCCAGAAAAACCAGCAGGAGTAGGGATTTTTGGATCATCAGCAGATGATTGAGCGAGATAGGAAGAAATTCCCCGCACTTACTTCAGCAGCGAGCTGCTCAACATGATCAGACAATTGCAAAATCTCTATTAAAGAAAAAGAAATCCTCCTACGGCCCCAGAGAAAAAGAGGAAAAAATATATTAAAAAATTCTGACACTTTTTTTTTTTTTTTACAATTCTTTTCTTCTTTTGAGTACCCCAGTTGGGCTGGTGATTCTGCTATGATTGGGTCACCGAGGAGGAGAGCAAGCCCAAGCTAAGCCACAGAAAACCAGAGAGGTTGGTAACTAAGCGGATTGCACACCCCTGATCCTATCCACACAACTAGTAGTAGCTGTGGAGTGTGCCTACGATGATTCTAGATGCCTCGGCACAGCCGGAGAGCAAACAAAGCCTAAAACAAGAAAGGGGAAATCTAAGCTGCCCCAGAGCAGACCCCAAAGGCATAGATAGCCCCCAAGCATATATTGTTGGTGAGACAAGCTGAAAACACAAACGCAGGTAGGAAAATAAACTGAGCAAACGATGGGGCCCACACTGACTAGACAGGACAGGAAGGAAGGAAAGACACTCTCTGCAATCACACTAAAAACCCTGCATAAAGGTCCAACACGTCTGATGCAAAAATACTGAAGTCGCACGACTTTGCCCACTATATCAGCACTCTGGTATATTCTGAAAGCAGAGCAAAAAGAGGACAATCTAGTAAGGGACAAAATCAAACTGCCACAAGCAGTAACATATGGATGGTGATTCAGCACAGCCCCAGCCGGAGCTGGCTCACCCACACAAGACTCAAATAGACAAAACCAGATCAAATGTGAACAGAATAGCAAAAGAACACTTAGCTGAGCATGCAGGGACTGAGCTGGAAACTAAGACCTCAGGAGGCAGGAAAAAGTCACCAGCAGGGATAGAGGGAGTCAACTGTCTTAAATCCAGTCTGAAACCCCAGATCTCCAATTGTCGTCCTCCTTATCAGGTGGTAAGCCTCTGTTAATCAGATCAGCTCCATTACCTCCAGTAACCACCAGAGGGAGCCCAGAAAGAGAACTCGCAACCCCTCCATCAACCTGACAAGCTCCACCACCTTCAGCAGTAACCAGAGGTAGGCCAGAAAGCAAATTCACAACAGGGCAAGTTGTGAGAAGGCAGAAGTAAAAACAAAAAAGCAGCAGATTGATATGATCAATGCATAATGTAGTATTACTGACCAAGAAGCATGATTGTATGAAAAAGTTATGCACCTTACCTGTCTCCTGCACTGTCCAACTGCCATTGTCTAACTGCAAAGTACTTTATCCTGTTGCACTTAATATCTGTTGCATGCGTGACCCCGCACGCGTGCTATTCCAGTCAGAGCTAAATGTATATGAAATGAAATGTCTACTAGCATCAGGCACCAAATGGTCACAATCCATAATTAACCAGTTAGCACAAAGCCAGAGCAGGTATTACTATGCAGGGTAAGCAACCAATGCTGAACAAGGACATAAAACAGTGAAAGAAAGGAAAAAAAATTGCTTTGAACACTTTAAAGCAGAAACCAAAAAAGATAAAAAAAAATAAAACAAAGAAAGAACCACCACAGGAGTGATGGATTAAATACCATGAAAAAAATCTTGCTACATATGATTCAGTTCACACTTGTCAGACAGCACATACAGATGATGGAGTAAATACCATGAAAAAATCTTGCTACATATGATTTAGTTCACACTTGTCAGACAGCACACACGGATAATGGAGTAAATACCATGAAAAAATCTTGCTACATATGATTCAGTTCACACTTGTCAGACAGCACACATGGATGATGGGGAAATACCATGAAAAAATCTTGTTACATATGATTCAGTTCACACTTGTCAGAAAGCACACACGGATGATGGATTAAATACCTGTGTGAAGAAGAAAAGAGAGGAACATCATCTTCAATGCCATTGTCTTACTTTTACTGTTGTCATATTTTACTTGTTGTAAAACATTGTCATATTTTACTGTTGGCTTAAGTTCCTTTTCTGAAATGCTGGGTTACTTATGCCCCATATGTAATGGGACATACTCCTTCCAAAAAGGTCATCTTTTGTCTCGTCAGTCCACAGAGTGTTCTCCCTAAAGTCTCAGGGGTCATCAAGATGTTTTCTGGCAAAACGGAAACTAATCTTTAGACTAACCTAGTTTTTGAGGAATTTTTGGCCTACTTCACTTTGTCAGGCAGATCCTACATAAGTTATTTCTTGATTGAGATCACGTGAAACAGTAATCAAGCCTGGGTGTTGCTAGGGAAGGTGAACTCAGCATCCCAAAGATGTGATAAACCACAGTTAATTGATGTTTTAAGGGGGGGCAATCACTTTTTCGCACGGGGCCTTATAGGTTTGAATATCTTTTTCCCTTAAAAATAAAGACCTTTCATTATAAACTGCATTTTGTGTTTACTTGTGTTATCTTTGTCTAATATTTAAATATGTTTGATGATCTGAAACATTTAAGTGTGACAAACATGCAAAGGAATAGGAAATCAGGAAAGGGCAAACACTTTTTCACACAACTGCATGTGATGTATTAGCTACAGGGCATTATAGGGAAGTCCGAGTGTATGGCCTGATGTCATTAGCTTACTCTCTGAGTCTTCAGCAGTGCAAGGAAATGGTACCAGGCATTCTTTGAGGTTAGTGGGGCATTCCTTGTGGATCGAGTCACAAAGTATTTAAATTTGACAGGACAAAATCCTCTCAATTCTAATAACAAATATTGCAATCAACAGTTGCTCAAAGGGGTTTCCAGTGTTATTTAAAAACTTGACCACAACCACCAACAGTAATAAAAAAAATATCTTAACTTACTTCTACCAACATTTCATTCCGGGTCTTTCCTGTAATTCTTCAATTTTCTTGACTGAAACAATGACTTCTCATGTACCTCACATGATTACTGTGATCAGCAGTGTATAGCACAAGGCTGGTCCGATCAATGATTAGCTGACCTTGAGGTTTAAAGGATGTCATTGTTGCAGACAGGTCAACACAAGATCATAAGGGAAATCTAAGGACACGGCATGGGAAATGTGAGGAGTAAATGGGTTAGTATACAATTTTTCATTATTGTATTGGTGACTTGGGAAAATTGCTTCCAAGGCAATGTACACATGTAGACAATATTAAATGTAATCTCAATTATACATAGAGTTTGTGATGGAAACACTATATACCGTCACCACTACATGTGTACTTAGGACCAAGTATATGACATATCGGTGAATAATTAATAAAAGCAAGAAGAAAAAAATTACTTCAAAACTTCAATAACTTTATTGATATTACAAACATAGGCAGCTGCGCTAGGGGAGGGAACATGTGATAAAAAAATGGGCACAACACAAGGGACAAGATAGAATAAAAAGTTGTGTAAATAATAACAGCAAAATTCTGATGACATATAATAAATAGTTAAAAAGGTTATGTTGAAAATTGTAATCAAAATCTCAGTATACTACTTAGGTTAATATTTGTTGTGATACCATATAGAGCTATACAGTATGCAGGTAAGAGGTGGAGAGTAAAATGAAGAGAAAGGAATAAAGTGCATATGCAGTGGAATCGCTGTGCAAAATCTGCAAAAGGGTAAACAATAATGCTGCTCTGTCTAAATTAGATCAGAGCAAATATTCAATGCAAGTGATACAAGAAAGATTTGCCTAGCAATTCATAGCTACTGTGGCATGCTATAACCAGTATTAGAGATATATTAAATTCCTCATATTAAATGGTATATTACCTGATAAGCAGTATGTTGTCCCTTGGATGTGTCCGCCCCGACACGCATTTCGGTGTCTGCCTTCATCAGGGGGTGGCTTCATCCATAGGGCTAGAGGTATGTAAAGAAAGTAGCAACCATTGACAGTGAGATGCCTTTTGCCTTGGTGAGAAGTCACTACCATAATGACCCTCAAACCTTCCTTACCCAGACTCAACAATGGAAAGGTAGTTTTTCATGTGGCCATTGCGTAGCTTGCCCTAATATAGTTAGGATTCAAGCATTCAGTAATTCTGCAGGATTAAAGGATTTTACCACAGGAAAGATGTACAGTATATCTTTGTACCGTGTTAGCCAGTAGATAGAAAAATATTCAGGATTGAGAGTCCTCAGTAGTTGATACCTTTTAATGGCTAACTGAAAAGATGGTAATACATTGCAAGCTTTCGAGACTACTCAGGTCTCTTCATCAGGCTAATGAATGCCTGATGAAGAGACCTGAGTAGTCTCGAAAGCTTGCAATGTATTACCATCTTTTCAGTTAGCCATTAAAAGGTATCAACTACTGAGGACTCTCAATCCTGAGGATTTTACCATTAATTATTAACTGTGAAACAAAAGCAGTTATATATTATGCCGTTGTCCTTTCCTTAAAATTTATGTAGGGCTCGCTACTCACCAGAAAAAAATACGAGTCAGGGAACATGTGAATGGGATCACTGCCATCCAAAATGAAGATGATATTTCCACCCTCTATAAAATTTCTAAACATTTCAAATTGTTCCACAATTATGACCCATCAGCCCTAAGAGTAAGAGGCATTGATAAAATTCCACCCTCTATATGGGGGGGTAATATCAGCCAAAAATTAGCACAAAAGGCAACAAAATAGATCTAGACCTTTAAGGGGAATCTGTCACCCCTTTTTTGAGATATCATATAATGATATCATTCAATTGTGTGTCACATAAGGATTCTCTTAGTACTTTTGCTTCCCCCTGACCCCGCACCTTTCATGCATAAATACCATTTTTATATCGGTTCAGATGTATGAAAACTGCCGCGGTCTGGTCCGATGGGCGGGGCTTACTCACCTGCTTCCCCCTACCCCCCCTCTCTGTCTTGCTCTATGCATTTCTTCTTTCCTTTAATACCATATATCCCCATGGCCTGAATGAAAATATCAGTTTTATCCCATTTCTCTGACCACCTTTGTTATCCAGTTATTTATTTATTGTTGCTGCATGTATATATAATTATTGTGTTCATTAATACTTATTAACACTTTTTCTATTTCATATTGTATCTAATTACGATTCATGTATCGATGTTGTCCAGTATTTTCATGTCCTGCACTCCTGATGTTGTTCTTCACTATTCAATTGGGTCTTCATCCATCTTCTTGTTTGCAGATCACCCCTACCTTCACTTGAAAAGATGGTGCCTACTGGACAATCAAACAAGATTCATTCTTAATTATGTCAATGCATCTTTTCCCATATAATTTGTACAACTGTACATATTGTCCCTTTTTATCTTTTTCCATATTCATATTATTTAATTTTGGATGCCATTTTTTGTGTACATTTTTGTTTGCTTTATATATTTTTCACTAAGTATTATTAGCTATTCTTACTACTTTTGCATATCTTTCACCTTTCATGTTACCTTTCCATTAATCATACATATTTTATTTAATTGCTTAACCTTCCCTATTACTTTCTACACATTATATTCTCATTATTTATCATATCATCATCATATCTTATTTCCACACACACACATTTTTATCACTGTCTCACTAACATATCATCAGCGCTGCAGGACCTTTTTCCCCTTCTTTTCCCTGCCAGGACCTTACCCATGTGATCCACGTGTCACTACACACAATGACAGTGGGATGGGTGGAATGCACTCCTCCATTCCATTCCAGGTGGCTCCTCCCTCTGTCCTTGCATCCTTCGGGTGCCGCGTCGGCTGACTGCGGCGTTGGTGGTAACGTGGGGCAGTTGTGCTGTATCGCCTTGCAACCTCCAGTGCAGGTGCGCATCACACCATGCCCACCTCCACTGTCATTGGTTGCTCTTTTCTTTATATACCTCTTCCCTTATGGATGATGCCACCCCCTGATGAAGGCAGATGCTGAAACACGCGTCGGGGTGGGTGCATCCAAGGGAAAACATACTGCTTATCAGGTAATATACCATTTAATATGAGGAATTTAATATTTCTCTAGCACTGGTTAATAGCATGCCACAGCAGCTATGAATTGCTAGGCAAGTCTTTCTTTGTGCTCTGATCTAATTTAGACAGAGCAGCATTATTGCTTACCCTTCTGCAGATTTTGCACAATGATTCTATTGTATATGCACTTTATTCCTTCCTTTTCATTTTATTCTCCACCTCTTACCTGCATATAGCTCTATATGGTATCACAGCAAATATTAACCTAAGTAGTATACTGAGATTTTGAATACAATTTTGCACATAACCTTTTTTACTATTTATTATATGTCATCTGAATTTTGCCGTTATTATTATCTACACACCTTTTTCTTCTATCTTGACCCTTGCGGTGTGCCCATTTTTCTGTTCATTTGTTCCCTCCCCTACCGCTCCTGTCTATGTTTGCAATATCAATAAAGTTATTATTTATGTCACACATATTGAACTTTTGAAGTCATTTTTTTCTTCTTGCTTATGTGTATTGGTGACTGAGACCAAGTTATTAAAGTACATGAAAAAAACCCTTTTAGTAAAAGCTCCATATAGTACGCTACTAAAGCTTCCATAATATACCTAAACAAAGCAAATATAAATTGCCTAAAATACGCCTTTAAACAATGCTCAAATACTTCATACAGTACAATATGGTGCTCACTGCTGTCATGACTTTCCCTACGCGCAGAAGAACTGATTGTTGAGTTTGGTAGGAGTGTTGCTTACTGTTACTAAAATTCTATTGACTAATTCTTTATTTTATATGGGATGTTATCAAAGCTGGATTAAGCAATCCATAAGTTATGGTCATGTTTTACTTTGAGAACTGTAAATTTGTGATACTTCCAATTATACAATTACATGATGTAACTGTGATGTTATCTTGTTCGGTTGGGTTTTTTTTGTGACCTCCTGGATAAAGAGTTGATATGCTCTTGATGAACTTGAAAGGCTACCTAGTCCTAGTAAGGTTCACCACTAGAGATTTGCTCACCATTATTTACGACTGTTCCAAGTTTTGTCCAATTATGGACTCCTACTATTGTTAACTGGAGTTCATGATGCTTAACAATGATTTTGCAAAACTTTAAAATGGAAGATTTCAATTACTTTGTTTCACATTTGTATTTGAGTCTCTTTAGAACATGATATCAAGTCTGGCTTTTTTTTAGAATTTATGATATGTTTCACAATGTCATACCAATTCTATTCAAATTATGTCTAGATTAATCAAGCCTTGCACTAATCATGGTTGGGTATGGCTAGTGAAACTGAATTAAATTATCAATTAAATTTGCTTAACTGCTTCATTCAACAGCTACTCTTTCATATAGGGCCAGGTAGGGCTGAAAAGCATTTTGCCATCAATCAATTAAATCATTATTAAAGACATGCATTTTATCTTTACCTGGAATTCTCTTTGTCTAATGTTAAAATCAAGTTGTAAAAAATAAAACAAACTGAAAAGGGGCTAATCCTTCACGGCACTGTATTGCATTTTATTATTTTTATTATTATTACTCTATGTATTGCTGACAAGTATCCTAAATGAAGTCACTCATCTACAGTAGATGATAGTCAGCATAATACCTCAATATTGGAGGGACTGGCTGACCCCCAGATATGCATGGGATCCCCCACCATCTGTACTCTGCAGATGATACAGAGAGATAAGTAGTGGACTTTTGGAAGTTATACACCTCATCCATGAAAAATAAGCCAAAGTAAGAAGTTTTGAGCAGCAACTTTCTTTTCTCCCTTCATTGAAAACACAAAAACATGCAGCCAAGATGAATGCTCATATATAACTTGTGTATGACAAGGTTTAAGAATGAACACAAAATGTTATATGTTGATCTAGGTAGAGAACCAAAATATCTGTAACCTGAGGGGTTGAAATTTGTCTGTGCCTTTTTATCCACACTTTATACAAAACTTTCCTGCACAAACGATTTCAAGGTAGAAAGATGTAGAAATAAACATTAGTGAGAAGTATCTGTACCAGCGCAATCAATGACTATTTTTAAAGTTACATATATTTTCTTTGGCAGTTTGTACAAGATATCCTTTTTTTGCTAGCCAGGCTCCATAAACTAAAATGTAAAATACTAAATGGAGCAAATTACTTTAAATTAAATTTCCAGGTCCTTATACTCAGTTGCTTGGATTGTGACAGCACAGAAACATGATACTGAACTCTAATGTAATTTCAAGAGCCAGCACAACCCAATTAGCTTCAGTACAAATAAGTTTGGAAAGTGAAACCATTTTTGCTACAGTTTCATTAGTAGAAAGAATAATATAAGGTCAAAATATGAAATGAAAACAAATCAAGTTGTATTATTCTCATTACCAATGGTCATATTTTAAAAGACTATGAGTTTTTTGTTTTTCTGCCATTTTTTTACATCTATACAGCAGTAAGTGAGGTTAAAAAATAACTTTTAATATGTAACTTAAAAGCTCCAAAATAATGTCACCAATAGTGATTAAAAGGATGCCATTTGATGGGTAATCCCTAGAAAAAGATGGGAACCACCCAACCACATCAATCAGGATATAAAATGTTGCTAATGTATCATATCAGGCAACAGTTTGTATAAAGGATACAGCATTTAACAGTTAACACACAATGCCATAACCAATTGCATATATGTATATTGTGTTTGGCTAAACCAAAAAAGGTTTATAGCCACGAGATACAAGAAGGTGAGATATATAAAATATATGACTGGCAGACAGCAGACAGCATTTATAGTGGAAGGATCCATGTTTTGAGCTTTAGCACTATGGCACTTTGCAACAAGTTAGTCCCCTGAAGATTTACTTGGATGAAACGCGTTGGGACGCTCTTCTAAGGGAAAGTGCAGGGCATGTGCAATATAGGGTGAGCTGTGGACTGCCCTTGTAAGGGCAGGAGTCTGGGGATCAAATGATGGTTAGTTTTTGAGGGATTTGACAGCGTATTGTCTTCCTATCGCTACCTCCCTGTGTGTATACAGAGTATCCCTGGAGACTCCTGGCCGTCTGCAAAAACCGGTGAGATCGTTCCTATTTTATATATCTCACCTTCTTGTATCTCGTGGCTATAAACCTTTTTTGGTATCCCAGAGGAAGGTGCCAGGAAGGGCGCCGAAACGCGTAGGAAGGAATAAAGAAGTACTTTGTTACAACATCTTGCATCCCAGGTGATTTTGTGGACTCAGCAGCGCGGACTGTGGCACACCTTGCTTCCCATATTTTCCTAATTTGGGACTTGTCAGCAAGTTGCCAATCAGTGGTGGAGGCAGGGTTACTCAGATGAGCCTGAATTTCCTGCAGGTGAGACTTTGTCAAGCAGTGATAATCTGCTGCTCATGAAACACTGATTGTATTGAAACTACACATAGTCTAATAAATGACAAATATCCACCATCAAGCTTTCAACTTTTACATTATGTGGCTCTCAGTTTAAATAACAAAAAACAGATTCCGTTGAAGCACTTGTGTGAACGTAGCCTAGGGTGTGGTATTGGGCCCCAGTGAACAATTTGGGCATTGAAGATCATTCCAGCTTTTACCATTGGAAAGTCTTTAGTTCCTTCTTCAGTATGCTTTTTACTCACTATCATTGTGAATCCCAGGCTTTAGAACTGAACATCAAGTTGTCCTAAAATCAAGGCACTACCACTATGAAACCACAGTATTGTCCTATGCAAAGGTATTCAGAAGCAACCTTGCAATGTTCACAAAAACCACATGCAAAAAGGATTTAAAATTATATTCTTATGTTATTACATTTCTTTACTTAGACAGACATAATAAAAAATAAGTTTTCAATTGACTTGCTTTTTCTAGCTTCTCCTGCAATTAGATCTTTTTTCTTAAATCTTGTACAGCTTGTTTCCTAGAAGCTTAGCCAATCAATTAATTTATTTACGGCAATTAGCTGCTCACCTCCCGCCCCCTAAGGCCATGTGCACACGTTGCGGATCCGCAGTGTTTCAGGCTCAGCAGGTCCGCAGCAGATTTAGCTGCGTTGTACATTACCATTGTTTTCAATGGTAAACTGAAAAACGCTGTGCACTTGCTGCGGATTTTTCCATGCGGATTTGCTGCAGGTTCAAATCCGCAGCATGTCAATTCTTTGTGTGGAATCCGCAGCGGTTTCACACCTTCTCCATTGTAGAGGTGTGAAACCGCAGGTATTTTGACCTGAGAATTTACCTGCAGATTTTTCCAAATCAACGTGGAAAAAAACTACATGTGCACATAGCCTAAGGTTTTGGCAGGGATCTTGTCAGTCCTGCATAATCACAATGTTGCATCTAATCAGGGTTCATCTCCTGTGCTGTATGCATCTGTCAACAGGTACCGCCTTCTTCATACTGTCGTAGAGAAGATGTAGGAACTAGAAGCTCTGGGCTGTGCAGGCTCTGTTCACCCATTAAAATTATTCTGGCTGGGGCCTGAGGTACTGGTCCAATCTGGCAGTATGGGGTATGTACTGTCCAGCTGGTGTAATTAGCTTCCTACTTCAGCCAATTGTAAAGCACCACACCCTACTAAAGCTCTGAGCATATTGATAGAAGCTTCCAGATTTAGCCTAATTTTCCTCTGGGTAAAGTCATGTGTGAACAGATCCTGTCTTATGTATTTGTTTTCTGTTTTGATCTCAGCCTGCCTACTGGCTACATTTGTGTCTTCTGATTTTTGCATCTTCCTTGTTTTCTTGGTTCTTACTCGACTACCAAACCATTTTTATATGAGCACTGGTTATCATGAGCACTAGCACTTTATGTCCCCTCTGTCATCATTGCTTCCCTCCTGCTCCTGTTTTTTGTGCATCCAGTATGGAAAGCTACTTTGGTGAGACCAAACCATTTTTTTATGAGCACTGGTTATCATGAGCACTAGCACTTTATGTCTTGTCTGCATTACTTTATGTTGGCCTTAATTTTATGGTAATGATGGCAAGTTGTATTTTATTTAATTCCTGCTCTGCTGAAAAATAATCTAATATTTAGAAGAAATATAGGCCAGTTAAAATTTACTGTACTCCTGCTGGGATTCTCAAGAGACAACATGAGAATAACCCTTTGAATTTTCCAACAATTCAAGTCTGGACAGTGAGCGCAAAATGTTGCAAACAGTCTTGGACAGCACTTTTGTTTGGAGTGTAAGCTGCTCTTTCATCATCTCTATACAAATAAATGTCAAACAGCTCTATTTTAAAACTTTTCAGGCACAAAAGCCTTAATATTAGTAGTTAATCAAATTTTAGTGCAGCAATGGCTATTTTCTACTTTTATGTTTCTCTTGTTTTCTGTCGAGCTGCTGAGAGAAATATTAAAAGTTGTTCTGCCTTGATTTGATTGCACTCTGCTAGACATCTCTTTGTATTTCTGTCAATGTGACACTGATTCCCTGCACTGTCTTGAGAAACTGGTTAGCATTACCTTTTTGTGAGATCTAAGTGGCTGTGCTGTGTTTTTACTGTGAAAGCTGGGTCATTTGATTTGAGTGTTATTGCATTTGATAGCTACCTTCAGGGAATGTCTTTTTCAAATGTTTATTTCTATATATTCTTGTCAGTTGTGAGGACAGAAGGCAAAGAGAAGCCTTGACTTTTTATAGCATGGTATCCAAATGAGATGGAAGTTCTTAGAGTTTATTAAGTTTTCTCGTGTGTGTATGTGTGTGTGGAATACATTTTAACAGGAGCAGATCTGAACTGCAAAGATGTATTTGAAATGAGCAATATCATTGGAATAAATGTGTTGATAAGCCTGCGGTTCAACTATAGGGCTGAATTATTTGATGGCAAATCTTTTCCTTGACTAGCACATTGCCATCTTATGGAAATTCCAAATGACGCCAAACAGAAAGTGGCTTATGTTTTCTTATCTCTGGATGACACTTTGCATTTTTCAAATTATGATAGTTTTTGCTTTATTTAAAGACAACTATTTTAGCTACAGCAGTCTCATAGCATAAGATGCAAAATTGTACTCTACTACACACTGTAGAAATATTGCAGGCATGAAAACAAAATGCATCAAATAGGACACTTTGGTATGTTTCATAAAATTTATATAATTAACTGTTTCAGTGAAGAAAAAATAAATCCAGTAAAATCAAAGAAGTCATGAGAATTAAGTATTGATTGCCAGAAGATATGATATGCACCCATGCCTGTGGGAGTACTAAGCCTTTAAGCTTCTGTGTGTTCTCTGCATCCCTGCCTGTGGGACTACTGCTTCAAAAAACTCTGTGTTTACTCTGCACTCCTGCCTGTGCGAGTTCTGTGCCATTAAGCCTCTGTGTGTACTCTTCACTCCCCCGTGTGGGAGTATAGAGCCAAAATGCCTTTGTGTGTACTCTGCACCTGTGCCTATAGCAGTACTATGCCAAAAAGCCTATGTGTGTACTCTGCATCCCTGCTTGTGGGAGCACTATGCCTTTAAGCCTTGTGGGAGTACTGTGCCTTTAAGCCTCTGTGTGTACTGTAACCCTGCATGTGGGAGTACTATGCATTTAAGCCTCTGTGTGTATGCTGCACACCTGCCTATGGAAGTACTGTGCCAAAATGCCTCTGTGTACTCTGCAACCATGTCTGCATGAGTAGTGGGCCTTAAAATATAATTATACTCTACAGCTGTGTCTGAACAAGTTGTGGCTGTTCCTAAAAAAAATTTTACTGTACCGCTCTGTTTGAATGAGTTGTTGTGGCCTTGACTAAGAAACTAATTTTACTCTACTGCTATGTCTGTACAAGTTGTGCCTAAAAAAACTCATTTTACGAAACTGCTGTGTACAAGATGTGGTCGGGCCCAAAAAATAATTTTACACTACGACTGTGTTTGTACGAATTGTGACCAGGCTTAAAAAATAATTTTACTCTGCTGCTTTGTCTGTACAAGTTATGACCGGGCCTAAAAAATTATTTTACTCTAGTGCTGTGCCCATATGAGTTGTGGCTTTGCCTAAAAAAACAATTTTACTCTATTGCTGTGTCTGTAAAAATTGTGGCCGAGCCTAAAAATAATTTTACTATACGGCTGTGTCTGTATGAATTGTGGCTGTGCCTAAAAAAACAACTTTCCTGTTCACTAATCCTGACAACACCATGGAGGACATCCTTCTTATCCTTATTGGGACAGGAAACAATGAAAGGTTAAAAGGACCCTCCCATCTCCACCCTTCAGTGTTTTTCCTGTCCCACTGAGGATAGGAACGACGAGAGGAAGCTGCTACCCCTGGCCGTACTGTGAAGATCACCCTGGATCGTGGGCCCAGACTTTCCCTTTCTGCTGCCAAGAGATCTGTGGTTGACACCCACCGATGGGGGTCCCTCAGCCTACCTCAGTGTAGCGCTGTTCCTGAGTTGCGAGCTGCTTCCCCCTGTCTGGGGGCTCTAGGCTCCGGCGCCTGCCTCCAGCATGCTGCAGGCCCTGCGGGTGCACTTCTGGCCACATCATCTCTGCAGGCCGGGCAGGCCACTTCCGGGTCAGGGCCAGTGTGCGCTCCAGCATGCGCTCAAGGGCGTCATCATCTCTACAGGCCGGAGCAGAGAACTTCTGGGTTGCGGCCGGGGGATGCGTTCCTGCGTGCTTTCCACAATGGAATGCAGCAAGTGAACTTTTAGCAAATTAATTAAAATACAGAATATGCTAGTAATAGCTGACCTGTAAATAATAAAAAAGTGCATAATTTTGCATAAACTTTTTTTAGAATATAAATTGTACATTTTTCCTATATCTGCTATTACTATTACACATTTCTAAATTATATAAATGTCTGATAAATTACATAATTTTATTAACATAATCTTTTATGTCAGCAATTTTTAATTGATGTGAGAAGAAAGTATATTTTACTTTTACTGTTTCAAAGAGATTAATATAAAATAGCTGCAAAAAAGTTTAGTTTTTGGCTTATGTTTGAGTCCCAATGAAAAAGAATGTTGGCTATGCAGTGATACAAAAATAATTATTGCAGATACTGAATGATAGCTGGCAACATTTCATAAGTCCATTATCTCCTTTATTGTCCATAGTCCTCAATAATCCTGGATAAGTTCCTTATTTTAGAGCATGCAACATAAATTTGGCACAGACTGTGATCATTTGAGTTGATGCCAATGTGGAAATGCTTGGCTATTACAATTCTGTATTGTGCTAAACATTTAGACACAATTGTTTACATTACTGTTATGCGTGTGGAAATCTGTTCCATAATGGCAAGTAATAAAGAGCAATTACCCTCCAAATGTAGACTGTCATTTCAGTTTTCATCTTTTCATCCGCAATGTGGCTGATTTCTGTTTTTCATCACATTTCCTTCATTTTGGTTTACTTTTACATTTCAATTTAACCCCTTAGTGACAGAGCCAATTTGCAGCTTAATGACCGGGCCAATTTTTACAATTCTGACCACTGTCACTTTATGAGGTTATAACTCTGGAACACTTTAATGGATCCCGCTGGTTCTGAGAATATTTTTTTGAGACACATTTTACTTCATGTAAGTGGTAAAATTTCTTTGATATGACTTTCAAACTTTTATTTTTTATGCCCTCAAATCAGAGAGATATGTCACAAAAAATACTTAACAATTAACATTTCCCACATGTCTGCTTTACATCAGCACAATTTTGGAACCAAAATTTTATTTTGTTAGTAAGTTATAAGGGTTAAAATTTGACCAGCGATTTCTCATTTTTACAACAAAATTTACAAAACCATTTTTTTAGGGACCACCCTTTGAGAGGTCAATATAACAAAAAATACCCCAAAGTGACACCATTCTAAAAACTGCACCCCTCAAGGTGCTCAAAACCACATTCAAGAAGTTTATTAACCCTTTACGTGCTTCACAGGAACTGAAGCAATGTGGAAGGAAAAAATTAACATTTAACTTTTTTTTACAAACATTTTACTTCAGAACCAATTTTTTTTATTTTCACAAGTGGAAAAAGAGAAAATGAACCACAAAATTTGTTGTGCAATTTCTCCTAAATATGCCGATACCCCATATGTGGGGGTAAACCACTGTTTGGGCACACACCAGGGCTTGGAACGGAAGGAGCACCGTTTGACTTTTTCAATGCAGAACTGGCTGGAATTGAGATCGGATGCCATGTTGCGTTTGGAGAGCCCCCTGATGTTCCTAAACAGTGGAAACCCTCAACATGTGACCCCATTTTGGAAACTAGATCCCTTAAGGAACTTATCTAGATGTGTGGTGAGCACTTTGAAGCTCCAAATGCTTCACAGAAGTTTATAACGTAGAGCCATGAAAATGAATAATCATTTTTTTCCACAAAAATGATCTTTTCTCTCCCAATATTTTTATTTTCCTAAGGGTAACAGGAGAAATTAGACCCCCAATGTTGGCGTGCAATTTTTCCTGAGTACGCTGATGCCCCATATGTTGGAGTAAACCACTGTTTGTGCACACGTCTGGGCTCGGAAGGGAGGGAGCACCATTTGACTTTTTGAACACAAAATTGGATGGAATCAATGGTGGCTCCATGTCACGTTTGGAGACCCCCTGATGTGCCTAAATAGTAGAAACCCCTCAATTATAGCCCCAACCCTAACCCCAACACACCCCTAACCCTAATCCCAACCCTAACCCTAATCCTGATCCCTAACCCTAATCCCAACCCTAACCCTAATCCTAACCCTATTTCCAACCCTAACCCTAATTACAACCCTAACCCTAATTCCAACACCAACCCCAATTCCAACCCTAACCCTAACCCTAATTCTACCCCTAACCCTAATTCTAACCCTAACCCTAATTCCAACCCTAACCCTAATTCTAACCCTAACCCTAATGGAAAAATGAAAATAAATATATAATATATATAAGGGGGTAATAAAGGGAGGTTATTTACTATTTTTTTACTTTGATCACTGTGATAGAGTTTATCACAGTGATCAAAATGGACGTTCAATGAATGAATGGAATCTGCCAGCCAGGAAGAAAATGGCGGCACCCACCGGTGGATACATGAGGGCCTGAGGACCACTGGGAGGTTACGTGGGATTGGTGACCCTATTTCTCTCTACTGTGATGTGTGATCACATCAGAAGTGAGAGAAAGTTAATGCAAAATTGCTGCTTTTTTTGTGGTCGCCGTTATACGGTTAATAACGGTGATCGCAAAAGCCGGGTCGGTAAAAACTGACCCGAATCATGTTCTCTGGGGCCTTGGCTACCCCCGGCAGCCGAGACCTCTGAGAAAATCCAACTCTGGGGGGTGCTATACACTTTTTCCACAGCTCTATGAATTCACGGCGCTCTGGTTTAAGTACCCTTAACTACCGCCGTTAAAAGGCATATCGGTGGTTGTTAAGGGGCTATGCACTTGTAAATTAAAGGAAATTGAGAAAATGGCATTAAGTAATTGAAATGCAAATCATAGAGTAGTAATGCTTGAGTACAAATTAATGGACATTTTACCTATACACAGCAGATATTCTATCAGAGAACTTCATATAGGTTTGATAGTACTAGGAGACATATTTTCAATATTGCATAATATTTATCTAAGAGTAAAAAATTACAACTGGGCATTAATGAGAGTAGTGGATCTTTTGAAATTTAAATCATCAGCTTTGTTGAATCTTCCCCAAAAAATTAGTTTTGCTCCAAATAAATTTGTGCGAGTCTCAATACTGGAAAGCTTGTAATTGCTTAGAAAATACATGTAGGAAGAGGATAGAGAGAAAGAAAAACCCAGGACCATAAGAGATTACACTCTGTAGGAGAGAGAAAGAGAGGACTCTAATGATAAGAACTTAAATACAAGAGAAGCGAGACAAAGAGGAATGCATTGATCATAAGAGCTTACACTTTACAGGAGAGAGAGAAAAGACCTTGCTGACCATAAGAGCTTACATTATACAGGAAAGAGAGACACTTACTCAGTGACTCTGGAAATAGAAAGCAACTCTGATCTACAAACTATGCTCTACTGGTAACTGCTAATTTCCGACGGTTCATGTATTGACCACCACTGTACAAGATATGTTAATCCACTAGCTGTCATAGCTGCAGAGCATAATGGGAAAACTTGAAAGACCACAAAAAAGTCATTAGCCAACTCTCTAATGCTTCAGCACACAGTGTTGGAAATTGTGCTGGGCAAGATTTTTTTCATTGTGAAAATGCCTGCTCAACGACTTTACACTTTGGGACAGTGCACATATTGCTCTGCAATAAGGTTTTGAAACATCATTTCAGAAAAAGCAGCTGTATGGAGATTGTGCAGCTCACAAAATGTCAGACACAGTCAAATCTCCCATATAGAAGTATGAGATGCCTTGCATATAGTTTATGAAGCACTGATGGTGGTTCCTTCTCTGGTTCTAGCCATCACCAGGTGCTGGAAGGGGGCACGAACTTCAGGATCCTAACAGACCCAGATCTGTTTTGCATTGGAGCCAAGATGTTGGACTTACCCTCTAGCTATTCCAGCTCCAGTTACAGAAGTAAATTTGAATGTGTTTGAATGTTGAAATGCCAGCCTACAGGTATATTAATACTGTATGAGGCATAATGTGCAAAATAAATGAAAACAAAATTTAAAAAAAATGCAGGAAAAAGTAAAGTAATTATGAGAAAAAATCCCATAAAATAAGTACTAAAAAAGTCACTGAATATTTCACAAAAAATGTTAAGTGTAGAACGCATTGCTCTGCTCCTCAGTCTAATAAATAAAAATATTGAGAACAAACACCGCACAGGTTAAGAAATGCATTGGTAGAGTGTTACAGTTTGCTTGGAGACACCATTTCACAGCTTTGATCTAGGACTTGCTACTTGATTAACCCTATCCATTTTTAAATAATTCAAATTCCCAATTACAAAAATTATCATAAACAAATTCCAGAATATTGCAGATTACACTAATTGGAGAGAGAATGCCCCTGTCTTTCCACAGACACTCCTGTTTATATGCAATTTTTTATAAAATTTTTATTGATGTTCTCTCACTATTTTTTGATGTTTTGTATTACATTGTGAATTGTGAAAAAATGTTTGGCTCTATTTTATCTTAGTGTTTACTGCTTATGGTCATTTTTTCTTATGTGGATGTGCGGCCTTGTTTATAACTAATTGTCTTTGTACACATTGCTTCTTTTGTTCCCATTATTACCTCTGTTTTACCATAATTAATAAATATTATCTTACTACTGTACTACCTCTTGGACTTTTTGGTCGGCTTTCTTCCTTCTTGTTTTCCCTTCTGTATATTCTGATTGTCTGTGATTCGCTGCATAGTGTTCAGTCTTTAGGCCGCAGGGATAAAACTTAAATTCACTGGATATTTTGACTATTTACAAATTTCGGCACCCTGCTCCCATTAGCATTCCTTTGTTTGATTTGGCACTTTGTCTTATACCATTTCTAAGTGTGAAAATGTAAAATCTAGAGGAAGGACAACATTTTGGTGGTAAAAATGTTATTATTTTGTCTTTACTGTCCAATGGTGTAAAATTATGTGACCCACCTGTGGTGTCAATATGATAACTGCACCCCTAGATGAATTCATTGATACGTGGGGAAAGGTAGAGATGGAGGGCGGATTCAGGAGAGCAAGTAGAAGTAACCTGGGGAATAGGGCGAGCAAGGGTGCCCCCTACCGTTAGGGACAGGGAACGAGCCCCTGATCCAGGAGTCGTGACAATATCATTTCCTTTACACCTTACAAAGCTTGCTCCTTTGTGTTGATATATCCCATAAAATCTTAATAAAATGCATTTACGTTTGTGGGTGTAACTTGAAAAAATGTGGAAAAGTTCACGGGGTAGAAATGCTTTTTCAAGGCATTGTAAATAGTTAGCTGGAGCATGAATACACATTTATCCATAGAATATAGACGTAGAAGTAGACTATAAGAATACATAATAATAGCGTACCTAATGTATAACTATGGTCCAATATAATAAAATCAAAAGTGTAAAGTATAAATAAATAAAGTACGAAATAACTTTACTTTATAAATCCATGAATAGAACCACATAAAGTATACATACACCAGTGAACAGAAAAGTTCATATTAGATAAATATATCAGGTAGTCATTAACAATAGGCTGAAAAGAACCATATATACTGTACATTAATACATAAGGATGATATTACCATACGACATGTTGGTGGTGCCAACAGCAGCAATGACAGGGTTGATGCAATTGATCTAAGATATGGTGTAGCTGACATCTATCCCATTTGCATTACAATTACGCAATTTTTTTCTTCATTCCTAATGAGCTAGAAAACTAGAGCAAATCAGAGCAACATTTTTTCTTGACAAAATAATATGAAGTCAGTGTCAGTCAGAGACAGTGTACCTGTTAGTCACAAGTGACTATACTGGGTTTTTGCATTTCTTATGCAATCTTTTTTTGGGAATAACTGTTTTTTAAAAATGCAAAAGAAAATGCCCTCAAATGTAGACATTTATCTGCAACTGTATACCTCACATACAAAGCATGTGTATCACAATAATTTTTTTGCATATTTGTTTTACCAGTTCAATTTTATATCTGTACATGCCACACCAATATAGTGACCTGTTCAGGTGCCAGTTTTTTGGATTTGTACCTACAGTACCTGGCATTTTTTAGCACGTAATTTTTTGGTAAAGGGTTGCATTTTGTTAATAAAAAAATATGTTTCAAAAAATGTTGACATTTAAGTATGCATGTCTGTTTTGGCCTACCTGTTTTACTAGTCCAATTTGAGCATAGTTGCCAACCCTACAGTGCATGCTGATGCCACAATTGTCTTTCTGTATGTGTGCCTACTATACATACCTAGCAATGAGTTAAAGTGTTATATAGTTTATAATAAAAGAAAAAGTGGTAATACCATAGTGTACAACAAAAAAATGCCACAGCTAAGAATGTGGAAGCCGAAAGCAGCAGCAGAAACACTATCACCACACCACTAACAAAGTGATCCAGGCAGTAGTACTATTGAACTTTTCCACAATTAGTCTGCTAAGCGCATTAAAAGTGAAGAAGAGTATGGCGCTATGGAATAAATGGCACTCAGTCAAAGCATCAGTATGTTTTCTCTGTCAGCGACACTGTCAGTTTCAGTAAGTGTTCTGCAAAGAACGTTATGTCTAATCACAAATTACTAAAAAAATATATTTGACCATTTATAATTAAAAAAACATGAAAAAACTGTTGTGCACTTGGGCATTACTAAAGCTGTGTTTATATTAGAGAGCTTGAAAGGGGTTGGAAACAGTTCTAGGAGACCTCAGAGTGATACACATATCTTTTCAGACCATTGCCAAACATTGCAGAATAGAGATTTCACAGGGAATTTTTCTTTTTTAAAAGTCAACAACCGAGCAAATTTGAATTTCAAATCATTCAATCATCTCTACTTTTAATAATCATTTGATAGATGTTGTTTTTTGGTGATTTTAAAAATTTGATGGGACACAATAGAAATAATTGCTTTACAAATCACATTAAGTTCTTACTTCTTGCTCTAACGGTGATTAGCGAAACGCGCGTCTGGGTGTCCCGGGACATGGCTGCTGTGCTTCTTTATGTGAGTATTTACTCGCTGCCTTTTTACCCCGCTCTCTCTTCCCTTGTCCGCCTGTGGGTTTTTTTACATGGTGCTGTTTACACTATAAGTTGGACAGTGGAGTGTTGTGAGTTCATTTTCCCCTTCGTCACTGAGGTCTGGTGAACTCCCTATTCTGGTAAAGGAAGGTAATGAGCCTGATTATCAGGCACCTGAGCCTAATGATGATGACTGGCTGAGTGGAGTCACGGACTGGATATAAGGCTGCCGACGCCCTTCTGCCCTGCGGGTGATTTCTCTGTGGACTTCTAGGAAGCCAGTCTGATTCCTGCTCCTCTAAAGCTAAGTTTTCTGCTTTGCCTTTTAGCATTTGTGTTTTGTTTTTGTTTGCCTTGCTTTTCTGGATTCTGCCATTCCCTGCTGGGGTGAGCTAATTCTCCTTTTGCCTGTTGCTCTGTCTTCAGAATATTCCTGAGTACTGACATAGTCTTTTTGCAGCCTAGCGTCTTCAGGGCCTTTTTCACTGTCAGTCTGTTGGCTCTTATTTTCATAAGGTTTTTCACGGATTGCAGACAGCAGCCTTCCTGTCCTTTCCTATCTAGTTAGCTTGGGCCCCGTCTTTGCTCAGTCTTTCTTCTTGCTTCACCGTCATTATATGTGGGGGGCTGCCTTTTGCTTTGGGGTCTGCTCTGGGGCAGTTTAGATTTCCCTTTCTGTCTTTAGGCTATTTAATTCTCCGGCTGTGATCGAGGGGTCTAGGGCATCGTAGGAACCCCCCACGGCTACTGCTAGCTGTGTTGATAGGTTCAGGGGTCTGCAATCCGATAGCTGCCAACCTCTCTGGTTTTCTGGACTTAGCTAGCATTTCTGTTTTTGCCTCCTACGGTGACTCAATAATAATAGACTCACCCGCCATACCGCAGATCCTAAGATACTCAATAGCAGGAAAGAATTGTGTTTAAAAAAAAAAAAAAAAAAAAAAAGTGTGTATATTCTTTCCTCTATATCTCTGAGGCCGTAGGGGGAATTTTTTTTCTCTCAATGGAGATAAAGCAATTGTCTGATCGTGTGGAGCAGCTCGCTGCGGAAGTGCGGGGAATTTCCGCCTACCTTTCTCGTTCGCATGCTGTTGAACCAAAGATCCCTACACCTGATGTATTTTTTGGGGATCGATCTAAATTTTTGAGTTTCAAAAATAATTGTAAATGATTTTTTGCCTTGAAGCCTAACTCGTCAGGGAGCTCCGCGCAGCAGGTTAAAATTGTCATCTCTTTGCTGCGTGGCGATCCCCAGGATTGGGCGTTTTCTTTGAAACCAGATGATCCTATTCTGACTAATGTGAACGCATTCTTTCAAGCCTTGGGGTTGTTGTATGACGAACCTAATGCTATTGATCAGGCTGAAAAGACCCTGTTGGCATTGAACCAGGGTCGATATTCTGCAGAGTTGTACTGTCAAAAGTTCCGAAAGTGGGCGGTCCTTACTACCTGGAATGATAATGCCTTGGCTGCTCTCTTTCGGAAGGGTTTGTCAGAAGCCGTAAAAGATACTATGGTGGGATTTCCTGTTCCCTCTGGTCTGGACGATTCTATGTCATTAGCCATTCAGGTTGATCGGCGTTTACGTGAACGCAGGATTGCACGAGAGGTGTTGCCACCGGTAGAACAGACGTCTGAACCTATGCAATGTGATAGAGTTTTGTCTAAGGCGCAACGTCAGGAGTTCAGAAGGCGTAATAAGCTGTGTTTTTTCTGTGGAGATGCCTCGCATATTATTTCTGTTTCTCCTAAACGAGAGAAACGCTTTGCACACACATTTTCTGTTGGTGGTGTTCAACCTAAGTTTCTTCTGGCAATTACTCTGGTCTGCTCCCTGTCCACATTTTCCGCCAAGGCTTTTGTGGATTCGGGAACAGCGCTAAACCTAATGGACTTGGATTTTGCTAAACGTTGTGGATTTCCGATGACACCTCTGCAGACGCATATCCCTTTGAGGGGGATTGATGCTACTCCTTTGGCGAAAAATAAACCTCAGTTTTGGACCCAGGTGGTCATGCGGGTCACCCCAGACCATCAAGAAAATTGCAGATTTTTGGTGTTACATGGTCTACATGATGCCGTTGTTCTGGGGTTTCCCTGGTTGCAAATTCATAATCCAGTCTTGGATTGAAAATCTGTGTCTGTGGTGAGTTAGGGTTATCGGTGTGCCTGTAGTGAGGCTACGGTTTTTTCCACCTCTCCTCAGTTGCATGATGTTCCTGACTATTTGGCGGACTTTTATGATGTATTTAGTGAGAATGAGTCTGCGTCCTTGCCTCCTCATAGGAGTTATGACTGTGCAATTGAACTGAGCCCGGGGTGTAAATTTCCCAAGGGTTGGCTCTTCAATTTATCTGTACCCGAGCACGAGGCTATGCGGTCCTATATTAAGGAGGCGTTGGAGAAGGGTCATATTAGACCATCCTCTTCAACCTTAGGTGCCGGTTTTTTTTTTGTGGCCAAAAAGGATGGTTCTTTAAAGCCTTGTATTGATTATCATGCCCTCAACAAAATTACTATTAAATATCAGTATCCGTTACCCCTGATTTCGGATCTATTCTCTAGAGTTAGAGGTGCTTGCTGGTTTACCAAGCTTGACCTCAGGGGGGCGTATAATCTTATCCGCATTAAGCAGGGGGATGAATGGAAGACGGCGTTTAATACTCCGGAGGGACATTTTGAGTACCTGGTGATGCCTTTTAGGCTCACTAATGCCCCTTCTGTCTTCCAGTGCTTCATGAACGATATTTTCCGAGACTTTGTCAATAAATTTTTGATTATCTATCTGGATGATATTTTGATCTTCTCCAAGGATTGTGATTCTCATGTGGAACATATTCGGACTGTGTTCCAGATCTTGAGGGAGAATTCCCTGTATGTCAAAGGATCGAAATGCCTTTTTGCAATACAGAGGATTTCATTTTTGGGATTTATTTTGTCTCCATTAACTATTGAAATGGACCCGGCCAAGGTACAGGCCATTTATGATTGGGTTCAACCCACTTCTTTGAAGGCCCTCCAGAAGTTTTTGGGTTTTGCTAATTTTTATCTGAAATTTATAGCAAAATTTTCTAGTATTGCCAAGCCATTGACTGATCTGACTAAGAAGGGTGCTGATGTTTTGAATTGGTCTCCGGAGGCTGTTGCTTCCTTTCAGGAGCTGAAGCGAAGATTTACCTCCGCCCTGGTTTTGCGGCAACCTGATGTCTCACTCCCGTTCCAGGTAGAGGTGGATGCTTCTGAGATTGGTGCAGGAGCTGTTTTGTCCCAAATGGATCCTGTAACATCTAAAATGAATCCCTGTGCTTTCTTTTTCCGAAAGTTCTCTCCATCTGAACGTAACTATGATGTGGGGAATCGGGAACTGTTGGCCATGAAATGGGCATTTGAGGAGTGGAGACATTGGTTGGAGGGAGCTAAACATCAAGTTGTGGTCCTCACTGACCACAAGAATTTGATTTGCCTAGAGTCAGCTAAACGCTTGAACCCTAGACAGGCTAGGTGGGCCTTGTTTTTTACACGTTTTGATTTTGTGGTCTCTTTTCTTCCTGGAACTAAGAATGTCAAGGCAGTCGCCCTTTCTAGGAGCTTCTTTGCTGATTCTCCTGTGGTGACCAAGCCTGCTACCATCTTAGGCGAAGGGGTAGTTCTTTCTGCCATCTCGCCTGATTTGAGACTTGCTCTGCAAGAGTTCCAGGGGGACAAACCTGAGCGTTGTCCCAGTGGAAAGTTGTATGTTCCTGACCAGTGGAAGAAGAGGGTGATGTCTGAAGTTCATTGCTCTGCATTGGCTGGTCATCCAGGTATTTTTGGTACTAGAGATCTGGTGAGTCGCTCTTTTTGGTGGCCCACCTTGTCTCATGATGTCAGGAATTTTGTGCAGTCCTGTGGGACTTGCTCCCGGTCTAAGTCTTGTTCTCGCTCTAGTGGGTTGTTGATGCCTTTGCCGGTCCCCAGGAGGCCATGGACCCATATTTCTATGGATTTCATCTCTGATATGCCGGTCTCTCAAAGAATGACTGTTATTTGGGTGATTTGTGATAGGTTCTCTAAGATGGTTCATCTTGTACCACTCCCTAAGTTGCCGTCTTCCTCTGAGTTGGTGCCCCTGTTTTTGCAACAGGTGGTTCGCTTGCACGGGATTCCTGAGAACATTGTATCTGACAGAGGAGTTCAGTTTGTGTCTAGATTTTGGAGGACTTTCTGTTCCAAGCTGGGAATTCAGTTGTCCTTCTCCTCTGCTTTTCACCCTCAGACCAATGGGCAGACAGAGAGAACAAACCAGACCTTGGAGTCGTATTTCAGATGTTTTATTGGCCGAATTTGCTTTAAATAATAGAGCTAGTTCTGCCACTTTGATGTCACCTTTTTTTTGTAACTTTGGGTTTCATCCTCGATTTTCTTCAGGGCAGGTGGAGCCTTCTGCCTGCCCAGGTGTTGACACTGTGGTGGAGAGAATGCACCAAATCTGGGACCAAGTGGTGGATAAGTTATCTCTCTCCCAGGAAAAGGCCCAGCGGTTTTCCAATCGACATAGGACCATTGGTCCCCAGTTTAAGATTGGTGATATGGTGTGGTTATCATCAAAAAATATTGCTATGAAGGTGGCTTCTCCTAAGTTTAAGCCTAGATTTATTGGACCTTACAAGATTTTGGAGATTATTAATCCGGTCTCTTTTCGTTTGGCTCTCCCTGTCACATTTAAAATCCATAATGTGTTCCATAAGTCCTTGTTGAAGAGGTTTGTTGAACCAGTTGTTCCTGGGGTGGCACCTCGGGACCCTGTATTGGTTGAAGGTAACATGGAATATGAGGTAGAGAAAATACTGGATTCCCGTCTGGCTAGACGGAGACTCCAGTATTTGGTTAAGTGGAAGGGTTATGGTCAGGAGGATAATTCCTGGGTCTCTGCCTCTGATATTCATGCCAAAAGATTGGTGCATGCCTTTCATCAGGCCCATCCTGATCGCCCTGGTGGCGTGGTTGAGGGTTCGGTGACCCCTCCTCAAGCGGGAGGTACTGTTGTGAGTTCATTTTCCCCTTCGTCACTGAGGTCTGGTGAACTCCCTATTCTGGTAAAGGAAGGTAATGAGCCTGATTATCAGGCACCTGAGCCTAATGAGGATGACTGGCTGAGTGGAGTCATGGACTGGATATAAGGCTGCCGACGCCCTTCTGCCCTGCGGGTGATTTCTCTGTGGACTTCTAGGAAGCCAGTCTGATTCCTGCTCCTCTAAAGCTAAGTTTTCTGCTTTGCCTTTTAGCATTTGTGTTTTGTTTTTGTTTGCCTTGCTTTTCTGGATTCTGCCATTCCCTGCTGGGGTGAGCTGATTCTCCTTTTGCCTGTTGCTCTGTCTTCAGAATATTCCTGAGTACTGACATAGTCTTTTTGAAGCCTAGCATCTTCAGGGCCTTTTTCACTGTCAGACTGTTGGCTCTTATTTTCATAGGGTTTTTCACGGATTGCAGACAGCAGCCTTCCTGTCCTTTCCTATCTAGTTAGCTTGGGCCCCGTCTTTGCTCAGTCTATCTTTCTGTCTGTGTTGTGTTCTTTCTTCTTGCTTCACCGTCATTATATGTGGGGGGCTGCCTTTTGCTTTGGGGTCTGCTCTGGGGCAGTTTAGATTTCCCTTTCTGTCTTTAGGCTATTTAATTCTCCGGCTGTGATCGAGGGGTCTAGGGCATCGTAGGAACCCCCCACGGCTACTGCTAGTTGTGTTGATAGGTTCAGGGGTCTGCAATCCGATAGCTGCCAACCTCTCTGGTTTTCTGGACTTAGCTAGCATTTCTGTTTTTGCCTCCTACGGTGACTCAATCATAACAGTGGAGGCTACATGGTTAGCCAGGTCCTATCTTAGTGCCATGGGATTTTCCATTTGGGGACTTAATTGCTTAACCCTTACGGCTATGAGGGATTGTTACTTGGGGTAAACTACTTTGGCTGTTACTTTTTGTTAGCCTGATGCCACAATTCCCGGTTCTTTGGTGTTTACTCTCATGCATTGTCTATATGTGCTATATTTTATCTTTTGTATGTATTAATAAAGACTATTCATTTTATGGAAAACTCCTGTGGTTCTCTGGTTTTCTACTATTGCAGTGGAGTGGCTAGCGCACTTTTAGGGTGTGTGTACACCTGGTGTAAGTTACTATGAGTCTGGTGGTTGTTATACTACTTACTTCTTGCTCTGTAGCATAGTAAAGGTATGTTCAATTTAGTTGAAATATTAAAGAATAATATTTATATAATGTCTTTTTTCAAGTTTGGTTTTAATCAGTGATTTTAAGAATCTTTCAAATATACCTTATAAAAGAAATTTGAAGGCTGGATCCATTGCACTGTATGTCAGTGCATCAGAAGGTTACCTCAGTCACACAGTGCACAGTTGATGAGCTGTGTCAGCTCTTAGTTTTTGGTACTGAGCTCCTCTGCCAGGACAAGGCAGAATAAGTTCAGTAACACTGGCACTTCCTTTAAGTGTTTACTACAGTGCTCCTTTTGCCCTGTCAGCTGCTTGCTGTCAGCTCAGTGACATCGGCAATTCTCAATGTTAGTTTGTCAGCTGCTTGCTCCTGTGTTGCCTGTGAGTGCTGACAATTCCAGAAAATGAGATCAATAATACTGAGAAGTGCCGATGTCACTAAGCATACAGGAACCAGATGACAAGTCAGAAGAAGATGTGTGGCAAACACTGAAGGGAAGTGCCGATGCTCCTGAGCGCCTTCTCCCATGTCATCTAATTGTCTTGTGTATCTGTGCTATATACTGAGGAAAACTGCTGACATCACTGAGCACACAGGAACCAGCTGACAGGGCAGGTGAGCTGTGTGAAGACTAACTGCTGACAGAGCTGGAGCACTGTGCACTGTGTGACTGAGGTGACCTGCAGATGCACTGACAAACAGTACATGGGATTCCCACTAGGCAGGGTCCCCTCCACCTTTAGAAAGCCGTATTCAGTATCTATGGAACTGAATATGGATTTGTTGAAAAAACAGCATAGGGGGACATCTATACATTTTGTGAATTTGGATTTCATTTATAAGGATTTCATTTAAAAGGTCTATTTGAAATATTATTAAAATTGCTTGCTCTACATTATTATTTAAGAAAAATTATACTGATATATGGAAGGTGGATCGATGGGTGGACCTGTTTGCAGTGGAGAGGCAGAGGTGTAGTGTACTGTGGGTGAACTGTTAAAGAAAAAGAGTGTAGTATTGTAGTCTGACCATTAGAGGGCAGTGAAGAGTGTAGGAAAGGGACTGAATAACTGCCATTGGTTGAAGAAACTGTCAGATCATGGTGGGCGGGGTTACCAGAACGGGAAGGATAAAAGGCTTAAGGAAGATTCTGGAAAGTCAGTCAGTGTGGGGAGCGCAACAGATTGGAGGCTCTGCTGAGGAGAGAGGACAGAGAAGAGGCTCCGTAGGGGACTGACAGTTGAGACGGTCACGGGGGGTGGCCCACACGACAGAAGCCACAGATGGAGATGACCTGAGATACCAAACGGACGATGTACTCAGATTGGTGAAGCGCTGTGGTAGATAGGCCTAGGGCAGCCACAGCAAAAAGAACCATGGAGGATGTTATGACTACAGGAAAAGAGAGTGAAGGTACCCGGGCATGTGTACGAAGAAGTGTGAAACTGCTGTGGTGTATTGCTGTGGTTGTCAGGAGGACGGCCAATAAAAGTGGACCTGTTGAACACCAATTCTGTCTCCATCTTGTATCTGTCTGCAGTAAGAAGCGAGTCACCCCCCTGTCGGTTACCCTACCTACACTGACAGTTACATTTAAATTAAAAAAAAGCCCTCAAAGGTATCCATTCCCTTTAACCCCGTTAACTCCGGGGCCATTTTCCATTTTTGCATTTTCATTTTTTGCTCCCCTTCTTCCCAGAGCCATAACATTTTTATTTTTTGATCAATATGGCAATGTAAGGGCTTGTTTTTTCCAAGACAAGTTGTCCTTTTGAATGACACCATTGGTTTTAACATATCTTGTACTGGAAAACGGGAAAAAAATTAGAGTGCAGTGAAATTCAAAAAAGTGCACTTCCACAGTTGTTTTTTTTTTACCATGTTCACGACATGATAAAACTGATCTGCCATTATGATTCCTCATGTCATTTCATGCTTACAGACAAGATACATGTATAGGTTGTTTTGTATTTAGGTGGTGAAAAAAAAATCCCAAATTTGTAAAAAAAAAAAAAATGGCTCCATTTTCTGAGACTTGTAAAGTCTCTACTTTTTGTGATCTAGAGCTGGCTGAGGGTTTATTTTTTGCGTGCCAAGCTGACGTTTTATTTATACCATTTTGGTACTGATAGGATCTTCTGATCTCCCATTATTTTATTTTATTGCAAATGTAGCGGCGACAAAGAAAACCGTAATTCTGACTATTTGAATTTTGTTCTTGTTACACTGTTTACTGATCATGTTAATTCTTTTGTATATTGATAGATTGGACGATTCTGAACACGGCGGTACCAAATATGTGGATATTTAATTTTTTTATTGTTTTAATTTGAATGGGGTGAAAGGGGGTGATTAGAACTTTTATATATTTTTTCTATATTTTTTAAAACTTTTTTTTACTTTTTGCATGATTCAATAGTCTTCAAGGGAGGCTAGAAGCTACAGTACTTTGATCGCCTCTGCTACACAGGAGAAAATCAGATCGCCTGCGTGTAGCTGAAATGCTCACATGCTGTGAGCGCCAACCATGAGGCGGTGCTCATAGCAATCTGGTAACGATAACCATAGAGGTCTGCTGCAGACTTCTGGTTGTTATGATGACCCATTGGTGACCCACGGTCATGTGACGGCATCACCTATGGGAGGGACTAGTGGCACGCTTCCTGTAAGCATGAGTTACATGCCACTGTCAGAGATTGACAGTGGCATTTAACCCCTTCCTGACATGAGACGTACTATCCCGTCCACGGTACCCGGGCCCGTATGACCGGGGACGGGATAGTACGTCTACCGCGATCAGCGGCGCCCACGTGGTGAGCGCCGCTGATCGCGGCCGGGTGTCAGCTGATTATCACAGCTGACACCCGGCACAATGTGTCAGGGGCGGTCACGGACCGCCCCCGACACGTTAACCCCTTGCACACCGCGATCAAACATGATCGCGGTGTACCGGGAGTTAAAGGGAAGCATCGGCAGGGAGGGGGCTCCCTCCGTGCTTCCCTGAGCCCCCCACGGCAGCGCAATGTGCAGCACTGCTGCGGGGGGCTCCTATCCTCCAGGCCCCCGAATCCAAGATGGCGACGGGGGCCTTCGGGGGCCTGGGGAAGCTGGCTTCCTCAGTGCCTGCAAAGCGCAGGCATGAGGAAGCCTTGTGCACTGCCTGTGACAGATTGCTGATCTGTCACAGTGATCTGTGATGTGACAGATCAGCGATCTGTCACAGGACAGTGATGTCCCACCTGGGACTATGTAATAAAGTAAAAAAAAATTAAAAAAAAAGTGTAAAAATAAATTTAAAAAAATCGCCAAATAAATTAGTAAAAAAAAAAAAAAATATTCCCCAATAAATTCATTTTTTTAAAATAATAAAAAAAAAAAACAATAAAAGTACACATATTAGGTATTGCCGCGTCCGTAACGACCTTCCCTATAAAACTGTCCCATTAGTTAACCCCTTTAGCGAACCCCTTAAAAAATAAAAATAAAAAACGAAGCAAAAAATAATGATTTATTATCATACCGCCAAACAAAAAGTGCAATAACGCGCGATCAAAAAGACACATATAAATATCCATGGTACCACTGAAAACGTCATCTTGTCCCGCAAAAAACAAGCCGCCACACAGCATCATCAGCGAAAAAATAAAAAAGTTATAACTCGCAGAATAAAGCGATGCAAAAATAATTATTTTTTATATAAAATAGTTTTCATTGCATAAAACCGACAAAAACATAAAAAAACGACCTAAATGAGGTATCGCTGTAACCGTACTGACCCGAAGAATAAAACCGCTTTATCAATTTTACCGCACGCGGAACGGTGTAAACGCACCCCCCCCAAAAGAAATTCATGAAACGCTGGTTTTTGTTCATTCTGCGTCCCAAAAATCGGAATAAAAAGCGATCAAAAAATTTCACGTGCCCGAAAATGGTACCAATAAAAACATCAACTCGTCCCGCAAAAAATAAGACCTCACATGACTCGGTGGGTCAAAATACGGAAAAATTATAGCTCTCAATATGTGGTGATGCAAAAACTATTTTTACAATAAAAAGCGTCTTTTAGCGTGCGACAGCTGCCAAACATAAAAACCGCCATAAATAGTAAATCAAACCCCCCGTTATCACCCCTTTAGTTAGGGAAAAATAATAAAATAAAAAAAATGTATTTATTTCCATTTTTCCATTAGGGTTAGGGCTAGGGTTAGGGCTAGGGGTGTGTTGGGTTAGGGCTAGGGTTAGGGCTAGGGCTAGGGTTAGGGCTAGGGTTAGGGCTAGGGTTAGGGCTAGGGTTAGGGCTAGGGTTAGGGGCATGTTGGGGTTCGGGTTGGAGTTAGAATTGGGGGTTTCCACTGTTTGGGCACATCAGGGGCTCTCCAAATGCAACATGGCGTCTGATCTCAATTCCAGCCAATTCTGAGTTGAAAAAGTCAAATGGTGCTCCTTCCCTTCCAAGCTCTGCTATGCGCCCAAACAGTGTTTTACCCCCTCATGTAGGGCATCAGCCTACTCAGGACAAATTGCAAAACAATTTTTGGGGTCCAATTTCTCCTGTTACCCTTAGGAAAATAAAAAATTGGGGGCAAAAATATCATTTTTGTGGAAAAAAATGATTTTTTTATTTTCACGTCCGAGTGTTATAAACTTCTGTGAAGCACTTGGGGGTTCAAAGTGCTCACCACACATCTAGATAAGTTCCGTGGGGGGTCTAGTGTCCAAAATGGGGTCACTTGTGGGGAGTTTCAATAGTTTAGGTACATCAGGGGCTCTCCAAACGCACATGACACCCGCAGACCATTCCATCAAAGTCTGCATTCCAAAACGTCACTGCTTCCCTTCCGAGCCCCGACGTGTGTCCATACAGTAGTTTTCTCCCACATATGGGGTGTCAGCGTACTCAGGACAAATTGGACAACAACTTTTGGGGTCCAATTTCTCCTGGTACCCTTGGGAAAATAAAAAAAATGGTGACTAAAATATCATGTTTGTGGAAAAAATACGAATTTTTTATTTTCACGCCCGGGCGTTGTAAACTTCTGTGAAGCACTGGGGGGGTCAAAGTGCTCACCACATATCTAGATAAGTTCCTTGGGGGGTCTAGTTTACAAAATGGTGTCATTTGTGGGGGGTTTCCACTGTTTAGGTACATTAGGGGCTCTCCAAAGGCAATATGACACCCGCAGACCATTCCATCAAAGTCTGCATTCCAAAACGTCACTACTTCCCTTCCGAGCCCCGACGTGTGCCCATACAGTAGTTTTCTCCCACATATGGGGTATCAGCATACTCAGGACAAATTGGACAACAACTTTTGGGGTCCAATTTCTCCTGGTACCCTTGGGAAAATAAAAAAATGGTGACTAAAAGATCATGTTTGTGGAAAAAATACGAATTTTTTATTTTCACGCCCGGGCGTTGTAAACTTCTGTGAAGCACTGGGGGGGTCAAAGTGCTCACCACACATCTAGATAAGTTCCTTGGGGGGTCTAGTTTACAAAATGGTGTCATTTGTGGGGGGTTTCCACTGTTTAGGTACATTAGGGGCTCTCCAAAGGCAATATGACACCCGCAGACCATTCCATCAAAGTCTGCATTCCAAAACGTCACTACTTCCCTTCCGAGCCCCGACGTGTGCCCATACAGTAGTTTTCTCCACATATGGGGTATCAGCATACTCAGGACAAATTGGACAACAACTTTTGGGGTCCAATTTCTCCTGGTACCCTTGGGAAAATAAAAAAATGGTGACTAAAAGATCATGTTTGTGGAAAAAATACGAATTTTTTATTTTCACGCCCGGGCGTTGTAAACTTCTGTGAAGCACTGGGGGGGTCAAAGTGCTCACCACACATCTAGATAAGTTCCTTGGGGGGTCTATTTTACAAAATGGTGTCATTTGTGGGGGGTTTCCACTGTTTAGGTACATTAGGGGCTCTCCAAAGGCAACATGACACCCGCAGACCATTCCATCAAAGTCTGCATTCCAAAACGTCACTACTTCCCTTCCGAGCCCCGACGTGTGCCCATACAGTAGTTTTCTCCCACATATGGGGTATCAGCATACTCAGGACAAATTGGACAACAACTTTTGGGGTCCAATTTCTCCTGGTACCCTTGGGAAAATAAAAAAATGGTGACTAAAAGATCATGTTTGTGGAAAAAATACGAATTTTTTATTTTCACACCCGGGCGTTGTAAACTTCTGTGAAGCACTGGGGGGGTCAAAGTGCTCACCACACATCTAGATAAGTTCCTTAGGGGGTCTAGTTTCCAAAATGGTGTCATTTGTGGGGGGTTCCACTGTTTTGGTACATCAGGAGTTTTCCAAACGCGACATGGTGTCCGATCTCAATTCCAGCCAAAAACGTCAAATGGCGCTGCTTCCCTTCTGAGCTCTGCCATGCCCCCAAATAGTGGTTTACCCCCACATGTGGGGTATCAGCGTACTCAGGACAAATTGCACAATAACTTTTAGGGTCCTGTTACCCTTGGAAAAATAAGAATTGAGGGTGAAAAGATCATTTTTGTGGAAAAAATATGATTTTTTAATTGTATGGCTTTATGTTATAAACTTCTGTGAAGCCCATGGGGGTTCAAAGTTCTCACCACACATCTAGATAAGTTCCTTAGGGTGTCTAGTTTCCAAAATGGTGTCATTTGTGGGGGGTTTCCACTGTTTTGGTACATCAGGGGTTTTCCAAACGCGACATGGTGTCCGATCTCAATTCCAGCCAAAAACGTCAAATGGCGCTGCTTCCCTTCCGAGCTCTGCCATGCGCCCAAATAGTGGTTTACCCCCACATGTGGGGTATCATCGTACTCAGGACAAATTGCACAATAACTTTTAGGGTCCTGTTACCCTTGGAAAAATAAGAATTGAGGGTGAAAAGATCATTTTTGTTGAAAAAATATGATTTTTTAATTGTATGGCTTTATGTTATAAACTTCTGTGAAGCCCATGGGGGTTCAAAGTTCTCACCACACATCTAGATAAGTTCCTTAGGGGGTCTAGTTTCCAAATTGGTGTCATTTGTGGGGGGTTTCCACTGTTTTGGTACATCAGGGGTTTTCCAAACGCGACATGGTGTCCGATCTCAATTCCAGCCAAAAACGTCAAATGGCGCTGCTTCCCTTCCGAGCTCTGCCATGCGCCCAAATAGTGGTTTACCCCCACATGTGGGGTATCAGCGTACTCACGACAAATTGCACAATAACTTTTAGGGTCCTGTTACCCTTGGGAAAATAAAAATTGGGGTGAAAAGATCATTTTTGTGGAAAAAATATGATTTTTTAATTGTACCGCTGTACGTTATAAACTTCTGTAAAGCCCTTGTGGGTTCAAAGTTCTCACCACATATCTAGATAAGTTCCTTGGGGGGTCTAGTTTCCAAAATGGGGTCACTTGTAGGGTGTTTCCACTGTTTAGGTACATCAGGGACTCTCCAAACGTGACATGGCGTCCAATCTGAATTCCAGCCAATTTTGCATTGAAAAAGTCAAACGGCGCTCCTTCCATTCTGAGCTCTGCCATGCGCCGAAACAGTCGTTCCCCCCCACATATCAGGTATCTGCGTACTCAGGACAAATTGCACAATAACTTTTGCAGTTCAATTTCTCCTGTTACCCTTGGTAAAATAAAAAAAATTGAACCTGAAGTATTTTTTTTATGAAAAAAAGTTAGATGTTCATTTTTTTTAAATATTCAAAAAAATTCCTGTGACGCACCTAAAGGGTTAATAAACTTCTTGAATGTGGTTTTGAGCACCTTAAGGGGTGCAGTTTTTAGAATGGTGTCACTTTTGTGTATTTTCTATCATATAGACCCCTCAAAGTGGCTTCAAATGTGATGTGGTCCTAAAAATAAAATGGTGTTGTAAAAATGAGAAATCGCTGGTCAACTTTTAACCCTTATAACTTCCTAACAAAAAAAAATTTTGGTTCCAAAATTGTGCTGATGTAAAGTAAACATGTGGGAAATGTTAGTTATCAAGTTTTTTGTGTGCCGTATCTCTGTGATTTAAGGGCATAAAAATTCAAAGTTGGAAAATTGCGAAATTTTCAAAATTTTCGCCAAATTTCCGTTTTTCTCACAAATAAACGCAAGTTATTTGAATGAAATTTTACCACTAACATGAAGTACAATATGTCACGAGAAAACAATGTCAGAATCACCGGGATCCATGGAAGCGTTCCAGAGTTATGACCTCATAAAGGTACAGTGGTCAGAATTGTAAAAATTGGCCCGGTCATGAACGTGCAAACCACCCTTGGGGGTGAAGGGGTTAACTAGTTATCAGCCATGGGTGAATCGCAATTTCACCTGCGGCTGTTGTGGGCACATGTCAGCTGTATAGATCAGCTGTCATGTGCCTGGAATGGTGTGGGCTAAGCGCTGTAGCCTGCATCAAACAGGGGGAGTCCGACATGTGCATACTATTACTAAACATGTCAGAGAGGGTTAAAGTTTAGCTATCACATTATTTAACTGATAGGTACCTCCTAACGTGTGTCGCACTGAGTTTCTCCCTTAGTGCATGCTCTTTGAGTTTGGACTCTTTCAGCTTGTACTTTCTATTCAGCCTGCACACCATAATGTGCAAGCATTAGACCCAGGCAGGGGTTCAATGGTTCAGCTTACTGGATAAAATACTGTCGTCTTCTGGGCAGTGCGATACAGATTGACTTTTTGAGTGATCGTGGGGGGATCTAAGCCCCCCTAAACCACCAATCTTCTACACATATTAGGTATAGGAGTGACTTATACGTACTCTCATCTGATAAATTCTTTTATGAAACCCTATTATTTTTATTTGACAAGTCTCCACAGTGCTCCAAGTGTAAAGACTGTAATCAGTTCTTGTCTTTTCAGCTTATGCGCATTTGTTCCATCCAATCAAGTGTCAACGGATGTCCAGATGTAGCCTTTCTAGTGGATAACAGCTAATTATTGAGAGTTGACAAAGAAGTCGTCCTGCATTTACTGTAGCTGCTTGCCAAGAAAACTTGTGTTAATGAACAAAAAAGTTAAAACAATCCCTGCGTTTAGTCTAATATTGCTGTTACGCAGATTGCACGTGAGGATGCAGACACTAGAGAGGATGCAGGGTTTTTTTGAAGTCCATAACCTTGGTGATACATGGGTCTGCATAGAAGCTGCATACCCAAAATGTCAAAACATTTATTTAAGGCTTATTGCTATATTATACACTGTACATATCCTGTAAAAATATAATTGTTATTATAGAATAAACACGTTGTTATACTCATATCCCAGACAAAACAGCATCTTACAGGTCTGCGAACGCTATTAATTCTAATGGATCAGCATTCTGTATACTCCACTGAAAGTACAGTGGTAGCTGTTTGTAAAGCAGCTGTATTGCACATCTGGTCTTCAGTGATTATGCTGATGTTGAGATGAACTTCAATGTTCATTCTGCTGTGCTTCACTAACCTAGCCCATGAGACATAAAACAGCTTAACGCAATAATCAGTGTGTGAACTCTCTCCTGACATGCACAGGATTATTGAGGAATATGAAGCATGCTTTACTTTCTATTATACTCATTTCATTTTTCTGGCTGCAGAACATTGTGTAATAGACTCCTAAGAAAATCTTCTAGACTAACATTTTCTCCTGGGAAAATATCATTACTGCACCTCATTACAGGAAACCATACAAAAGTTTAGATGCTCTGCTGTTTTCTCTTTGTTATTCCCATATTGGAGCTGTAACCATTTTTCAGTGGCTAGATCATAATAATATTGATTTTGATGGTGGACAGCTATGTGCTACAATCTTCCTGCATGTTCGCAATTTACTTTCCAACTTGCTCTTCATAGCTTTTACAAGTTTGTATCTGAAAATGATATTCTTTTGAGGGAACTACTGTATCTTGAAAATGCTAGAACATTGAACTTTATATTTCCCAAAATAAAGTGGCCATAAAATGTTATATTTCAGTGTTTTTCTAGTTTATTTATCTTCCTTGGACTGTTGGTTCTTATTTGGAGACTTGTCAGCTGTAAAAATAATTTCTGGTCAGCAAGTACCAACGATTCATCCTCTAGATCACTAATCTCAGAGCTGGCTTTTAAAAAATGTTAACATTAAAGGGAATTGCTATTTAATCTGACAGCAGCATGATGTAGGGATGGAGACTCTGAATACAGCGATGTGTGACTTAGTTTTCTGGGTGAAGCAGTTATGATAGGATCACAGTTTTCTCTGCTGCAGAACTCAATAGTTGAGCTGTGTATAACCTTAACCCCTTCCCGACCTTTGACGCCACGTAGGCGTCATTAAAGTCGGTGCCAATCAGACCTGTGACGCCTATGTGGCATCATGGAGAGATCGCGTTTCTGCAGGTCGGGTTACCGGGGCCAAGAAAGGTCACCTGACCCACAGGTACAGGAAGACTTGTACTTCACCCCAGGGGGTGGCTTTGCCCCCCCTGTGGCTACGATCGCTCTGATTGGCTGTTTCACATTCAACAGCCAATCAGAGCAATTGTAATATTTCACTAATGAAACTTGGTGAAATATTACAATCCAGCCATGGCCGATGCTGCAATATCATTGGCCATGGCTGGAGACCACGATCTGCCCCCCCCACGACTGATGGGGTGATCTGCCCCCGCCACCAACTGACAGCGGCAATCTGCAGCAGCCGTCAGTATTTGCTCCCCTCCCCTCTTCACCTCTCTGCTCCCCCGTTTTCCGATTCCCCCCTTCCCCTAGTACCTCCCAAGTCCCAGTACCTCCCGGTGTCCCTCTGTATTCCCCCATGGGCGCTGTCATCTTCCAAATGTCGGGTGCATGCTCAGTGCGCCCGCCGAATCTGCCGGCAGGCAGATTCATTCCAGGTACATTTTGATCACTGTGAAAAACCCTATCACAGTAATCAAAATAAAAAAAGTAAATTAACCCCCCTTTATCACCTCAATAGGTAGAGGAAAATATTGAAATAAAGAAAATATATTTATTTTTATTTTTCCATTATGGTTAGGGTTAGAATTAGGGTTAGGGTTGGAATTAGGGTTGGGGTTGGAATTAAGGTTATGGTTGGAATTAGGGTTAAGATTAGGAGTGTGTTGGGGTTAGGGTTGGGATTAGGGTTAGGCTTGTGGTTCGGGTTATGGTTAGGGTTGGGATTAGGGTTAGGAGTGTGTTGGGGTTAGGGTTGTGGTTAAGGGTGTGTTGGTGTTACGGTTGAGTTAGAATTGAGGGGTTTCTTCTATATAGGCACATCAGGGGGTCTCCAAAAGTGACATGGCGCCACCATTGATTCCAGCCAATGATCACCACACATCTAGATAAGATCCTCATGGGGTCTAGTTTCCAAAATAAGGTCACTTGTGGGGGAGCTCCAATGTTTAGGCACACAAGGGCTCTCCATACGTGACATGGTCTCTGCTAATGATTGGAGCTAATTTTCCATTCAAAAAGTCAAATCGTGCTCCTTCCCTTCTGAGCCCTGCCGTGCGCCCAAGCAGTGGTTTATGACCACATATGAGGTATCAATGTACTCAGGAGAATTTGACCAGCAAATTTTAGGATCCATTTTATCCTGTTGCCCATGTGAAAATGAAAAAATTGAGGCTGAAAGAAAATTTTTGTGAGAAAAAGTACTTTTTCATTTTTACAGATCAATTTGTGACGCTTCTGGGGGTTCAAAGTGCTCACTATGCATCTAGATAAGTTTCTTAGGGGATCTAGTTTCCAAAATGGGTTCATTTGTGGGGGAGCTCCAAAGCTTAGGCACACAGGAGCTCTCCAAACACGACATGGTGTCCGCTAACGATTGGAGCTCATTTTCGATTCAAAAATGGCGCTCCTTCCCTTCCAAGCTCTGCCATGTGCCCCAAACAGTGGTTCCCCCTACAGATGGGGTTTTAGAGTACTCAGGACAAATTGTACAACAAAATTTGGGGTCCACTTTCTCCTTTTACCCTTGGGGAAAAAAATTGTTGCTAAAAGATCATTTTTGTGACTAAAAAGTTAAATATTCATTTTTTCCTTCCATGTTGCTTCTGCTGCTGTGAAACACCTGAAGGGGTTAATAAACGTCTTGAATGTGGCTTTGATCAGCTTGAGGGGTTTAGTTTTTAGAATGGTTTCACTTTTGAGTATTTTCAGCCATATAGACCCCTCAAACTAACTTCAAATGTGAGGTGGAGCCTAAAAAAGATGGTTTTGTAAATTTTGTTGTAAAAATGAGAAATCGCTGGTCAACTTTTAATCCTTATAACTTACTAACACAAAAAAATTAGTTTTCAAAATTGTGGTGATGCACAGTAGACATGTGAAAAATGTTATTTATTAACTATTTTGTGTCACATAACTCTCTGGTTTAACAGAATAAAAATTCAAAATTTAAAAATTGCTAAATTTTCAAAATTTTTGCCAAATTTCTGAGTTTTTCACAAATAAACGCAAAAATTATTGACCTATGTTTACTAGAGTTGAGCGAAACGGGTCGAAAAAATTCAAAAGTCGCCGACTTTTGGCAAAGTCGGGTTTCATGAAACGAAACCCGACCCTAGGATGAGGTCGGCCACGAGGTCGGCGACTTACGCGCCAAAGTCGCGTTTCAAAAGTTTGTTTTGCGCTCTTTTTCAGCCAATCAGGATCCACGGACACTGTGGGCAACGTGATGACCTAGGCACGGGTCACCACCATCTTTCGGAAGGGCATGCAAGTGATTGGCTTGCTTTGGTGGGCGTCACAGGGGGTATAAAAGGGCGTGCACGCCGACCGCCATCTTACTTCTGCCGATCTTAGTATAGGGAGAGGTTGCTGCTGATTCTGTAGGGAGAGCGTTAGGCAGGGAAGAAGACAAAAAAAACTGCTTCTGCTGCTAGCGATTTGGCCTGCACAACACACAAGTCACTGTGTGTGCAGTGCAAGGGGAGGCTATATTGTGGTGTATCAGTGGTGTTGGTTGTTGGGCTGCCTTTTAAGGCTTCCTGACACGCTGGCATTGCTGTTTACCCACTGCTCCGCAAACTGCTTTTTTAAAAGCAATCCAATCTCCCTTATCCTCTAGTCACTTTTGTCACAGCTGTGCCATCGAGCGTGTTACATAGCGCTCAGATATCAGTGGGCCTCACACAATCCACAAGTGTCCAGTGTCCAAAAGTGTGCGCAGAGATTCAAAATCTCCATTATCCTCTCGTCACTTTGGTCACAGGCAGCTGTGCCATCGAGCGTGTCACATAGCGCTCAGATATCAGTGGGCCTCACACAATCCACAAGTGTCCAGTGTCCAAAAGTGTGCGCAGAGATTCAAAATCTCCATTATCCTCTCGTCACTTTGGTCACAGACAGCTGTGCCATCGAGCGTGTCACATAGCGCACAGATACCAGTGGGCCTCACACAATCCACAAGTGTCCAGTGTCCAAAAGTGCGCGCAGAGATTCAAAATCTCCATTATCCTCTCGTCACTTTGGTCACAGGCAGCTGTGCCATCGAGCGTGTCACATAGCGCTGAGATATCAGTGGGCCTCACACAATCCACAAGTGTCCAGTGTCCAAAAGTGCGCGCAGAGATTCAAAATCTCCATTATCCTCTCGTCACTTTGGTCACAGGCAGCTGTGCCATCGAGCGTGTCACATAGTGCTCAGATATCAGTGGGCCTCACACAATCCACAAGTGTCCAGTGTCCAAAAGTGTGCGCAGAGATTCAAAATCTCCATTATCCTCTCGTCACTTTGGTCACAGGCAGCTGTGCCATCGAGCGTGTCACATAGCGCTCAGATATCAGTGGGCCTCACACAATCCACAAGTGTCCAGTGTCCAAAAGTGTGCGCAGAGATTCAAAATCTCCATTATCCTCTCGTCACTTTGGTCACAGGCAGCTGTGCCATCGAGCGTGTCACATAGCGCTCAGATATCAGTGGGCCTCACACAATCCACAAGTGTACAGTGTCCAAAAGTGTGCGCAGAGATTCAAAATCTCCATTATCCTCTCGTCACTTTGGTCACAGGCAGCTGTGCCATCGAGCGTGTCACATAGCGCTCAGATATCAGTGGGCCTCACACAATCCACAAGTGTCCAGTGTCCAAAAGTGTGCGCAGAGATTCAAAATCTCCATTATCCTCTCGTCACTTTGGTCACAGACAGCTGTGCCATCGAGCGTGTCACATAGCGCACAGATACCAGTGGGCCTCACACAATCCACAAGTGTCCAGTGTCCAAAAGTGAGCGCAGAGATTCAAAATCTCCATTATCCTCTCGTCACTTTGGTCACAGGCAGCTGTGCCATCGAGCGTGTCACATAGCGCTCAGATATCAGTGGGCCTCACACAATCCACAAGTGTCCAGTGTCCAAAAGTGTGCGCAGAGATTCAAAATCTCCATTATCCTCTCGTCACTTTGGTCACAGGCAGCTGTGCCATCGAGCGTGTCACATAGCGCTCAGATATCAGTGGGCCTCACACAATCCACAAGTGTCCAGTGTCCAAAAGTGTGCGCAGAGATTCAAAATCTCCATTATCCTCTCGTCACTTTGGTCACAGGCAGCTGTGCCATCGAGCGTGTCACATAGCGCTCAGATATCAGTGGGCCTCACACAATCCACAAGTGTCCAGTGTCCAAAAGTGTGCGCAGAGATTCAAAATCTCCATTATCCTCTCGTCACTTTGGTCACAGGCAGCTGTGCCATCGAGCGTGTCACATAGCGCTCAGATATCAGTGGGCCTCACACAATCCACAAGTGTCCAGTGTCCAAAAGTGTGCGCAGAGATTCAAAATCTCCATTATCCTCTCGTCACTTTGGTCACAGACAGCTGTGCCATCGAGCGTGTCACATAGCGCACAGATACCAGTGGGCCTCACACAATCCACAAGTGTCCAGTGTCCAAAAGTGCGCGCAGAGATTCAAAATCTCCATTATCCTCTCGTCAATTTGGTCACAGGCAGCTGTGCCATCGAGCGTGTCACATAGCGCTCAGATATCAGTGGGCCTCACACAATCCACAAGTGTCCAGTGTCCAAAAGTGTGCGCAGAGATTCAAAATCTCCATTATCCTCTCGTCACTTTGGTCACAGGCAGCTGTGCCATCGAGCGTGTCACATAGCGCTCAGATATCAGTGGGCCTCACACAATCCACAAGTGTCCAGTGTCCAAAAGTGTGCGCAGAGATTCAAAATCTCCATTATCCTCTCGTCACTTTGGTCACAGGCAGCTGTGCCATCGAGCGTGTCACATAGCGCTCAGATATCAGTGGGCCTCACACAATCCACAAGTGTCCAGTGTCCAAAAGTGTGCACAGAGATTCAAAATCTCCATTATCCTCTCGTCACTTTGGTCACAGGCAGCTGTGCCATCGAGCGTGTCACATAGCGCTCAGATATCAGTGGGCCTCACACAATCCACAAGTGTCCAGTGTCCAAAAGTGTGCGCAGAGATTCAAAATCTCCATTATCCTCTCGTCACTTTGGTCACAGGCAGCTGTGCCATCGAGCGTGTCACATAGCGCTCAGATATCAGTGGGCCTCACACAATCCACAAGTGTCCAGTGTCCAAAAGTGTGCGCAGAGATTCAAAATCTCCATTATCCTCTCGTCACTTTGGTCACAGGCAGCTGTGCCATCGAGCGTGTCACATAGCGCTCAGATATCAGTGGGCCTCACACAATCCACAAGTGTCCAGTGTCCAAAAGTGTGCGCAGAGATTCAAAATCTCCATTATCCTCTCGTCACTTTGGTCACAGGCAGCTGTGCCATCGAGCGTGTCACATAGCGCTCAGATATCAGTGGGCCTCACACAATCCACAAGTGTCCAGTGTCCAAAAGTGTGCGCAGAGATTCAAAATCTCCATTATCCTCTCGTCACTTTGGTCACAGGCAGCTGTGCCATCGAGCCTGTCACATAGCGCTCAGATATCAGTGGGCCTCACACAATCCAAAAGTGTCCACTGTCCACAAGTGTGTGCAGAAATTCTAAATCTCCCCTGTCCTATAGACACCTTGTACCATGTTTTACATTACTATATAGTTTGTTGGATTTTGTCTACATTTCTACCAAAAATGAGGAAGGCTGGTGGAAGAGGCCGTGGAATTGGGCGGGGGTTGGCAGCTGGTAATGATGGTGTTGGTGGTGGATCTGATGGTAGTGGCAAGAGCAAAATAGGACCGAATGCAGGAGGTGCTGACCCTGCGTCATCGTCTGGCTACATAAGGCCTCGAACGCTTAGTTTTCTAGGAGTTGGCAAACCGCTTTTAAGGGCAGAGCATCAGGAAAAAGTTTTGTCTTACATTGCTGACTCAGCCTCCAGCTCTATCGCCTCCTCTTCTTCAGTTGTAAAAAGTAAAAGCACTGAGTCGTCATTGGAGGCTCATGTTCATGAACCACACCTTTCCTTGTGTCCTTCACCCCAACCAAGATTGAAGGATGACGCAGGCCATACTACTGATTACTCCATGGAGCTGTTTTCACATACCATGCCTGGATTATCAAGTGAAATGGTGAATTACCCAGGCCAAGATGAATCTGACATGGAGTGCACTGATGCACAGCCGCTGATGGATGATTCTGCTGGTACATTCACTCAGAGCACTACATTGTCCTCGCAGTGTACAGAGCCAGATTTTGACCCTGATGAGACTCAGGTGCCCCTTCCCGCACACTATACCACCATACACGGTGACACAGAGAAAGGTGCACATGACATAGAAGAGGAGGTGATGGATGACCCAGTTGTTGACCCAGATTGGCATCCGTTGGGGGAAGAGGGTGCTGCTTCCAATAGCTCAGATGAGGAGCATCCACAGCAGACATCGACATCGCAACAGCTGTTATCTGGCAGGCCCGGAGCACTCCAAAGACAGGTTCCAAACATCAAAAGAGTTGCTGGACAGCTTGCCCAGAGGGTCAAAAGATCACAGCGTGCTAGGCCGCAAAATGTCTGCCAAAGTAGGAAGAGTGCAGTGTGGCACTTTTTTGAACAAAATCCTCATGATCAGGCCAAGGTTATCTGTAAGAAGTGCGCAAAGACCTTTAGCCGAGGGAAAAATCTGAAAAATTTGAATACCAGTTGCATGCTTAGACATTTAACCAGCATGCACTTGCAAGCGTGGACACAACACCAAACCTCAAGTGCCACATGTGCAACTGATCACAACGAAGGTAGTCAGCAACGCTACATTGTTTCCCCCACTGTAAGCCCACCGGTTAGCACAGCAGCAAATGTTGAGGTGTCGTTGCAAGACCACAGCAGTCAGGGAATCCCACTGTTATATCAACGAAAGACTGATTCTAGGCCATCAGAAAGAACACCAACTCCATCACCATCATCAACCCTCTCTCAGTCCGCCCTGTCCACCGCTACTTCCACCATATGCAGCTCTCAAGTTCAGCTCACCCTCCCAGACACTATGAGTAGGTCAAGAAAGTACTCAGTCTCTCATCCGCGTACACTGGGTTTGAACGCCCACATTGCCAAACTAATCTCGTTTGAGATGATGCCCTTTCGGTTGGTGGAAAGCACAGCCTATGCAGTACCACGCTATGACCTACCCAGTCACCACTTCTTCTCTCGCAAAGCCATCCCAGCCCTCCACCATCATGTGAAAGACCGCATTGTCCATGCACTCAAGCAGTCAGTGAGCGGAAAGGTGCACCTCACAACTGATGCATGGTCCAGTCGGCATGGCCAGGGCCGTTACGTGTCCATCACTGCGCACTGGGTTAATGTGGTGGATGCAGGGTCCACAGGGGACAGCGGTGGTGGGACAGTGCTGCCTAGCCCACGGTATAGGAAACAGTTGGCTGTAGGCGTTCGACCCTCCTCCAGAAGCGAAAGCTCGTCCACAGAGCGCAGTCGTACGAGCACTCCATCTGCAGCTGCCACTGTTGCACACGATGTGTCCCCCTATCGAGCAGCTAGTGGAAAGCGTCAGCAGGCTGTGTTGCAGATGATGTGTTTGGGCGACAGACACACCGCCGAGGTGCTGGCCGAGTACTTGAAGCGACAAACTGAGTCATGGCTGGGCAGTGTACATTTTGAGGCAGGCAAGGTAGTTAGTGATAACGGCCGTAATTTTGTGGCAGCCATAGCCCTTTCAAAACTCAGCCACATACCTTGCTTGGCTCACACCTTGAACCTGGTGGTGCAGTGCTTCCTCAAAAATTATCCGGAGTTATCAGCCCTGCTCCAGAAGGTGCGAAGACTTTGCGCGCACATCCGCCGGTCGCCTGTACACTCTGTTCGTATGCAGAAGCTGCAGCGATTGCTCCACCTTCCCAACCACCGCCTCATTATCGACATTGCAACAAGGTGGAACTCCACCCTGCACATGGTGGAGCGGCTGTGCGAGCAGAGGCAGGCCATAATGCATTTGTGGGAGGATACACGGCCAGGCACTTTGAGAGCAGACATGGAGTTGACAGGCGTGCAGTGGTCGAAGCTGAAAGACCTTTGTAAAGTCCTTCAGTGTTTTGAGTAATGCACACGGCTGGTAAGCGCAGACGACGCCATCCTAAGCATGAGCATCCCACTTATGCGTCTGCTCATGCAAACTTTGACGCACCTTAAGGAGCAGGCGTCTGCAGCCAATGTTGATGAGGAGGAAGAGGAGGAGGGAATCCTTGATGACATTCAGCCATTGTCTGCTCAGGGACCTCTCCTGGACGAGGTGGAGGAAGAAGAGGAGGAGGAGGAGGATGATGGGGATGATTACTTAGGGGAGGAGGATGCATCTCGTGGGGCAAGTGAAAATGTTGGCGTGGCAAGGTCTGGTACAGGGTTTGTGCGTGACTGGAGGGATGTGGATTTGCCAGAAAGTGCTCCTCCACCCAGCACTCGCAGTGCATCATTGACACCGGGAACATTGGCCCACATGTCAGATTATGCCTTGTGGATCCTAAAAAGGGACCCCCGCATTGCCAAAATGATGAACGATGACGACTACTGGTTGGCCAGCATCCTGGATCCACGCTATAAAGGCAAATTACAAAACATCATGCCACAGGAGAACCTTGACCTAATATTGGCTAATAAACAAGCAACTCTGGTAAATCGGTTGCTTGAGGCATTCCCAGCACACAGCAGCGGTGATGGTTCTCACATGAGCCGAACGGGCCGGGGGCAGCTTGGCAGAGGTGTTCGTGGTGCACACAGCAGAAGTGGCGTTGGAGACAGGGGTTTCATGACAATGTTGTGGACTGATTTTTCAAATACCGCTCACACAACTGGTAATACTGCATCGATGGAAAGTGACAGGAGACAGCAGTTGTCAACTATGGTTACAAACTACTTTTCCTCCCATATCGATGTTCTCCCACACAGGTCATTCCCCTTTGACTATTGGGCCGCTAAACTGGACACCTGGCCTGAATTGGCCCAATATGCCTTACAGGAGCTCGCTTGCCCAGCTGCAAGTGTGCTATCGGAAAGAGTCTTCAGTGCAGCTGGATCAATCCAGACAGAAAAAAGGACCCGTCTGTCAACCCAAAATGTGGATGATCTAACCTTCATTAAAATGAACCACGCATGGGTTTCCAAGGATTTTGTCCCACCTTCCCCTGATGACACATAGGGTGACAGAAAAATGGCTTGCTTTGGTCCACCTCTTCCTGGTACTTCACCTATTTCGCCTTTTGCATCAGCTGAATGTCCAACATCAACATATGCCACTTTCTAAAACTCCCTAACTGTGCTGCCTCCCCCCCCATGGCCGGGGTCACCACCTAGCGCACGACACCGTGCGAGTGCCGTTGCCCTGGACAGGTGGGTAGGCCGACTCTTGGGCGCGGGCACTGGCACAGGGTCCCTCATAGTGCAATCAAGTGTCTCTGACGGTGGTGGTGCACACCCGCCGTCAGACACACCGCTGTACTATGAGGGGCCCAGTGCCAGTACCGACGCCCACGAGTGGGCCCCCCTTGCTTGGGCAGGGCCCCAGCATTTGCAATCTTTACCTCTACCTGCTCCTCCTCTGTGTAATCTGGGCCGTCAAATCCATACTGTGCCTGACACCGTCTGAGCCTGCCTCCTGAGACATATATTTTGAATGTGTACGCTATCCATACATGTTATCCAGGGATACGGTACCCTTTCTAACCTTTGTGCAATCACGTGCAATCCATACTGGGCCTAACACCGTCTGAGCCTGCCTCATGCTGTATAGACATATATTTTGAATGTGTACGCTATCCATACATGTTATCCGGGGATACGGTACCCTTTCTAACCTTTGTGCAATCACGTGCAATCCATACTGGGCCTAACACCGTCTGAGCCTGCCTCATGCTGTATAGACATATATTTTGAATGTGTACGCTATCCATACATGTTATCCGGGGATACGGTACCCTTTCTAACCTTTGTGCAATCACGTGCAATCCATACTGGGCCTAACACCGTCTGAGCCTGCCTCATGCTGTATAGACATATATTTTGAATGTGTACGCTATCCATACATGTTATCCGGGGATACGGTACCCTTTCTAACCTTTGTGCAATCACGTGCAATCCATACTGGGCCTAACACCGTCTGAGCCTGCCTCATGCTGTATAGACATATATTTTGAATGTGTACGCTATCCATACATGTTATCCAGGGATACGGTACCCTTTCTAACCTTTGTGCAATCACGTGCAATCCATACTGGGCCTAACACCGTCTGAGCCTGCCTCATGCTGTATAGACATATATTTTGAATGTGTACGCTATCCATACATGTTATCCAGGGATACGGTACCCTTTCTAACCTTTGTGCAATCACGTGCAATCCATACTGGGCCTGACACCGTCTGAGCCTGCCTCCTGAGACATATATTTTGAATGTGTACGCTATCCATACATGTTATCCAGGGATACGGTACCCTTTCTAACCTTTGTGCAATCACGTGCAATCCATACTGGGCCTGACACCGTCTGAGCCTGCCTCCAGAGACATATATTTTGAATGTGTACGCTATCCATACATGTTATCCAGGGATACGGTACCCTTTCTAACCTTTGTGCAATCACGTGCAATCCATACTGGGCCTAACACCGTCTGAGCCTGCCTCATGCTGTATAGACATATATTTTGAATGTGTACGCTATCCATACATGTTATCCGGGGATACGGTACCCTTTCTAACCTTTGTGCAATCACGTGCAATCCATACTGTGCCTAACACCGTCTGAGCCTGCCTCATGCTGTATAGACATATATTTTGAATGTGTACGCTATCCATACATGTTATCCGGGGATACGGTACCCTTTCTAACCTTTGTGCAATCACGTGCAATCCATACTGTGCCTAACACCGTCTGAGCCAGCCTCATGCTGTATAGACATATATTTTGAATGTGTACGCTATCCATACATGTTATCCAGGGATACGGTACCCTTTCTAACCTTTGTGCAATCACGTGCATTCCATACTGGGCCTAACACCGTCTGAGCCTGCCTCATGCTGTATAGACATATATTTTGAATGTGTACACTATCCATACATGTTATCCGGGGATACGGTACCCTTTCTAACCTTTGTGCAATCACGTGCAATCCATACTGGGCCTAACACCGTCTGAGCCTGCCTCATGCTGTATAGACATATATTTTGAATGTGTACGCTATCCATACATGTTATCCAGGGATACAGTACCCTTTCTAACCTTTGTGCAATCACGTGCAATCCATACTGGGCCTAACACCGTCTGAGCCTGCCTCATGCTGTATAGACATATATTTTGAATGTGTACGCTATCCATACATGTTATCCATGGATACGGTACCCTTTCTAACCTTTGTGCAATCACGTGCAATCCATACTGGGCCTGACACCGTCTGAGCCTGCCTCCTGAGACATATATTTTGAATGTGTACGCTATCCATACATGTTATCCAGGGATACGGTACCCTTTCTAACCTTTGTGCAATCACGTGCAATCCATACTGGGCCTGACACCGTCTGAGCCTGCCTCCTGAGACATATATTTTGAATGTGTACGCTATCCATACATGTTATCCAGGGATACGGTACCCTTTCTAACCTTTGTGCAATCACGTGCAATCCATACTGGGCGTGAGAACGGCTGGCGAGCTGTTAAGCAAGCTACAGCACCTGTCCAGACAAGTACAGGGATTCCCTAGCGAGGAGACTTATTTGATTGTTTTCAATGTTGGGACAGCAATTTTTGGGGAGCACTATACTCTGGAGAATGATAGATGGGGCCCACCATACACTGGAACATTCCAAAGGTGGACATCAGACACTGGAGCAGCATTTACAGGGCCCATTATACACTAGAGCATTAGAAATGGGGCCCATTATGTTTGGAGCATTATTTGGGCCCATAAAACAGTGGACCAACATATACTGTAGCATTATGTGGAGCTCATCATATACTGTTTCAAACATTATATGGGACCAATGATTCTGTATGGAGAAATAGATGGGCCTCGTCATGAGATGTAAAAAGTGAGGTATTTTTCATTGTACTATACCGCTATTTATCTGCCGTATCGGAGCATGATGAGTTGTGGTATGTGTTAAAGGGGCGCTCTTTCGCCCAGGGCACATGAAAACCTGCAGCCAGCCCTCCCCCCCACAACTTTAGCCAAATAACCCCCATTTTTCAGTGCGTAACTTGTATTATGAAGTTAATTAAGGTTGACAAGCTTAAGTAAGAAGAATTGATGCTTTTGGCATTCAAATGGGCACTGTAGGTGTGTTTCCTGTCCTCCTCTCACTGCCGACTTTTATTCCCCATTGACTTACATTGGGTTTCGTGTTTCGGGACGACCCCGACTTTTCCCTATAATCGGACGATCTTGCTCGACCCGACTTTTGGAAAAGTCGGGTTTCACGAAACGAAACGCGACCCTAAAAAACCAAAAGTCGCTCAACTCTAATGTTTACCTCTATCATGAAGACCAATATGTCACGGAAAAAAAAATCTCAGAATCTTTAGGAGCCGTTGAAGAACTCCTGAGTTATTACCTCATAAAGGGACACTAGTCAGAATTGCAAAAAATGGCCAGGTCATTAAGGTCAAAATAGGCTGGGTCATTAAGGGGTTAACCCACACCACAGCTTAATGTGTACATTGTGTGGTAATAGAGAGCTGCTTAGTGCTGGAGGCATGGTTGGATTAGGATGCATAAATCCTGTCATCCTGTAGTGATAATCTGCTGATAAAACGCTGATTACATTGAAATCGTAAAAGCACAGCTGTTATGAGCTCATTTTCTGCTCCACCAGCTGGGAGTTCTCCTTCCGTTCTCCCTCTGGTAGTGACAGGAGGTAGTGAGGTTAGTTTAATTGGTAATGGTCTGCCACCTGACGAGGAGGATAGTGATTGGATCTCTGGAGTATCAGACTAGATATAAGACAGCCAACCCCCTATCCTGTTACTGTGAAAAGAAAAGGGGGAGACAGGGCGCTTCCAATGCGTAGGTCTGTATGGAAAGTAGATGAGTGCACAGCAAGTGTTAGGCTCACCTGATAGGGTTGTGAAGGCCACAACACCTATAATCACATAAAACAGCTGCAGCAGTCTGCACGAGGTCCAAGGACTTGGTACAAAGAGGAGGCTGGTAGTGCAATAAGAGACTGCGCTGCTGTGGTAGAATTCAAGGTATCTTTATTGCCAACGCGTTTCCTGAGCCAGTCCCAGCTCACTTCATCAGGGCCCTGATGAAGTGAGCTGGGACTGGCTCAGGAAACGCGTTGGCAATAAAGATACCTTGAATTCTACCACAGCAGCGCAGTCTCTTATTGCACTACCAGCCTCCTCTTTCTATCCTGTTACTGGTGATTCAGTCTGTTTCTCAGGTCTTGGACTTCAGCTCTGCTCCAGTCATCTCAAGTTAAGTTTGTTTTTTGCTAATGTTCACACTTGCTCTTGTTGGTTAACTCAGTTTTTGTGTGGTCAGCCAGCCCGGCTGGGCTGTGCTGAATTTCCACTCTTATTTATCTGTATTTGCCAATTTGCCTTTTTGTCTTTTATTAGATTGGCCTCTTTTTGCTCTGTCTCAGAATATTCCAGAGTGCTGATATAGTGGGAGAAGTCTAGTGACTTCAGGGTTAATTTTGTTATCAGAAGCGTTGGACATTATTTTTGGTAGGGTTTTTTGGCAGATTGCAGACAGTATCTTTCCTTTCCTGTCCTTTCAAGTTAGTTTGGCCCCATCGCTTGCTCAGCCTATTTTTCTGCCTTTGGTTGTGTTTTCATCTTGCTTCACCGTCAATACATGTGGGGGGCTGTCTTTCCTTTGGGGTCTGCTCTGGGGAGTTAGTTTTCCTCTTTTCTTACTTTAGGCTTATTTAGCTCTCCGGTTGTGACGAGGCGTCCAGGACCACCGTAGGCACGCTCCACGACTGCTTCTAGTTGTGTGTTAAGATCAGGGCTCTGCAGTCTGCATAGTTACCAACCTCTCTGGTTTTCTGAGATTTAGCGTGTGTTGCTTTTTTCCTCCTCGGTGACCCATTCATAACAGAATCACCAGCCATACCGCAGAGGGAAAAAAAAAAAAGTGTCAGAATTTTTAAAAAATGTTTTCCTCTTTTTCTCTGGGGCCGTAGGAGGATTTTTTTCTCTCCTAATGGAGAATAAGCAACTGTCTGATCGTGTGGAGCAACTTGCTGCTGAAGTGCAGGGAATTTCAACCTACCTCATTCAGTCACATGTTGCTGAACCCAAGATCCCTACTCCTGATGTGTTTTCTGGGGATCGGTCTAAATTTCTGAATTTTAAGAATGATTGTAAATTATTTCTTGCCTTGAAGCCTAACTCATCAGGGAGCTCTGTGCAGCAGGTTAAAATTGTCATCTCCTTGCTGCGCGGTGATCCCCAGGATTGGGCGTTTTCTCTGACACTTGAAAATCCTATTCTGACTAACGTGGATGCATTTTTTCAGGCTTTGTATGATGAACTTAATGCCGTTGATCAAGCTGAGAGAACCCTGTTGGCATTAAGCCAGGGTCAGGATCCTGCAGAGTTATACTGTCAAAGATTCTGAAAGTGGGCGGTCCTTACTACGTGGAATGATAGTGCACTGGCAGCTCTCTTTCGGAAAGGTTTATCAGAGACCATAAAGGATGTTATGGTGGGATTTCCTGTTCCCTCTGGTCTGGATGGCTCTATGTCATTAGCCATTCAAGTTGATCGGCGTTTACGTGAACGTTAGACTACACGAGAGGCACTGCCACTTTCTGAACAAATGTCTGAACCTATGCAATGTGATGGGGTGTTGTCTAGGACGCAACGTAAGGAGTTTAGAAGGCGTAATAAGCTGTGTTTTTTCTGTGGAGACGCCTATCATACTATTTATGTCTGTCCTAAACGAGAGAAATGTTTTGCACACACATTTGCTGTGGGCAGTGTACAGTACAACCTAAGTTCCTTTTGGCAATTTCTTTGATCTTCTCCTTGTCCACATTTTTCACAAAGGCTTTTGTGGATTCAGGAGCAGCTCTGAATCTGATGGATTTGGACTTTGCTAAACGTTGTGGCTTGTCCATGAAGCCTCTGCAGACGCCTATTCCTTTGAGGGGTATTGATGCCACTCCTTTGACAGAGCATAAACCTCAGTTTTGGACCCAGGTAATAATGCAAGCTGCCCCAGACCACCAAGAAAATTGTAAATTTTTGGTTCTGCATAATTTACATGACACTATTGTTCTGGGGTTCCCCTGGTTGCAAACTCATAACCCAGTTTTGGATTGGAAATCTGTGTCTGTGGTGAGTTGGGGCTGTCAGTGTGTTCTTAGGGACGCTCCTGTTTTCTCCACCTCTCCTCAGTCTCATGATTTCTCTGATGTATTTAGTGAGAGTAAGTCTGCGTCTTTGCCTCCTCATAGAAGTTATGACTGTGCAATTGAGTTGATGTCTGGGTGTAAATTTCCTAAGGGTCGGCTTTTCAACTTATCTGTACCCGAACATGATACTATGCGATCCTATATTAAGGAGTCATTGGAGAAGGGTCATATTAGACCATCCTCGTCGCCTTTGGGCGCTGTTTTTTTTTTATTGTGGCCAAGAAAGATGGTTCATTAAGACCGTGTATTCATTATCATTCCCTTAACAAGATGACGGTTAAATATCAGTACCCGTTACCTCTGATGTCTGATTTATTCTCCAGAGTTAGGAGTGCCTGCTGGTTTACTAAGCTTGATCTCAGGCGTATAATCTTATTCGCATCAAGCAGGGGGATGAATGGATGACGGCGTTTAATACTCCGGAGGGACAATTTGAGTACCTGGTGATGCCTTTTGGGCTCTCCAATGCCCCTTCTGTCTTCCAGTCCTTTATGAATGACATTTTTCAAGACTTTGTAGATAAGTTTTTGATCATCTATCTGGATGATATTTTGATCTTTTCTAGTGATTGGGATTCCCATGTGGAACATGTGCGGACTGTGTTCTGGATTTTGAGGGAAAATTCCCTGTTTGTTAAGGGATTGAAATGCCTCTTTGGTGTACAGAGGATTTCAATTTTGGGATTTATCTTGTCTCCATCGACTATTGAAATGGACCCGGCCAAGGTACAGGCCATTTATGATTGGGTTCAGCCTACTTCTTTGAAGGCTCTCCAGAAGTTTTTGGGTTTTGCTAATTTCTATCGTAAATTTATAGGTAATTTTTCTAGTATTGTCAAATCACTGACTGATCTGACCAAGAAGGGAGCTGATGTGCTGAATTGGTCTCCTGAGGCTGTCTCAGCATTTCAGGAGCTTAAGCGGAGATTTACTTCAGCTCCTGTTATACGCCAACCTGATGTCTCACTTCCATTTCAAGTGGAGGTAGATGCTTCTGAGATTGGTAATATACAGAAACTTGGCACACACTCGTGAATTCTGATGCAGAAAGGTGATTTTTAATAAAGTACAGTACATACTTACAGACGTTTCGGTCTATGACCTTCATCAATGTACAAAGGCTGTACTGTGAGCTCAGGAAAACTGGGCATGAATAGAAAAAATCCGGTGGGTGAGGAGGCACAGGAGGCTGTCTCTCGTGATTTAGCTGTGGCAGGAGGACGCGGTATCCGCCGCAGGCGCTATTGATTCGCGGCGGATACCACCATTGCTCCACATTGGCTGGTCATCCAGGTATTTTTGTTACAAGAGATTTGGTGAGTCGGTCGTTTTGGTGGCCTGCCTTGTCTCGTGATGTCAGGAATTTTGTACAGTCCTGTGGGACTTGTTCTCGGTCTAAACCCTGTTCTCGTTCTAGTGGGTTGCTGATGCCTCTCCCGGTGCCCAGGAGGCCATGGACCCATATCTCAATGGATTTTATTTCTGATCTTCCTGTCTCTCAGAGAATGACTGTTATCTGGGTGATTTGTGATAGATTTTCAAAGATGGTCCATCTTGTACCACTCCCAAAGTTGCCATCTTCCGCTGAGTTGGTACCCTTTGTTTTTACAACAGGTGGTTCGGTTACACGGGATTCCTGAGAACATTGTGTCCGATAGAGGGGTTTAGTTTGTTTCCAGATTTTGGAAAGCCTTTTGTTCCAATCTGGGAATTCAGTTATCCTTCTCCTCCGCGTTTCATCCCCAGACCAATGGGCAGACTGAGAGAACAAACCAGACCTTGGAGTCTTATTTAAGTTGTTTTACATCTGCTGATCAAGATGATTGGGTCTCATTTTTACCCTTGGCTGAATTTGCGCTGAACAATAGAGCTAGTTCTGCCACTTTGATGTCACCCTTTTTCTGTAATTTTGGGTTTCATCCTCGATTCTCTTCAGGACAAGTGGAATCTTTGTCCTGCCCAAGCGTGGACACTGTGGTTGTGAGAATGCAGCAGATATGGGACCAAGTGGTGGATAAGTTGTCACTCTCTCAGGAAAAGGCCCAGCGTTTTTCCAACCGGCATAGAACCATTGGTCCCCGGTTTAAAGTGGGTGATCTGGTTTGGTTGTCGTCTAAGAATATTCCTATGAAAGTTGCACCTCCAAAATTTAAGCCAAGATTTATTGGACCTTATAAGATTTTGGAGATTCTTAATCCTATTTCTTTTTGGTTGGCTCTTCCAGTTATGTTCAAAATCCATAACGTATTTCACAAATCACTGTTGAAGAGGTTTGTTGAGCCAGTAGTTCCTGTGGCGGCACCTCCTGACCCTGTTTTGGTTAAAGGCAATGTGGAATATGAGGTAGAGAAAATATTGAATTCTCGCTTGGTCAGACGGGAACTCCAGTATTTGGTCAAATGGATGGGTTATAGCCAGGAGGATAATTCTTGGGTCTCTGCCTCGGATATTCATGCCGATAGATTGGTTCGTGCTTTTCACCGGGCCCATCCTGATCGACCTGGTGGCGTAGATGAGGGTTCGGTGACCCCTCCTCAAAAGGTGGGTACTGTTATGAGCTCATTTTCTGCTCCACCAGCTGGGAGTTCTCCTTCCGTTCTCCCTCTGGTAGTGACAGGAGGTAGTGAGGTTAGTTTAATTGGTAATGGTCTGCCACTTGACGAGGAGGATAGTGATTGGATCTTTGGAGTATCAGACTGGATATAAGACAGCCAACGCCCTATCCTGTTGCTGGTGATTCAGTCTGTTTCTCAGGTCTTGGACTTCAGCTCTGCTCCAGTCATCTCAAGTTAAGTTTGTTTTTTGCTAATGTTCACACTTGCTCTTGTTGGTTAACTCAGTTTTTGTGTGATCAGCCAGCCCGGCTGGGCTGTGCTGAATTTCCACTCTTATTTATCTGTATTTGCCAATTTGCCTTTTTGTCTTTTATTAGATTGGCCTCTTTATGCTCTGTCTCAGAACATTCCAGAGTGCTGATATAGTGGAAGAAGTCTAGTGACTTCAGGGTTAATTTTGTTATCAGAAGCGTTGGACATTATTTTTGGTAGGATTTTTTGGCAGATTGCAGACAGTATCTTTCCTTTCCTGTCCTTTCAAGTTAGTTTGGCCCCATCGTTTGCTCAGCCTATTTTTCTGCCTTTGTTTGTGTTTTCATCTTGCTTCACCGTCAATACATGTGGGGGGCTGTCTTTCCTTTGGGGTCTGCTCTGGGGAGTTAGTTTTCCTCTTTTCTTACTTTAGGCTTATTTAGCTCTCCGGTTGTGACGAGGTGTCCAGGACCACCGTAGGCACGCTCCACGACTGCTTCTAGTTGTGTGTTAAGATCAGGGCTCTGCAGTCTGCATAGTTACCAACCTCTCTGGTTTTCTGAGACTTAGCGTGTGTTGCTTTTTTCCTCCTCGGTGACCCATTCATAACACACAGCCCTGTAAGTGATACATCACTGGACTCAGGGTCTCTACTCTTACATTATAATGCTCTCAGATTAATAGCAAAAACCTGGTGACAGATTCCCTTTAATCTCCACCTTTTCACTTCTATTAATGCATAACTGAATGTTAAAGGAGAAAGCAAAACTATAGATACAAACTGACAAAGACAATGTGCACCAGTAAAATATTTTAATTGTTTCCCTACATGTTATCTGTAAAACCTGTATATAGAAATTTTTAGTGCTAATAATAGAGCATAAAAATAAAATCTAATAAAATGGCCTCAGCTGGTACTTATACATGCAGGACACTGAATGAATGTGAAAAATACTCCAAAAGAACATCCTTATTCCATTATTAGTAGAGTACATAAATAATGCCTCATGAAATCTTATAATATGGAGACGATTCTCAATAAAATGAGAGAAAAGAGAACATAGAATCCAAATCCATTTCAAACATATATATCTTTATTTATCAAAAAGTAGACACATATCAGAGATACAGGATAGTAAAAAGAATCAATAAAATGGGTAATCACATAAGGCCCGATACTAGAAAAAACAAGTGGACGACCTGTATTGGGTATGGTTGCCCAAACAAATCCCACAGGGAATATATGATTCTATGTATGAAATACTGTGTTGACCCTGGTTAGTGACTAAATACACATGCCAGTGGCTGGTAAGTAAATGCACTAGATGTGAATCACCAATATTGCAAAAAGAAAAATTTTGCAATTATATAACTCCCGTATATAATAATCCAATATATGTATGGTCAAACGGGAGAAAGAAAAGGCAATTAGAAGTGCAGCACTGGTAATAGAGTAGTATTGAAGATAATCATTACAACAACCAGGTAATATATGGTGAGATATATAGTTCAGAGGTCGCTTATGGGAGGCTTCCCCTGTGCAATATAATATGTTGCATTAAACCCAGAAAAAGGATAGCAGTACCAATTGTTGGTGAGCTGGGTATAAATCAGTCAGTGCTGAGAACGGTTTTGTCACCCCCATATGTTAAAAAGTAAAGTGACCATTAACACAATTGTCTGTCACTATTATAAAAAAGTGAGAAAAAGGAGGGCAACCACCGCTCGCTGCATTGGCCGTGATATATCATTAGCCTGAGTCTTATTCAGAACTCAGCAATGCACCATATCAGCTGCATATGGTAGAACATATAACAATAAACCCTGCGGAAAAAGTCAGAGTGAGCTTAAATAAGCTGGATAAACATACCCATCATATCCTGGTGTGTAACAGGCGCCAACTTGTGTACCCCTACGCGCGTTTCGCGGTATACAAAACCGCTTCCTCGGGGAACGTGGCTATGTTTGTGAACGTCCCAGTTAAATGTCTGGCAGAGAGCGGTCATCTGATCAATGTGAGCCTATCAGTGGGGGGAACCTCAACATGCGCAGTACCGCTGGTGCTGCCTCTCAATCAGCTGACGTCATCCAGGGATGACCAGCACCAGACCGCTGCCTAGGCAACAGCCAAGACCAGCGGTGTGTGGGTCATATAAACAGATGCCACGTGGGGACGGCCGGCGCTAGACCGTCACCCAGGCAGCCTCTGCCCCATGTGTTACATGTCAATGTGACGTGTGGTGCACATAAATCCCACCATGACCGGATCACACCGCTGCAGATGATCTAATCTCATATAAGTTAAGAAAAGAGGGGGAGGAGAAGGGGAGGGGGAAGGGGGTGGAGGAAAATCAGGAAAGGAAGTGAAAAGGAGTGAATGTTATGCTTATTAACTGTACGTGTACTATACATGAATGATATATATGTTAGACAAAAATGATAGCACGTATATCAATGCTAACAGTAAATGTGTGTAGTACATTCATCAAACAGAAAGATTATTATATGATAATGAGAAGCAGACAGGATGTGACTACAAATACATATCCTTCTATTCACGTCAAGTCCTCTGTTTACATGCTTCAAAATGTTTCTGCAGATGATTTGCCAAACACATAATCATGTGTCATTACAGGTTCGATGATGATTTATTCACGTCGATCCCATATCACGTGCTGTTGACATCATAATGAGACTCTCCACTCTGAACCGTCAAAGGGAATGATTAGCGTTATCTGTAGCCAGACAATCAACAAATAAAAATAAGAATAAGTGCAAAGACCAAATACACTTACACTATAAAAACATAAATGTGAATTAAAAGAAAAGGGGAGAGAAGAAGAGATACCTAACTAGGGATGGCAGACAGAAATAATTTTATAGATCATAAAAATGGCGCAAAGCTGACTGATTCATTTAACCCTTGTGGTGTCATGGTCCCAAGGACCATGATCCATCTACATTCCTTCTGTGTGAGAAGGCGCTTAATGTCGCCGCCTCTGATGCCACTATTTACGTGTTGAATGCTTCTCACTGAAAAAGATTTGGGATCACTGTTATGCACTAATTTATAGTGTTTGGGTATGGTTTTTAACTGTGTCACATCAGTTATCGTCTTTGATGCAAGGATGTCGCGGACATGTTCACGAACGCGTAATTTTAATTGGTGACTCGTGAGACCTACATAAACTTTCGGACACCCACACGTTGCATAGTAGATGACCTGAGCAGTGTTACAGGTTATATGTTGTTTAATGGAGTAGGTTTTTGTTCCATCTACAGATTGAAAAGATGATGTCCGTACGAAATTCTTGCATGCGACGCAATTACCGCAGGGATAACATCCCAAAGGGGGACCACGAGAATCAAAAGGATTTTTGATGTATGGGACATAATGTGAACGTACCAGTATGTCCCCTAAATTGGGACTTCTGCGGTATGTCATAAGTGGATGCTCAGAGATTATATTCGTCAATGAGGACTCCGTCTTTAGTATGTTCCAATGTTTGGTAAGTATGTCCCTCATTTGATTCCATCCTCCATTAAAGGTTGAGATAAACCTAACATTACCCTGCTCTTGTTTTTTCTTTCTAATATTTGGTTGTAGAAGGGCCAACCGGTTTGTTTTTCTAGCTCTATCAAAGCCCTTCTTGACACAGCGCCGACTGTAACCCCATTTAAGGAAACGATCTCTAAGTTCCCCAGCTTGATCCAAAAATGTTTCCTCTGAAGAACAAATATGCCTGATTCGTAAAAATTGGCCAACTGGGATGGCCCTGATGGTTGCCCATGGGTGGCAGGATCCCGCATGGAGGAGTGAGTTAACTGAGGTGGGCATCCTGTATACGTCAGTCTGCAAATTGAATGCAGGGTCCACCCAGATCTTAATATCCAGGAAATCCACCTCAGAATTGCTGCAAGCATAAGTTAATTTGATGTTATAGCTGTTATTATTTAGACTCTCCATAAATTCTTTAAGATGTTGTTGTGAACCCTGCCACACCATGAGCAAGTAATCGATGTATCGCAGCCAGCACTGCACATGTTCAACGGCCTGCCCCCCCTCCCCCGCAAAGACCTCCCGCTCACAGTATCCCAGGAAAAGGACAGCGAAAGAAGGGGCACAGGTCGCGCCCATGGCAGTGCCGCACTGCTGTAAATAGAAAACGTCCTTAAAAACGAAAAAATTATGTGTAAGGACGTATTCAAGTAACTCCAACACCAGATCACATGTAGGGCCATCCCAGCTGCTGCTCCTCAGAAAAAACCTGCAGGCATCAATACCGTCTTGATGGCGAATACATGTGTATAATGACTCGATGTCCGCAGTAACGAGGAACATATCTGATTCCAAGGACATCCCATCAATCCGCGCCAGGACGTCCGTCGTGTCCCTGACATAGGAGGGAAGTGCCTCCACAAGTGGTTTTAGGTAGTGGTCAATAAATTGACATACTGGTTCGCACAACCCTCCTATGCCTGACACTATAGGACGTCCCAGCGGATTGAGGGGGTCCTTGTGAATCTTGGGCACAAAGTATATGGTGGGGATCCTTGGAAATTTAGTTAGAAGGCCCTCAAAAATATATTTAGGGATAATACCCTGTTCTAGGGCCCTGAAGAGGATCTCCTCCAAAGTGTCAGAAAAGGCTTTCAAGGGGCTACGATCTGATTTACAATACGTCACTCTGTCTCGAAGTTGTCTGTTGGCCTCCTTTTCATACATTTCCTGGGGCCAAACCACTATGTTCCCTCCCTTGTCTGCAGGTTTTATCACCACGTCCGAAAAGGATTTTAATTCCTCAACGGCCACACGCTGTTGTCCCGTGAGGTTGTCAGGATTACGTCTCGTAGAGATCCTGCCAAAATCTTCAATGACCAGCCTTGTGAAAATCTCCACTGCTGGACATAGAGACAAGGGAGGGAACCTTGTGGATTTTGGACGTATAGTTTGTGGAAACATACCTGTGGATTTTAGCTCTTGCTCCCCCAATAACTCCTCCAATGCAGAAAGGGCCTCCTCCTCCAACTGAGTATTAGTGAGTGGATCCTGTTTCTTACTGTTATGAAATTTTTTGAGAATTATTTTGCGGGAAAATAGGTACAGGTCTTTTACAGCTGTAAATAGTTCAAAAGGGTTGGTGGGAGAAAACGTTAAACCTTTGGATAATACTTCAACTTGAATCGGAGTTAACACATGATTAGACAGGTTGATTACCTGAAGTGTTTGGCTTTTGGGTTTATCAATTTTCCTAGATGGAAGAGATTTTATTTTATTGAGTTGTGCTTCCTGATTAGTACCCAAACGAGTTTCCAAGGATTTCGGGTTGGATTTAGCTGATCCTTCACTGGAAGCATATGAGGTAACGGAAAAGGATCTCCCCCGTTTAGGATTCCTTGATGATTTGAATCTACGATTCCATCTATACACTGTTTTGGATTGATAATCACTCATATCCCTCGAGAATTTTTTTGTTTTTATCTCGCAGATTTCTTTCTCCCATTTGGTGAAATCAAGATCCAACTCACGATTGAATGAAACCAATTCATCGCTGGACATGTCTTTTTTGATTAAGTTTTGTAGCTCCTCAATCTCTTGATCAAGGCCAGCTATGGTTTTTTCATTCAGTTGGATGAGAAGTTCCATAAACCCCCTTGAACATACACTGGATAAATCTTCCCACTTCCGTTTAATCTCTGAATCCTCGATGGGGAAAGAAGGGAACACTTGAACCCTAAGTCCTCGTGGAATGAGGCCCTTTTCAATGTATTTCTGGAGGAATGCGCGATTCCACCAAGTCTTGGTTCGCCGATTTAAAAGTGATCTGATTTTTCTGCCTGCCTCCCTGAGGTCTCTGCTACTCGTAGCCACAATGGTACCGGGTTTATCATTAAAAACCTCATCGATTTGATTTAACCAAGCCTGTTCTCGTGCCTTATAGTCCATATGAGGCTTGGAGCGTGTTGCTGTGAAAAACACAGAAAAGACATATATGTGAAAAATACTCCAAAAGAACATCCTTATTCCATTATTAGTAGAGTACATAAATAATGCCTCATGAAATCTTATAATATGGCGACGATTCTCAATAAAATGAGAGAAAAGAGAACATAGAATCCAAATCTTTATTTGTTGATTGTCTGGCTACAGATAACGCTAATCATTCCCTTTGACGGTTCGGAGTGGAGAGTCTCATTATGATGTCAACAGCACGTGATATGGGATCGACGTGAATAAATCATCATCGAACCTGTAATGACACATGATTATGTGTTTGGCAAATCATCCGCAGAAACATTTTGAAGCATGCAAACAGAGGACTTGACGTGAATAGAAGGATATGTATTTGTAGTCACATCCTGTCTGCTTCTCATTATCATATAATAATCTTTCTGTTTGATGAATGTACACACATTTACTGTTAGCATTGATATACGTGCTATCATTTTTGTCTAACATATACACTCACTGGCCACTTTATTAGGTACACCATGCTAGTAAGGGGTTGGACCCCCTTTTGCCTTCAGAACTGCCTCAATTCTTCATGGCAGAGATTCAACAAGGTGCTGGAAGCATTCCTCAGAGATTTTGGACCATATTGACATGATGGCATCACACAGTTGGCGCAGATTTGTCGGCTGCACATCCCTGATGTGAATCTCCCGTTCCACCACATCCCAAAGATGCTCTATTGGATTGAGATCTGGTGACTGAGGAGGCCATTTGAGTACAGTAAACTCATTGTCATGTTCAAGAAACCAATCTGAGATGATTCGAGCTTTATGACATGGCGCATTATCCTGCTGAAAGTAGCCGTCAGATGTTGGGTACATTGTGGTCATAAAGGGATGGACATGGTCAGCAACAATACTCAGGTAGGCTGTGGCGTTGCAACGATGCTCAATTGGTACCAAGGGGCCCAAAGAGTGCCCAGAAAAAATTCCCCACACCATGACACCACCACCACCAGCCTGAACCGTTGATACAAGGCAGGATGGATCCATGCTTTCATGTTGTTTACGCCAAATTCTGACCCTACCATCCAAATGTCGCAGCAGAAATCGAGACTCATCAGACCAGGCAACGTTTTTCCAATCTTCTACTGTCCAATTTCGATGAGCTTGTGCACATTGTAGCCTCAGTTTCCTGTTCTTAGCTGAGAGGAGTGGTACCCAGTGTGGTCTTCTGCTGCTGTAGCCCATCTGCCTCAAAGTTCGACGCACTGTGCGTTCAGAGATGCTCTTCTGCCTACCTTGGTTGTAACGGGTGGCAATTTGAGTCACTGTTGCCTTTCTATCAGCTCGAACCAGTCTGCCCATTCTCCTCTGACCTCTGGCATCAACATGGCATTTCCGGCCACAGAACTGCCGCTCACTGGATTTTTTTTCTTTTTCGGACCATTCTCTGTAAACCCTAGAGATGGTTGTGCGTGAAAATCCCAGTAGATCAGCAGTTTCTGAAATTCTCAGACCAGCCCTTCTGGCACCAACAATCATGCCACGTTCAAAGGCACTCAAATCACCTTTCTTCCCCATACTGATGCTCGGTTTGAACTGCAGGAGATTGTCTTGACCATGTCTACATGCCTAAATGCACTGAGTTGCCGCCATGTGATTGGCTGATTAGAAATTAAGTCTTAACACACAGTTGGACAGGTGTACCTAATAAAGTGGCCAGTGAGTGTATATCATTCATGTATAGTACACGTACAGTTAATAAGCATAACATTCACTCCTTTTCACTTACTTTCCTGATTTTCCTCCACCCCCTTCCCCCTCCCCTTCTCCTCCCCCTCTTTTCTTAACTTATATGAGATTAGATCATCTGCTGCGGTGTGATCTGGTCATGGTGGGATTTATGTGCACCACATGTCACATTGACATGTAACACATGGGGCAGAGGCTGCCTGGGTGACGGTCTAGCGCCGGCCGTCCCCACGTGGCGTCTGTTTATATGACCCACACACCGCTGGTCTTGGCTGTTGCCTAGGCAGCAGTCTGGTGCTGGTCGTCCCTGGATGACGTCAGCTGATTGGGAGGCAGCACCAGCGGTACTGCGCATGTGTGAGGTTCCCCCCACTGATAGGCTCACATTGATCAGATGACCGCTCTCTGCCAGACATTTAACTGGGACGTTCACAAACATAGCCACGCCCCCCGAGGAAGCCGTTTTGTATACCGCGAAACGCGCGTAGGGGTACACAAGTTGGCGCCTGTTACACACCAGGATATGATGGGTATGTTTATCCAGCTTATTTAAGCTCACTCTGACTTTTTCCGCAGGGTTTATTGTTATATGTTCTACCATATGCAGCTGATATGGTGCATTGCTGAGTTCTGAATAAGACTCAGGCTAATGATATATCACGGCCAATGCAGCGAGCGGTGGTTGCCCTCCTTTTTCTCACTTTTTTATAATAGTGACAGACAATTGTGTTAACGGTCACTTTACTTTTTAACATATGGGGGTGACAAAACCGTTCTCAGCACTGACTGATTTATACCCAGCTCACCAACAATTGGTACTGCTATCCTTTTTCTGGGTTTAATGCAACATATTATATTGCACAGGGGAAGCCTCCCATAAGCGACCTCTGAACTATATATCTCACCATATATTACCTGGTTGGTGTAATGATTATCTTCAATACTACTCTATTACCAGTGCTGCACTTCTAATTGCCTTTTCTTTCTCCCGTTTGACCATACATATATTGGATTATTATATACGGGAGTTATATAATTGCAAAATTTTTCTTTTTGCAATATTGGTGATTCACATCTAGTGCATTTACTTACCAGCCACTGGCATGTGTATTTAGTCACTAACCGGGGTCAACACAGTATTTCATACATAGAATCATATATTCCCTGTGGGATTTGTTTGGACAACCATACCCAATACAGGTCGTCCACTTGTTTTTTCTAGTATCGGGCCTTATGTGATTACCCATTTTATTGATTCTTTTTACTATCCTGTATCTCTGATATGTGTCTACTTTTTGATAAATAAATATATATATATGTTTGAAATGGATTTGGATTCAATGTTCTCTTTTCTCTCAGGACACTGAATGAAGCAGATGTTTGCCTAAGTGGTACTTTCCCTATTGAGGAGCATCTATCTTCCAAGCTTTACCCATGCCAGGAACCTTAACATCAATTCAACAGCTTCAGAATCATAGTAAGATTTGGATAATATTATTCACACTAATCCCCATCTGTTTCTTTTTATATCTAGTGTTTCAGAAGACTGGGATCAAAGAAATAATCTTGCAAGCAAAGTGCATTTATACCAGTGGTTGAAGTGTATCTCAAGCAATAAACTGATAACTGTAGAGACGAGGTGCAGCCAATGTAATGATAAAAGATACAGTTTGTATATATTTGGGAATAATATATTTCAACATTGATATGACTTTGTTTGGTTTGTTTTTTTTACCCTTTACATACCATGACTGGTGAATGTATGATTAGCAGTCTTTCACTAATATATCTATAATGCTAAAGAAATTCTGCGGTAAATACTGAATTCACAGGCTAACACGGTTAGCACTTAAGCTGCAAATGTATGCTTTAGGTCAGATCCCTGCCACTTCCCAAATGATTCACAGCTTGATTGTATCTTCCTAGTTGTGGAGAATACTTTAAAAGCAATTAGCCCAGAATGAGAAAAAAACAAGGTGATATCTGCTCTCTGCAGGTTGCTTGCACTATGTGTCGATCATCATTTAAAAGTTAAAGGTTTTGATTTAAAAATAATGGCCTACTTCATTTTGTCTTCAGAGATGGTAATCCAGTATAAATCATATCCAAACTGTACCCTGATGTGCAGAGCACCTTCAAATATACAAGTAAAGAATTGATCCAGCAGTTGCTATAATCTTTTGACTTATTTTATACTATGTGTTATTTTATTGAATGAGTTTCCAAATTTCCATGCTAGTTCATACCTAAAGTGTTTCATTGGGTTGAAATTAGGGCTCTGTGTAGCCTAGTCAAGTTGTTCCTCACCAAATTCATCCAACCATGCTTTTATGAATATTTCTTTGTGCTCAAGAGTAATCCATCTAGAACAGAAGAGGACCGTCTCCAAACTATTCCTACAAAGTTATAAATATAAAATTGTCCAAAATCTCTTGGTAAGCTGAAGTATGAAGATGTCCCTTCACTGGAACTAATGGTCCTACGACAATCTCTGAAAAACAAACCAATATCACCCATAGCACGTTTACTCCTAAACCAAACTACAGTTGGCACAATGCAGTTGGACAGGTAGCATTCTGTTGCTTGGCCTTGGAAACATCTGCCATGAAGCTCCATGCACAATTTTTGTGCGGTGGCTAATGCCAGAGAATGTTTGGAGTTAGCTATTGTCAGTTATTAAGTCAACAAAGCAATGGCGACTTTTATGCACTTTGCAATCGATGACCCTGTGGCACCCCAGGAGTCCGGTTGCCAAAGTGGCATTGCCTCCCTTACAGAGAGTGATGTCATGCCTGGAAGCAAGGAGGGTTTCCCAACCAGATAACACCAGCATACAACACCTTTCCTGACTCTAGACCAGAAGGGGGAGCTCAAAACCTGGTTTCAGGAAAGCTTTCCTATAAGTTCTGGGCTGGAGGTGGAGTTAGTTAGTTGCAGTCTGTGAGAGTCTGTACAGAGGACAGGAGCTGTGAGGAGCTCATCCCAAGAGCAGAGTGAAGAGAGAGGAAAGTGGAAGTTTAGGAAAGCCTGGTGATAGGAGCTGTGACCAAGCTCAACCCAGTGAAGAGCGCTTGACACCGGACACCGGAGTCCATGGCTGCACAGGTATAACATTCCCAGCAGCCAAATCCAGAGGGCAGGAGACTGCAGGCCTCCTGGTCCCATCACACACCTGAAGGCACAGCAGCATACCAGAGCCAGAGCCACCACAAAGGAGTGACACCTGTAAAAGGCTCAAGCTGCCTGCCATACAGGCAAGGACTAAAGAACAGTAAGGAACAGAAGACTGAGCATAGCTTCAGGCAGCAAGGACCTCAGAGAACAGAGGAGTAAGGAGGCCTCCAACACCATCTGGCTTAGGGGATCCTACATTTCTTCCAGGCTGCCCAGATCCCCATTACCATCTGTAATCAGTGCACCACAAACCGTGAGTAAAAGTGTGAAGACTGCACCCTGCGGTGTCCTTAGAGTTATTTACTGCACTATCCCCTCTGCACTACAACCATCACAACTATCTTTAACATCATTAACTTAGCTCTACCTGTGGAGAGCTGTACCAACTCTGCGGCATCACCATTAGCCCCAGCGGTCTCTTTAAGCAGTGTCGGCTATCCCTTGCTGAATACCACAGATGGCATTATGAACTATATCTTGTAAACTTTATTCCCATTTTATCATCATTTTCATTGGATGCCCAGGGCCATGGACCAGGTCACTGCTGCCATGACACATCCCCTTAAGAACCGGCCCAGAACTGAGTATCCCCACAACCCAGGCGAGCGCACCATTTTGGCGTCACAAACAGGATCCATACCCCAACATTGCCGGGTTCTGTATGCCAGAGACTTTAATTGAACTGAAAAGTTGTTGCCATTACTGTGTCGCATGGTATGCAGGAAGAAAGGGGCCTGTCATCATGGGCGGAACCAAAAGAAAAGGCGCGAAGTAAAGCGCGGGCTGCGCTCTGTGATCAGCGGCAAGAAGCAGGAAGCCCCGTCTGGGAAAACCGGAAGGAGCACCATACAGATCGTCTGCGGAGCATCCGCTCACTCTGGTAATGAAACAAAGGGTCTGACTGAGGTTCACTGGGGGGAAGAGAAAATGTCCAGTCTGGGTGGAGATTTAGTGGAGGCCACAGCCCCCATAGTGCCGCGAGGTTCAGCCCACATGATGCAGCCAGATCCAGTGGTGGCTGCAGCCCTCATGATGCAGCCAGATCCAGCAGTGGCCACAGCTTCAGCCTCTATAGTGACATCTATCAATGCCATACATACAAGGAGCGGCATGGTTACCGCAGTACTAAGGAGAGTCACACACTATGAATGATTTCAAGGAGGGACTATATAATTTGTTTGAAGTGTTACCCCCTGTCTGAGAGTCAAAAAATCCACAACCTCACTGGCTAGTTAACTGATGCAGCCCTGAGGGAAGTAAAGTCCAGGCTGGGCACTGATAAAAGAACTGTCAAGCAAATCTTGGCAAGGCCGAAGGAAACTTTTGACACCCGCACTGCAGCAGAAATAAAAATGAGATTCTTTGGGTGTAAACAAAGCGTGCAGTGTTATGAATGGGTCAGCGAGGAGGAAAAAACCTAAACATGCTAAGCCCAGAAAAAACAGAGAGGTTGGTAACTATGCAGATTGCAGATCCCTGATCTTACCACACAACTAGCAGTAGCCGTGGAGCGTGCCTACGATGAACCTAGATGCCTCGTCACGGCCGGAGAACTAAATAAACCTAAAGCAAGAAAAGGGAAAACTAACTGCCCCAGAGCAGACCCCAAAGGAATAGACAGCCCCCACACATGTATTTACGGTGAAATAAGATGAAAACACAAACACAGGTAGGAAAATAGGCTGAGCAAATGATGGGGCCCAGACTAACTAGTAAGGAAAGGAAAGGACAGACACTGTCTGCAACCTGCAAAAAACCCTACAAAAATAATGTCCAACACTTCTGATAACAAAATTAACCCTGAAGTCACTAGACTTCTCCCACTATATCAGCACTCTGAAATATTCTGAGACAGAGCAAAAAGAGGCCAATCTAATAAGGGACAAAAAGCAAATTGGCAAATACAGATAACTAAGAGTGGAAATTCAGCACAGCCCCCAGCCGGGGCTGGCTGACCACGCAAAAAAACTAAATAGACCACCAAAATCAAGTGTGAGCATTAGCAGAAAAACTTAGCTTTAGATGACTGGAACAGAGCTGAAAACCAAGAGCTGACAAGCCAGAAGGAATCACCAGCAACTGAATAGGGCGTCGGCTGTCTCAAATCCAATCTGAGACTCCTGAGATCCAATCATCATCCTCATTCTCAGGTGGCATATCTCCACCGATCAAATCAGCCTCACTACCTCCCGTCACCACCAGAGGGAGTCTGGAAGGAGAACTCACAACTGGTGAACCAGAGAATGAACTCACAACAGTACCCCCCTTGAGGAGGGGTCACCGAACCCTCATCCACGCCACCAGGCCGATCAGGATGGGCCCGGTGAAAAGCACAAACCAATTTATTAGCATGAATATCGGAGGCAGAGACCCAAGAATTATCCTCCTTACCATAACCCTTCCATTTGATCAAATACTGTAGTCTCCGTCTAACCAAACGAGAATCCAATATTTTCTCTATCTCATATTCCATATTGCCTTCAACCAATACAGGGTCAGGAGGTGCTGGCATAGGAACCACTGGCTCAACAAACCTCTTCAACAGAGATTTGTGAAATACGTTATGGATCTTGAACGTAACTGGAAGAGCCAATCGAAACGAAAAAGGATTAAGAATTTCCAAAATCTTATAAGGACCAGTAAATCTTGGCTTAAATTTAGGAGATGCACCCTTCATAGGAATAATCTTAGACGACAACCAAACCATATCACCCACTTTAAACCAGGGACCAATGGTCCTATGCCGGTTGGAAAATCGCTGGGCCTTTTCCTGAGAGAGTGACAACTTATCCACCACTTGGTCCCATATCTGCTGCATTCTCTTAACCACAGTGTCCACACCTGGGCAGGATGAAGATTCCACTAGCCCTGAAGAGAATCGAGGATGAAACCCAAAATTACAGAAAAAGGGTGACATCAAAGTGGCAGAACTAGCTCTATTGTTCAGTGCGAATTCGGCCAAGGGCAAAAATGAGACCCAATCATCCTGATCAGCAGATATAAAACATCTCAAATAAGACTTCAAGGTCTGGTTTGTTCTCTCAGTCTGTCCATTGGTCTGGGGATGAAACACAGAGGAGAAGGATAACTGAATTCCCAGACTGGAACAAAAGGCTTTACAAAATCTGGAAACAAACTGGACTCCTCTGTCGGACACAATGTTCTCAGGAATCCCATGTAACCGAACCACCTGTTGTAAAAACAAGTGCACCAACTCAGCGGAAGATGGCAACTTTGGGAGTGGTACAAGATGGACCATCTTCGAAAATCTATCACAAATCACCCAGATAACAGTCATTCTCTGAGAGACAGGAAGATCAGAAATAAAATCCATTGAGATATGGGTCCATGGCCTCTTGGGCACCGGCAAGGGCATCATCAACCCACTAGAATGAGAACAGGGTTTAGACCGAGAACAAGTCCCACAGGACTGTACAAAATTCCTGACGTCACGAGACAAGGCAGGCCACCAAAAAGACCGACTCACCAAATCTCTGGTACCAAAAATATCTGGATGACCAGCCAATGCGGAGCAATGAATTTCAGACATCACTCTCTTTCTCCACTGGTCAGGAACATACAATTTTCCCATAGGGCAACGCTCAAGTTTATCCTCCTGAAATTCCTCCAGGGTGCATCTCAAATCTGGCGAAATGGCAGAAAGAACTACTCCCTCACCTATGATGGTAGTAGGCTCGGTCACACTAAGAGAATCGGCAAAGAAACTCCTAGAAAGGGCGTCTGCCTTAACATTCTTAGTGCCCGGAAGAAAAGAGACCACAAAATTAAAACACGTGAAAAACAAGGCCCATCTAGCCTGTCTAGGATTCAAGCGTTTGGCCGACTCCAGATAAATCAAATTCTTGTGATCGGTGAGGACCACAACTTGATGTCTAGCTCCTTCCAACCAATGTCTCCACTCCTCAAATGCCCACTTCAGGGCCAACAATTCCCGATTCCCCACGTGATAGTTGCGTTCAGATGGGGAGAACTTTTGAGAAAAGAATGCACAGGGATTCATCTTAGAAGTCACAGGGTCTTTTTGGGACAAAACAACTCCTGCACCAATCTCAGAAGCATCTACCTCCACCTGAAATGGAAGTGAGACTTCAGGTTGCCGTAAAACTGGAGCTGAAGTAAATCTCTGCTTAAGCTCCTGAAATGCTGAGATAGCCTCAGGACACCAATTCAAAACATCAGCGCCCTTCTTGGTCAGATCAGTCAGTGGTTTGACAATACCAGAAAAATCACCTGTAAATTTATGATAGAAATTAGCAAAACCCAAAAACTTCTGGAGGGCCTTCAAAGAAGTAGGCTGAACCCAATCATAAATGGCCTGTACCTTGGCCTGGTCCATTTCAATGGTCGATGGAGATAAGATAAATCCCAAAAATGAAATCCTCTGTACACCAAAGAGGCATTTTGATCCCTTAACAAACAGGGAATTCTCCCTCAAAATCCGGAACACAGTCCGGACGTGTTCCACATGAGAATCCCAATCACTAGAAAAGACCAAATTATCATCCAGATAGATGATCAAAAACTTATCCACAAAGTCACGGAAAATATCATTCATAAAGGACTGGAAGACATAAGGGGCATTTGTGAGCTCAAAGGGTATCACTAGGTACTCAAAATGTCCCTCCGGAGTATTAAACGCCGTCTTCCATTCTTACCCGTGCTTGATGCGAATAAGATTATACGCCCCCTGAGGTCAAGCTTAGTAAACCAGCAGGCACTCTTAACTCTGGAGAATAAATCAGACATCAGAGGTAACGGGTACTGATATTTAACCGTCATCTTGTTAAGGGAGCGATAATCAATACACGGTCTTAATGAACCATCTTTCTTGGCCACAAAAAAACCCCCAGCACCTAAAGGTGACGAGGATGGTCTAATATGACCCTTCTCCAATGACTCCTTAATATAGGATCGCATAGCATCATGTTCGGGTACTGATAAGTTGAAAAGCCGACCCTTGGGAAATTTACACCCAGGCATCAACTCAATTGCACAGTCATAACTCCTATGAGGAGGCAAAGACACAGACTTGCTCTCACTAAATACATCAGAAAAATCAGCTAGATAATCAGGAATATCATGAGACTGAGGAGAGGTGGAGAAAGCAGGAGCGTCTCTAAGAACACACTGACAACCCCAACTCACCACAGACCCAGATTTCCAATCCAAAACTGGATTATGAGCTTGCAACCAAGGAAAACACAGAACTATAGTATCATGCAAATTATGCAGCACCAAAAATTTTAAATTTTCTTGGTGGTCTGGGGCAACTCGCATTGTCACCTGTGTCCAAAACTGAGGTTTATTCTCCTCCAAAGGAGTAGCATCAATACCCCTCAAAGGAATAGGCGTCCGCAGAGGCGTCATGGAAAAACCACAACGTTTAGCAAAGTCCAAATCCATCAGATTCAACGCTGCTCCTGAATCCACAAAAGCCTTAGTGGAAAACGTGGATAAGGAGCAGATCAGAGTAATTGCCAAAAGAAACTTAGGTTGCATACTGCCCACAGCAAATGTGTGTGCAAAACATTTCTCTCATTTTGGGCAGACAGAAATAGTATGAGAGACGTCTCCACAGAAAAAACACAGCTTATTACGCCTTCTAAACTCCTGACGTTGCGCCCTAGACAAAACCCCATCACATTGCATAGGTTCAGATGTTTGTTCAAAAGGTGGCAGCGCATCCCGTGTAGTTTTACGTTCACGTAAACGCCGATCAACTTGAATGGCTAATGACATAGAATCATCCAGACCAGAGGGAACAGGAAATCCCACCATAACATCTTTTACGGTCTCTGATAAACCCTTCCGAAAAAGAGCTGCCAATGCACTATCATTCCATGTAGTAAAGACCGCCCACTTTCGGATTTTTTTGACAGTATAACTCTGCAAAATCCTGACCCTGGTTTAATGCCAACAGGGTTCTCTCAGCTTGATCAACAGCATTAGGTTCATCATACAACAACCCCAAGGCTTGAAAAAATGCATCCACATTAGTCAGAATAATATTTTCAGGTGTCAGAGAAAAAGCCCAATCCTGGAGATTGCCGCGCAGCAAGGAGATGACAATTTTAACCTGCTGCACAGAGCTCCCCGATGAGTTAGGCTTCAAGGCAAGAAATAATTTACAATTATTCTTAAAATTCAGAAATTTAGACCGATCCCCAGAAAACACATCAGGAGTAGGGATCTTAGGTTCATCAGCTTGTGACTGAATGAGGTAGGTGGATATTCCCTGCACTTCAGCAGCCAGCTGCTCCACACGATCAGACAATTGCTTAATCTCCATTAGGAAAAAAAATCCTCCTACGGCCCCTGAGAAAAAAGAGGAAAAAATATAAAAAAATTCTGACACTTTTTTTTTCCTTTTTTTTCTCTTCTTCTAAAACAACTTTTCCCTGCTTTTGAGTACCTTAGAATCTGCGGTATGGCTGGTGATTCTGTTATGAATGGGTCACCGAGGAGGAAAAAGCCTAAACATGCTAAGCCCAGAAAAAACTGAGAGGTTGGTAACTATGCAGATTGCAGATCCCTGATCTTACCACACAACTAGCAGTAGCTGTGGAGCGTGCCTATGATGAACCTAGACACCTCGTCATGGCCAGAGAACTAAATAAGCCTAAAGCAAGAAAAGGGAAAACTAACTGCCCCAGAGCAGACCCCAAAGGAATAGACAGCCCCCACACATGTATTGACTGTGAAATAAGATGAAAACACAGGTAGGAAAATAGGCTGAGCAAACGATGGGGCCCAGACTAACTAGAAAGGAAAGGAAAGGACAGACACTGTCTGCAACCTGCAAAAAACCCTACAAAATTAATGTCCAACACTTTTGATAGCAAAATTAACCCTGAAGTCACTAGACTTCTCCCACTATAACAGCACTCTGAAATATTCTGAGACAGAGCAAAAAGAGGCCAATCTAATAAGGGACAAAAAGCAAATTGGCAAATACAGATAACTAAGAGTGGAAATTCAGCACAGCCCCCAGCCGGGGCTGGCTGACCATGCAAAAAACTGAATAGACCAACAAAATCAAGTGTGAACATTAGCAGAAAAACTTAGCTTTAGATGAATGGAACAGAGCTGAAAACCAAGAGCTGACAAGCCAGAAGGAATCATCAGCAACTGAATAGGGCATCGGCTGTCTTAAATCCAATCTGAGACTCCTGGGGTCCAATCGTCATCCTCATTCTCAGGTGGCAGATCTCTACCGATCAAATCAGCCTCACTACCTCCCGTCACCACCAGAGGGAGTCTGGAAGGAGAACTCACAACTGGTGAACCAGAGAATGAACTCACAACAGTGCAGGACAGTATACTGGACTATGCCATTGACCAACAGGAGGCGCTACAGGCTGTAAAGCAGGTTGACCCAGACAGCTTGCAAGATGAGGATAGATTGCTAACTGAGCAGTTTATTGAGGGACTACTGTCTAACACTTAAAGGACACAGCTGCGCATAATGGCCCTAAAAAATCTTGACCTGGACTTTGTGCATTTTAAGGATAGGGCAATCCAGGTGCTGCGTGAATCAAATCCTAGTGGCACAGCACCCTCTAGGCACCCAGCAATTACATACCAACAGGAGGCAGTATCCTTTACTCGGGTCCCCATTGAGGCTGACCCACCAACCAAAGATAATGACTCTTCTGCAGACCTACGTTTCCAGGTCCAGAAGCTGACCAAAAGTGTGGCTACACTAGCTAAAACTGTGCAGTCCATTCAAGAGCTCCAAAAGAACAAAAATCAGCTTGCCTCCAATACAGATGACGTCTTGTGGCGACGGCAGAGGAGAATCCCACCGACCAGAGGGAGAGACAATGACCGCTATGACCAGGATGGACAACCCATTTGTCACCGCTGCAACAAGGTGGGACACATCACAAGATTCTGTTATTTAAATGAGCAAACCCTGGGGCAGAGGGCCAATTTCCAGGAATAAGATGTCCAGGCCCCCACAGTTGGCGAGACAAATACATGGGAGGGTGGCTGGTCCTGCCCATCATGATTGATGGCTTCCAGATGAACGCCATACTGGACACTGGCTCCCAGGTGACAATGATGCCATATGTCCTCTTTAAGCGGTACTGGGCTGATTCAGACATTACCCGCAGCCCAGATGAACACCTTGCCATCTTGGCCAGTAATAGTCAGCCCTTTCCTCAGATGGGGTATAAAGAGGTGACCAATAAGATTGGCCAAGTAGAATTGCAGTCGCAAGGTTTGATTATAGTTGATATTGACAAACGAGAATGCAATCCGATGATTACTCTAGGCACTAATGTAATAGAAAATTGTCTTGGAAAAGTTATTGTTTTGTTGTAACAGGTAGCCGAGACCACCAGTTCCAGTCAGCAGCGGGTCCTGCAAAAGGAGATCAGAGCACTGATGCAGAGATAACAGGCAGAGCTGTCTAGTGGAGAAGTCGGCAGTGTCAGAGTGAGTGATCGATTCCCCATTGCAGTACCCCCAAGGAGTGAAATGTTAATTTGGTGTCGGGCAGCAATAGGCCTCAAGGGCCAACATTACCAGGCCCTGGTAGAACCAGTGTAGTCTGATAGTAAGCCCATTATCCTGACAGCCAGGGGGGTAGTTGATGTCCGCAAGGGCAGAGTACCAATACGCATCCTGAACTGTGGGGTGAAAGAGGTTCATTTACCTCGGTATACCACCCTTGCTAAGCTGTTCACTTTCAGTAACAATGCAATAGAGGCAGCAGAGCCCTTGCTTCTGTCCAACCAGGTGAAGGACAATGGCTCTGAGGGGCAGCTGGAGGATTGGTGTCAGAAGCTACACGTAGTCACTGACTCTACCCCTTCGCACTAAAAGCATGGGGCTTACCGGGTGGCTTGAGAGTATGAGCGGGTCTTCAGCAAACATCCTCTAGACTTTGGGCAGGCAAAAGGGGTCCAACACTATATCCCCACCGGAGACCATCTGTCCATTAAAGAGAGGTACCGGCCTGTACTCCCAGCACACTATCAATGTGCAAAGGAAATGTTATGGGAAATGAAGGAGGCTGGGGTAATCAGAGATAGTTGTAGGTCCTGGGAAGCTCCATTAGTCCTTGTTAAAAAGAAAGATGGTACCATGAGAATGTGTGTTGACTAGTGATCTAGTGATAGGCAAGCACTACAATGCTTGGGTGCTTGTTGCTCAGGTCGAGCAAATTGGGATACTCAGGTACTCGGACATAACAACGAGCCCAATGTAAGTCTATAGCAGACCCAAGCATTTTTACCGCGATCCCCCGGGGGTCCTTTTAAGGTCTAAAAACTTCTGAAAATGAAGGAAACACTGCTCAAATGACACAAGGACATCATGGGGATCGCCTCTTGACTCCTAGTTCACAGCTTTAAACAATGTTGTCAGAGTTTCATGCCATTTTTACCGGTGCACCAAAAAGCATACCAAAACGAAACCAAAACAGATTTTTCTGGAAAATACGCTAAGGCACATCCTTTCCAGGTTAATGATTTGTATATAAGGCAAAATAATTAACCCCAGACCAAAATGTTCCTCCACCACTTGGGCTATTTTCAGATGCAGCGTTTTTGAAGCGTTTTTCAACTTTAACATTGCTTTCAACCAAAACAAATGCATTCACTGGGAAATGTCATTGTAACATTTACCAACCCTACCTGGCCATGTGGTGTGTGACACATAAGCAGTCATATCTTGTTTCATTTATAAAGGAGGGACTCTTAGGCTATGTGCCCACGTATGCAGAAAATTTCTGCTTCAAAACCGGACATCTTTCCAGAAAATGCACGTTTTTTGCGCATTTTCGGCATGTTTTTTGTGGAAAAACAGCATTTTTTTATGCGTTTTTTCCACACGTTATCTGACTCATAGAAAATAGCAAAAACGTGGACTTTTCCGCAAAATTAATGAGCATGCTGCGTTTTTGGCCGCTAAGTGTTTTTTCAGTGGAAAAAAACGCATCAATGTGCACAAAGTGCCGAATTCATTTAAAATGAATGGGATGCTTCTTTTATGCGTTTTTGAAGCATTTTGGCTGAGACAAACACTTCAAAAATGCTTAAAAAATGCTTACGCGGTCACAGAGCCTTAAAGTCACAGAGCTTATTTTTATAGAGGCATCAGGCAGCATTAATCTGCTTAAAGGGCCATTATTAAACAGTGGGTCTCCTAAACTGTTAGGGTACGTGCACACGCTGCGGAATCCGCTGCGGATTAATCCGCACGGATATTGCAAAAACCGCAGATAATCCGCAGGTCCAAAGACCTGCGGATTATCTGCGGTTTTGCCTGCGGTTTGGTCCTGCGGATTCACTATCTCCACAATGGTGGAGATAGGAACCCGCAGCGGTTTCCGCAGAAAGAATTGACATGCAATTCTTTCTGCGGATTCAAAACCGCAGCAAATCCGCGCGTTTTTTTCCGCAGCGTCGGCACAGCGTTTTTTTTTTCCCATTCAAATGAATGGTACTGTACACCGCAGCTAAAACTGCTGCGTGTCCGCAGCGGCCAAAACCGCTGCGGAAACGCAGCGGAATCCGCAGCGTGTGCACACAGCCTTATAGCCTATGCAGTGAGTGGATGGGCTGCCAAGAATTATGACGCACCCCAATACCTCTTTCACGAGATGTCCAGGAGTGCTTCCATTAAAAATATTGCATTGAATGCAAGGCCTGCTAAGTCATATGCACCCCAATATGCTTTAGAACCCAAGTACTGGATGGGCCCAGGAAAATCCACTTCACATTATTCATTTTGTACTCCCATACTCTTTTCTTATGCATTGACTGCAAGGCCTGCCCTGCTGCCAAGTCATATGCACCACAATAAATAAGCCTTTGAACCCACATACAGGGTGGGCACAAGAAAATCCACTTCATATTATTCATTTTGTACTCCCATTCTGTTTTCTTATGCAGTGACTTTGTTTGCTGTATTTTTGGAGGATTTTTAAGTCCTCTTTTTGTGCTATTGCTGTTTAATATGTGACTTGGCCTGTTAGGATGTTTTGGAGTTAAATAGCTTTTTTGTTCAGTGAATGTGACCTCCTAATGCTGCAAATTCCCCAAAGAGCATTTTCAGTTCTTTAAAACATATCAAATGTTTAGAAATTCTACTGTGCGTAATAATTTGGAACAGTGCATTTTGAGTTTTTATTCATTTTGGAGATTATACTGTTATCAATTGGGAGGTTTCCTCAATAAGATTCGATGTATACTCTAACGGGTGATGACTTTTAATAGACTGACTGTCATTTGCACCGACCATTTAGGAAAATCAGAGAAAAATATAATTTGCTTAATAATTTGGAACATGGTGTAAAGCATAATTTTTTGCCTAGTTTATTTTTTTACAGTGTTCACTAAAGGGGTTAACTAGATAGACAGTTTTATAGGTTGGGTCAATACAGACGCGGCAATATGAAATTTATATATACTTTTTTGTTATTTGCTTTTCTTATAAAAATATTGTTTTATTTATGGGTACAATATATTTTAATTTTTTTTATTATTTTTTTTATTTTTTTTATTTTTACATTTTTTCACTTTTTTTTACTCTGTCCCACTGAGACTGGTCACTTATAAAGCATACAAATGCAGACAAACGTGCACTCACAGACAAACTTGGTGCATCATGCTCTGAACATGATCTAGCAAGTTTGGTAGCTCTAGTGACCCGGATGTAGACATTGGGTATCATGACAATGATCGGCACCTTTCAATGACGTTGTGGGGGCTCTGATTTGAGAGCATGTCTGCTAAATGATGCAATAGATATTAATCGCAGCATTTAGAGAGTTAAAGTGTCAGGAGTGGTGTGTGCACCGCTCCTGGCACTGAGTGTCGGGTATTAGTTGACAACCAGTGGCGACTGGCCACGCACAGCCTCCTGTGCGCAGGAGATGGCCATGACGTATGCATACTGCATTGGTCGGGTCGACCATGACATACAGTATATATACTGCAAATATGGGGAAGGGGCTATATCTACACTACAGTATAAGAAGACATTGTCATCAGAGAAACTCAAATATAGAATATGTCATTCATTTTATTTTTATATAAATCTAACTTGTATGGATTTAGATAGAACCATCATGCAGGTGCAAAACAAGGCTGTTAGCATGTGAGCCTGAGAACTTGTATGCTCATTATTTTTTTTCCTTTTGCCCCTGGAATATAAAAATGTAGAATGTTAGCATCATAGCACTGTGCATGTGATTAAATACATCTTGTTAAAGGGACAATTTTATCATAAATCTTTCATTCATGAAACCAAAGGAGTTTTGGTAGGATAGAAGAGGAATTCAATAAATACAAGTGAAAGCCACATTTGCTTCTCTTTACATGCACACACCTATACAGTGTATATGTTTGCAGTTTCCTGATAAGACCTGACACTTGCTCTGCCATCATTATATTGTTCAACTGCTGAGATCTGAGCTCCATCAAATTGACAAAGATAACAGAACACATAAAAGGGCAAAGAACAAACACAAAAGGGAATGGCTGTCTCTAAAGTAACATGTGTTGATGCTATAGATATAGAACTGAAAACATACATTGTGGGAAATTCAACTGTCTTTTTCAGATAATTTGCAAATGTATATATTTAATGTGTGGCTTCATAGGTCATATTTCATAATGTTGTCAGTAACTACAAATAGCACTAAGAATGTTATATTATCAAAGGACTCCTTTCCATCCAAGTGCTTATCTATGATCAGTGTGTGTAGTATAAATTCTCTTTTGCCCAGGGAACCTTCTTATTTGATTTTATCTTCCAAATAGGGATTCAGGCCACAGTTCCTTTCCATAAAAATACTCTACTTGTTAAGTGATTAAGAGTTTGAAAAAACAGCATTGATAGTTGCAGATAGAGCAAGAGAAATAAAAATGAGGTGTTGTCATAGTTTCCATTTTAAAGCTTTAGACCAAAGGCTATTAGTTAGAGATGAGCGAACAATAAAATGCTTGGTGCTCGTTGCCGCGAACCGACCAATGCCTAATACTCGCATGCTCGTTTCTGGTAACGAGTACAATGAGAGTCAATGGGAAAACCGAGCATTTTTCCTGCAGACCCTACAAAGAGGTCTGCAGGCAGTGAAAATGTTCAAATGGATGGGAAAAGAGCTGAATGGAAGGAGAACAAAATGAGGAAGACCCCTGGAAGCATCTCTGACTCCTAGATCGCTGTTGAGAACAGTGATGTCACACTTTTACTCCACTTTAAGAAGCGACAATAAAATATTTCAAATCGAAGAGAAATTGCATTTTACAGAGAAAAAAATGAAGAAACAGTGTTTCCTGTATAATGACTTGTATATAAGGCAAAATTTTAAAAGGATTTAAAAAAAACTATATGATTTCAGTAAACTAAAATAATTTTTTTTCAATTAAAAAACAACAAGAAATTTCATTTGAATTTATGAATGAAGCAAGAACTGCTAAAAATTACAGACTCAGAGGGAGTAAGATACACCCAGTATCAGACATACAGGAGGGCCTCATATACATTCTATTCAAACTGTTCTTAGAATCGTAGAGTTGGAAGGGACCTCCTGGGCCATCTGGTCCAACCCCCTGCTCAAAGCAGGATTCGCTAAATCATCCCAGACAGATTTCTGTCCAGCCTCTATTTGAAGACTTCTATTGAAGGAGAACTCACCACCTCTCGTGGCAGCTTGTTTCACTCATTGATCACTCTAACTGTCAAAAAGTTTTTTTTAATTTCTAATCTGTGTCTCCTCCCATTCAGTTTCATCCCATTGCTTCTAGTCTTTCCTTGTGCAAATGAGAATAAAGTTGATCCTTCTACAATGTGACAGCCCTTGAGATATTTGTAGACAGCTATTAAGTCTCCTCTCAGTCTTCTCTTTTGCAAGCTAAACATTCCCAAATCCTGCAACCTTTCCTCATAAGACAGGGTTTTCAGACCGGTCACCATTCTGGTCGCCCTTTTCTGAACTTGCTCCAGTTTGTTGATGTCTTTTTTAAGATGTGGCGCCCAAAACTGGACACAGTATTCCAGATGAGGTCTGACCAAAGAGGAGTAGAGGGCAATAATGACTTCACGTGATCTAGACTGTATGCTTCTGTTAATACAGAATAATCCTAGTTAATCCTAGTCTCCTAGTCTCATAAAGGCTATGCACTTTTGAGTGTTATATGCCAACAAAATGTACTACAGACCAGGGAATAATCTATGGGTGAGCAATATAATACCAATAAGGGTATATGCACACATGGAGTAAAATTGATGCACAATCTCTTGGCAGAAAAAATGCAGCTGCAAAACACACATTTTGCAGCTACGTTATCGCCATGTTTTTGGTACGGTTTTGCCTGCGTTTTTGTTTGATTGGAGTGAAGTCAATGGTGAAAAACGCAGGGCAAAAATACACAGACAATTGACATGCAGCAGGTTATTTTCTGCACCAAATTTGTAAGTGAAAAATACTCAACATGTGCATGACACGTCAGGTTTCAAATTTCACTTTTCTGGCATCAAGTTTTGCTTCAGGTTTTGTCACAAATCCAAACAGAAAAAATGCGACGAAAATGTACCAAACTTGCAAAGTGTGTACACAGCCTAATATAACGATTTTTTTAAACACGTTTTTAAGCTTATATATCAGCAAACTGTAATCCAGACCACGGAATACCCTATAGACGAGCAATATAATAACGATAAAATGTTGAACAATTTTTTTGAGGCTTTTATAACAATGAAATGGACTCCAGACAATGGAATAGTCTATGGGTGAGCAATATGATACCAATAAATTTTGAACAAGTTTTTTGAGGGTTATATACCAACAAAATGTAATCCAAACCATGGAATACCCTATGGGTAAGCAATATAGTACCAGTACAATTTGGACCAAGTTTTTTGTAGCTTTTACACCAACAAAATGTATTCCATTCCACAGAATAGTATATAGGTGAGAATTATAATATCAATACATTTTTGAACAAGTTTTTTGATGCCTTTATAGCAATGAAATGTACAAAAGAAGATGGGCAAGCAATATAATACCGATAAATTTTGAACAATTTTTTTTGAGGCTTTTATAGCAATGAAATGTACCCAAAAGGTGTAATGCTCTATGGGAAATGAAGTGTCCGTGGCCACAAGCCTTTGTCTATGTGTCTGCTGTTAAGTGGACAATGCCATTAAGTGCGTTGGTTAAGGCACGGGTGATGTACCTGGACAAGTGCTGGTACAAGGCGGGGACGCCAACATGAGAGAAAAAGTGGCAGCTGAATACCGAGGAATGGCTGCAGCCATAAGTCGGTGGAAATCCTCTGTTTCTACCAGCTTAAGTGGCAACATTTCCACTGCAAGCAACCTGGAAATGTGCTCATTTAGCATTTGGACGTGTGGATGGGTGGCTGGGAACAAGGATATGAAAGTGCATGATTATGGTAAGTTAGAATGTGCAAAGATAGATGCAGGGCAGGAGGCATCTGCGTCAGTGTTTTGGACAGGGAATTTCAATGCACCTAGCTCAGGGGGAAGAGGCAATCGTGTCACCTGATGGCATCAATTGTGTACCCAGGCATTTTGCCCCCGAGTTGGGTACTTAGATGACATGTGCAGATCATGCTGCCATTTTTTTTGTATTAAAACACTTTAAAAAGTGTCCCAAACTGGAAAACACCTAACTCTTTGACGGAGAAATTCAGGACTGTCGGTTCTCTGCGGAAGTTTCCCACCTTCTGCCTCTGGTCACCCCACTGACTCTTCCTGTCTGTTTCTGTGCTGCAGATCTATCCCTCTTAGCACTGCGGGCCTCGCTCTGTATGTCAGCTTCCCAGGTTGGGTCAGTGACTACGTCATCCTCCACCTCATCTTTCACTACCACACCCTGGTCCTCCTGACTATGTGGCTTAAAGGGAATTTGTCACCTCATTTTTTGCATATAAGCTGTGGCCACCGCCATTATGGGCTTATCTACAGAATTCTATAATTCTACTATCAATGTATAACTTACAGTGAACTGTAAAAGTTTGGGCACCACTCGTTAAAATTACTGTTATTGTGAACAGTTAAGCAATTTGAATATGAAATGATCTCTAAAGAGCCTAAAGTTAAAGATGACACATTTCCTTTGTATTTTAGGTAAAAAAAAATGTATATATTGTATTTTTTTTTTCATTTTAAATATTACAAAAAGAAAAATGGGCAGATGCAAAACTTTGGCACCTTTGTAGATTTGTGTGCTCAGATAACTTTGACCAAGGTTTCAAACCTTAATTAGCCTATGGCTTGTTCGCTATCATTGTTAGAAAAGTACAAGTGATGCAAATTTCCCAGCTTTATAAAAACTTAGCTTAGGCTAACATTGTGCCAAAAAACAGCAGCCATTGGATCTTCTAAGCATCTGCCTAGCACTCTGACAATGAATATGTTGGAAGCCTACAAAGCAGGTGAAGGCTATAAAAAAATATCAAAGCATTTTCAAGTTGCCCTTTCCACATAGTTTGAAATGTAATTAATGACTGGCAGTTAACAGGAACAGTGGAGGTCAAGATAAGGTCTGGAAGACCAAACAAATTTTCAGTGAGAGCTGCTTGTAGGATTGCTAGAGAGGCAAATCAGAACCCCCCGCTCAACTGCAAAAGATCTTCAGAAATATTTAGCAGTGTCAGGCTGCTGCAATGCAGGCATATGTAAACTTCACTAGATGGCAATAGAGTGGAGGAAGGACTGCACATTCCCAGGGCAGACCTGCAAAGCAGCAGTGACGGCTACCACAAGGGGGCAGCAGAATTATCAGACTAGCCGTGTCAGAAAATAGACTCTAGCACAGTACTGAAGGAACAAGCAAACTCAAGGTCACAAACAAGCCGAAGAAGTCAGAGCCAGACAGGAGCAGATAAACCAAAGACAAAAGACAGACGCAGGTCCGAATACAAGCCAAGTCAATAGCCAGGGGATCAGCACACTAACAGGGAAACACTGAGTCAGTACAGACAGAGGGAATAAACAGACACAGGGCAAGACAGGGATCACAGCAGGACAAATCAGGATATACCATAGTCAGATACACAAGCCATAGGCAGAACTATAGCAGACACAGCCTGCAGGATGCAGCGGAGCTAAATAGCAAACCTGAAACCAGACTGAGGCTGAAAAAAGGTAACCCCTGACATGATCAGACAGGGACAAGGGAAGACAAGACTCAAAACCTGGTCTGGATCAGGACAGCAGAGTCTGAAGTTATGATACATTATTTTGAAAAAATGTAAATAATATTAAGGAATTGTAGGTGCAAACATATAACACTTAAAATGTACGTTTATTTGAAAACTCTAAAGTCACACCAAAAGAAACCTTAGTGCACAAATAGGGATACATAAACAAATAATGTCAAACTATATTACATGAATGACTGTTTCGATAAGTCATGTCTTGAGACAGTCACATGTGCTCCATGTGTTCCCTGTCTCCCTTTGCACACACCAAGATAAAGATGAAAAGATTAAGAGGCAAAAGGTGAATAGTTAGTCTAGATAAGCTCTATAGGAGATGTCCCAGGTACCACCACACACGTCCTAGGATGCACTATGTGTCCACTGTTACATCTCTGCCTACCAGCAGAGGTTGGGACCCTAAACACGATATTTGGCACCCCCGCTCCATGGTGGCTGTCCCATACTTACCCTGTAGTCCCTGTGCTGTTGTGTCTACAGGGAGCCTAGACTAGACAATAACCAACTAGACTCTAGATTATAAGTGGGGAAGGGATGTTGGATACAACGTCATATAAAAGGGTAGGTGTTAGATGTAACTTATCATTCTGATGCATTATTATGTTCAATGCTTCTGTCCAGGCCCGTCTGAAGTTTGCTAGGGAGCATTTGGATTATCCAGAAGACTATTGGGAGAATGTCATATGGTCTGAAGAAACCAAAGTAGAACTGGGTAGGGCAACGAAGGAGTGGCTTCGCAAGAAGCATATGAAGATCCTGGAGTGGACTAGCCTGTCTCCAGATCTCAACCCCATAGAAAACCTTTGGAGGGATTTTAAAGTCTATGTTGCTCAGCAACAGGCCCAAAACATCACTGCTCTCGAGGAGATCTGCGTGGAGGAATGGGTCCACATACCACCAACCGTGTGTGCCAACCTTGTGAAAACTTACAGGAAACGTTCGACCTCTGTCATTGCCAACAAAGGATATGTAACAAAATATTGATATGAATTTTTGTTAGTGACCAAATACTTATTTTACACCATAATTTGCAAAATAAATGTTGCCAAATCAGACAAGGTGATTTTCTGGATTTATTTTTTCATTTTGAATCTCATAGTTTTGGTCTACCTATGATGTCAATTACAGGTCTCTCTCATCTTTTTAAGTGGGAGCACTTGCACAATTGGTGGCTGCTAACTAAATACTTTTTTTCTGGGGGGGGGGGAATAAGTATTTGATACACTGCCAACTTTCCCACCTACAAAGAATGGAGAGATCTGTAATTTTTATTGTAGGTACCCTTCAACTGACAGAATCTAAAAAACAAAAAACAGAAAATCACATTGTATTATTTTTACATAATTAATTTGCATTTTACTGTATGGAATAAGTATTTAATGTAATATAAAACAGAACTTAATATTTGCTACATAAACCTTTGTTTGCAATTTCAGAGATCAGACGATTCTTGTAGTTCATGACCAAGTTTGCACACACTACATAAGGGATTTTGGCCCACTCCTCCATGCAGATCTTCTCCAGATCTTTCATATTTCAGGGCTGTCGCTGGGCAACATTGAGTTTCAGCTCCCTCAAAATATTTTTTACTGGGTTCAGGTCTGGAGAAAGGCTTGACCACTCCAGAACTTTGAAATGCTTCTTATAGAGCCACTCACTAGTTGCCCTTGCTGTGTGTTTTTGCGTCATTGTCATGCTGGAAGACCCAGTCATGACCCATATTGAATGCTTTTACTGAGGGAAGGCTATTGGCCAAAATCTTGCGATATATTACACTATCTATCTTCCCTTCAATACTGTGTAGTCACCCTGTCCCCTTTGCAGAAAAACACCCTCAAAATATTATGTTTCTCCCACCTTGTTTCAGGATTGGGATGGTGGTCTTGGGGTTTGTACTCATCCTTCTTCTTCCTCCAAACACGGCAAATAGAGGTGATATCAAAAAGTTATATTTTGTCTCATCTGACCACATGACCTTCTCCCATGTCTCCTCTGGATCATCCAGTTGGTCACTAGTGAATTTCAAAAGGGCCTGGACATGTGTTGATGTGAGCAAAGGGACCTGGCGTGCCTTGCAGGATCTTAATCCATGATGGCGTAGTGTGTTACTGATGGTAACTTTTGAGACTGTGGTCCCAGTTCTCTTCAGGTCATTGACCAGTTTGTGCAGTTCTGGGCTGATTCCTGACCTTTCTCAGAATCATCCTAAACCACGAGGCAAAATCCTGCATGGAGTCCCAGACCAAGGAAAATTGACAGTTATCTGGTCTTTCTTCCATTTTCTAAAAATTAGCTTGGCCCATGTGAAATTTTCGCACATTGGTCGTCGGGGGCGCAGGCAATTTCAGAAAAAGCAAGCTGGTCAAATGTAAATGTATTTCATGAGCTGATGAACATGTAGATTGGTAATACAATAAATTGTATTGATAAGTAGAGGCCAAAAAATGTTTTCCGGTTGAGGTGCCACCTGTACGTCATTATTTCTTTCTGCAGGTTTATGAAAATGAATGTTTAAACTGTATTTAGGGATAAAATCGTGAATGTGTGGTTTGTTTGGCTGTTTTCTTGCTGAAGGGAGCAAGTTTACCTTTCAAAAGGTGTATCGTTTGTGTGTGGGGAAAAGTAATGCCCGAAAAAGCAGTGCATGTATACAAATGTGTTGGTAGTGTGCTTTGGGGTACTGTGGTTCCACCTGCAGGTCATTTTTCCTTACTGCAGGTTTATGAAAATTAATGCTTAAACTATTTTGTGATCAAATCGTGGATGTGTAGTTTGTTTGGCTATTTTCTTGCTGAAGGGGACAAATTTACCTTTCAAATGGTGTATCATTTGTGTGTGTGGGTGCAGTATGAATGGGGATACAAAGGAATCACCGAAAAACAGTGTTTAGAAATAATAGAATAGATTGTGCCAACAGTTGTTGCCTTTTTGCCATGCTGCTAGACTATTGTCCTGTACCCCATCCCAGGTTTGTGCATGTCTAGATTTTTGTCACTGGTGTCCTTAGACAGCTCTTTAGTCTTGGCCATGGTGGAGAGGTTGGGGTGTGATTGATTATGTGGACCGGTGTCTTTTACACAGGTAACAAGTTCAAACAGATGCAATTAATATAGGTAATGAGTGCAGAGTAGGGGGCTTCTTAAAGAAAAACAGGTCTGTGAGAGCCAGAATTCTTGCTGGTTGGTAGGTGATCAAATACTTATTTCATGCAATAAATTGCAAATTAATTATGTAAAAAACATACAATGTGATTTTCTGGATTTTTTTTAAAGATTCTGTCTCTCACAGTTGAAGTGTACCTACGATAAAAAATTACAGACCTCCTCATTCTTTGTAGGTGGGAAAACTTGCAATTTTGGCAGTGTATTTGCAACAAGGTTGTCACATTCCCCTGGAAGACCTGGAATAAGTCAGGTACATCGGGTAATGAATCGCAGGTCTTCTTTAGAGATGGTGTGATTTGTGTCTCATATTAAATGGATTTAGTTTAAGCTGGTGCTGAAATATGCAGAAGATAAAAAGGCAGCAACACTTACCTGCCCAAATCCTGAAACAAATGCACTACAGGGTGCAGCCTGACCATAAAGCAAGATGTCAGCAACACAGGTGCAAAATACTAGATCAACAGCCACTCTCCACCTACCCATTCCTGGAGGGGTGACTGGCCAGTATACAATTGCACAATAAAGGCCCGCATAGGGCGTTGTTCACACAAAGGTACTGCACAGTGTCTGGTTCACAGCCTAATACTCACGCCTCTACTTTTCGATTAGGCAGACTGGCCAGCAATCTCTCAATGCATAACAGTGTGAACACCCCTGCTGTTTAAAAATGAATTTTTGGAGACTTTGAGTCTTCTTTAGTGGCTTTGCTATTTAGTTCAGAAATATGCAGTTCCATTTTAGCTGCTTCCGATCTGGTCATTACTTCTTCCTATATAAAATGGTCAGTCCTTCTTGTCCCTGCCGGTGAATGATTTGGTTTTCCGTGCTGTGTGCTAAAGCTAAGTGGTTGGAGTAGAATTGTTGTAGTAATGTTCTGTGGTTTGCTGTAGTACATGTGTGTTTATCTCTTGGTCGTTTTTCCCATTTACTTTATTCCTCCATGTCCCTATCCTTGTCCCCCTATTATTGGTTAGAGCTTTTGTATAATAGAGGTTTTCTGTTCTCCTTGTTTTGTGTTTGTGTCTTGTTTACCTTACATTTCTGCCCCATGCCTCATGGGGTGATGGAGGAGACAGATCAAGGTTTAACAGGAGCATAGTAAGGTCTGAGACTCTGGCCTCTTTACTTTCAAGAGTACCCCCATGACAGGACAGGGAAAGTTAGGGACCCAGTTCAAGGGACAGATTGAGGCCCCCCTTCCTCACCAAAGACCAGCACAGTATTTGACAGTATCAAATACTTGTTTTGCAGGATATATATATATATATATATATATATATATATATACATACATATATACACACACACACACTGTATAAAATATATACATCTGTAATTTTTCCCATCTCAATTGTTCTTTTTAAATATATTAAAGTGGGAATAATAGCCAAACAACTCAAAATGTACAAAAACAAATTTCTGACATTTCCAAAAGAAATCAGTTTTCTTCTTTTCAATAATGACGTGGAAGTGCAATAAGGACTGCGCTTGCTTCTGGTAGAGTAAAGGGTTCTTTATTCAGCCAACGCGTTTCCTGAGCCTGCTGGCTCACTTCATCAGGGCAGATGAATCTGCCCTGATGAAGTGAGCCAGCAGGCTCAGGAAACGCGTTGGCTGAATAAAGAACCCTTTACTCTACCAGAAGCAAGCGCAGTCCTTATTGCACTTCCACGTCATTTCTGCAATTCTGTCCTAGGACCCTGTGCAGACTTGCTGCTGCTTCTCAAGCGTTCATGGGTGTTGTGACTTCCTCACAACCCCAATAGGTGAGCACCTTCCCTACTGTTCCACAATTTTAATTGTTTTATACGGATTTCACACAGTGGATGCGCCCTGTATCTCTCCTTTCTTCTTTTCAATAACAGTCATAAGTTTTTCGTCCAAGGAGACTGCCAGTTTCTTAATCTATTAACTTTTTGGGCAGCACCAACCAAAGCCTCCCATACACTTTTCAGAGGGGTGGACTATTTATTTCACTGTAAATCTCCTATTTAAGAAGGGCCCAAAAGTTCTCAATAGAGATTAAGTGAGATGAGAAAGGGGACTATGTGATTATTTTCTCTTCTTTACCGTGAATCTGTCAGTAGGAGCAAACATTATAAGATGTTTGCATGTGCATGCAAGTCATAGAAAGTTTAATAAAATGATACCTTGATATCTGCGATCCCATGTCTTATTCCAGAAAAATCCACATTTTACTAATATGTAAACGAGCTGTAAAAGGGCTGTAAAGATATATGGGCCCGCAACTGATGTCCCTAAAAGTCTGTAGAAGGGAGGATCGGACTGCCAGGGCTACTGAAGTGCCGAGCCTGGAACTGCTGGGGCTGCACCTCCTGTTGCTGGGGGAATGCAATTGCAGCCGGAGCCAGCCGGTAACCTGGGTGAAGGGGACATGACCAGGAACAGTAAGCTAAAAGGGGCTGCGCAGGAACAGAGGGGGCTTCCTGCCAGAATGCTGAGCAAGTATGGATGGCAGCCGCAGAGAGGAGAGTGGTAGGCTGCAGCATTGCAGAGACAGGGTGGCAGAGTGAGAGACTCACCCATATCGGCGGGTGAGCAGGGGAACTTGCTACAGACAGTACGGACATCCAGGGAGGTGCATGCCAGGCAGAGCACTGCAGCGCAGCCATTCGGGTGACACTGGCTGCTCAGAGAGATACAAGCCAAATAGAACCTTGTGGAGAGCTCTATCCTATCACTCAGCAGTTACATGGACTAGGGGCTCAGCGGGAAAAACCAGAGACTGCCCGCTGCTGCCAGAAGCAGGACCATGTATTGGGCGAGGACACCTGAAGTCACTGCACCGACCGCCGCCGGCCACGGAACATTCAGAGAGTGGCGCACTGCGGAGTCACTATAAGTGAAACTGTTATCAAAAGACTGTCTAGTTCAACAACCGTTATTCGGTTTAGTTTTTGTACCCCTTTTTCCCTGCTATCTCCCTGCGAGGAGTTAATTGCTGTTGAATAATTAATTATAGTCAATCCCTGCTCTGCAGCATTTGTGTTACTGCATCCCAGTACCTGCTTATTATAAGTCTGCCTAAAGAGCTTATTTTAAGTAAAAAGAGGAAGTGTGATGTGTAATGGCTGCTCTCTCTGCTGTCCTCATCTCACTGCAGAGCTGTGTATAATTATAACACAGAACAGCATTAACCCCTTTACACCCGAGCCTGTTTTTGCCTTCGTGACCGGGCCAATTTTTTCAATTCTGACAAGTGTCACTTTATGAGGTCATAACTCTAGAACGCTTCTAGATCCTACTGATTCTGACATTGTTTTCTCATGACATATTGTACTTCATGATGGTGGTAAAAATTTTTAGATATGAGCTGCGCTTATTTGTTAAAAAAATCAAAATTTGGTGAAAATTTAGAAAATTTTGCAATTTTCAAACTTTTAATTTTTATGCCCTTAAATCAGAGAGTGATATCGCACAAAATAGTTAATAAATAACATTTCCCACATGTCTACTTTACATCTGCACAATTTTGGAAACATAATTTTTTTTTTTTAGGAAGTTATAAGGGTTAAAAGTTGACCAGCGATTTCTCATTTTTACAATAAAATTTGCAACACCATTTTTTTTAGGGACCACCTCACATTTGAAGTGAGTTTGGGGGGTCAATATAACAAAAAATACCCAAAAGTGACACCATTCTAAAAACTGCACCTCTCAATGTACTCAAAACCACATTCAAGAAGTTTATTAACCCTTCAGGTGCTTCACATGAATGAATGGAATATGGAAGGAAAAAATAAACATTTAACTTTTTTTCACAAACATTTTACTTCAAAACCATTTTTTTTTATTTTCACAAGTGTAAAAAGAGAAAATGAACCACAAAATTTTTTGTGCAATTTCTCCCGAATACGCAGATACCCCGTATGTGGGGTTAAACCACTGTTTGAGCACACGGCAGAGCTCAGAACGGAAGGAGCGCCGTTTGACTTTTTCAATGCAGAATTGGCAGGAATTGAGATAGGATGCCATGTCGCATTTGGAGAGCCCAAGATGTACCTAAACATTGGAAACCCCCCACAAGTGACCCCATTTTGGAAACTAGACCCCTTAAAGAACTTATCTAGATGTGTTGTGAACACTTTAAACCCCCAAGTGCTTCACAGAAGTTTATAACGTAGAGCCATGAAAATAAAAAATCATTTTTTTTCCACAAAACGACCTTTTAGCCCCCAATTTTTATTTTCACAAGGGTAACAGGAGAAATTGGACCCCAAAAGTTGTTGTCCAATTTGTCCTGAGTACGCTGATACCCCATATGTGGAAGAAATCTACTGTTTGGGCACACGGTGGGGCTCGGAAGGGAAGTAGTGACGTTCTGAAATGCAGACTTTGATGGAATGGTCTGCGGGTGTCATGTGCGTTTGCAGAGCCCCTGATGTACCTAAACAGTGGAAACCCCCCACAAGTGACCCCATTTTGGAAACTAGACCCCCCAAGGAACTTATCTAGATGTGTGGTGAGCACTTTGAACCCCCAAGTGTTTCAGTAAAGTTTATAATGTAGAGGCGTGAAAATAAAAAAATCATTTTTTTTCCACAAAAATGATCTTTTAGCCCCCAATTTTTATTTTCACAAGGGTAACAGGAGAAATTGGACCCTAAGAGTTGTTGTCCAATTTGTCCTGAGTACGCTGGTACCCCATATGTGGGAGAAATCTACTGTTTGGGCTCACGGTGGGGCTCGGAAGGGAAGTAGTGACGTTCTGAAATGCAGACTTTGATGGAATGGTCTGCGGGCGTCATATTGCATTTACAGAGCCCCTGATGTACCTAAACAGTGGAAACCCCCAATTCTAATTCCAACCCTAACCCCAACACACCCCTAACCCTAATCTCAGCCCTAACCATAACCCTAACCACAAACCTAACACCAACACACCCATAACCTTAATCCCAGCCCTAGCCCTAACTCTAGCCCTAACCCTAACCCTATCCCTAGCCCTTGCCCTAGCCCTAACCTGTGTACCTGCTTTTTTCTTTTTTTTCTTTACTTTTTTTTATTTTTGTGACAAGATCGCTGCGCTGCGATCTGACTCATAGTAACGCCACTTCTCCTCTGATCTCACACTGAGAGATGATCAGAGGAGAAGCAGCGTTACTATGTGACAAGATCGCTGCCTGGCACACTGTAACGTGACTTCTCCTCTGATCTCACAATGACAGATGATCAGAGGTGAAGCAGCGTTACTGTGTGACAAGATCGCTGCCTGGCACAGCTGTGCCAGGCAGCGATCAGCTGTGCCAGGCAGCGATCTAGTCACACAGTAACGCTGCTTCACCTCGGATCATCTGTCAGTGAGATCAGAGGGAGAAGCCGCGTTACAATGAGGGAGATCGCCGGGAAACAAGCAGCTTTCCCAGCGATCGCTCCCATTGGCTGCTGTGACGCTGACGTCATCAGGACCTGAACCAATCAGGTCTCGATGACGTCGGGGGTCCCAGCATGCATTGTGCACCGGGATCCCTGCGTTGTAAGGTATGTGGGGGTCCCGGGGGGAACAAAACCGCCGACAGTAGATAAACGTCGGCGCTGCACAAAGCCCAGCAAGCGCCAACGTTTATCTACTGTGGGCGGTCGGGAAGCGGTTAAACATATCTGTAGGTGTCCTTTTATAGTGCTTCATCTTATATTTCACAGGCCATCAGTGTTGCTGTACAGCAGAGCTATGTGAGCTGCAGCAAAAGTGTTTTTTAAGGAGTTAGGCTTTGTGCACACGGTGCGGATTCTGCTGTGGAATTTTCCGCGCAGATTTTGCTAAATCTGCAGGTAAAATGACCTGCATTTTACCTGCAGATTTAATGCGCCCACGTAGCATTTTTTTCCGGACACTAAAAACCGGACTCCTTCCCAGAAATCTCGCTTTTTTTTCAGCGCGATTTCACCGCGATTATGTTCGCGATTTTCGCGTGCGATATTCAAGCACTTTCCAAGCGATTTGAAGCATCGCTTGGAAAGTGATCGACAGGTTGGTCACACTCGTCAAACATAGTGTTTGTCAAGTGTGACTGGATTTTCACTATTGAGGCCGCCTATGCGGCCTCAATAGTAAAAGAGAATGTTAAAAATGATAAAAAAAATGTAAAATCGGGGGAAAATTAACCTTCCGACATCCTGTGCAGTCTCAGCGGCGCTCCCGTTCCCAGCGATGCCTTGCGAGACCTGTGATGACGTTGGTCTCGCGTTGCTATAGCGATCTCACGAGTCCGCTAGAGTTACGCGAGACTACGTCATTGAAGGACTTGCGGCAAGGCATTACTGGGAACACTGAGGCCGGGAATGCAGCGCGGGATGTCTGAAGGTAAATATACCCCGATTTTTTTTTATTTTTTTTTTTACAGGGGTATGGTACCCAGGGCCTGGAGGACAGTCTCCTCTCCTCCACACCGTGGGTACCAACCGCACATGAGACGCTTAACTTCGCGCATGGTGGGCATAGCCACATGCGGGAAGTAAGCGATTCTCATGCATTCCTATGGGTGCGGAATCGCGGCAATTCTTTGCGATTCTGCACAGAATTATCATGCTGCGATTTTTTTCCGCGATGCGATTTCACTGCGGAAAAAAGCACAGCATTAGCACAGCATGTACGGAATGCCATAGGAATGCATGGGGGGCGGTCTGTACACGATTTTTAAACGTTTTCGTGCCGAAAATCGTGGCAAAAACGCTTAAAAATCGCTACGTGGGCACACAGCCTTAGTGCGGATTTAGGCTGAGTGCAGACGGAGTTTTGAGCCCTACGGATTTTTCTGTGCAGAATGGAAGAAAACTGCAGGTCAAATGACCTGCATTTTTCCTGCAGATTTCTTCCATTTTTCCTGCGGTTTTCGTGCGGTTTTCCACTGCGGATTTGGTGACAGGGGAGATGGAAAACCACACAAAACAAATGACATGCTGCGGATTTTGTACCGCAGGAAAACCACGTGGAAAAATCCGCATCGTCTGCACAGCGGTTTTTTTTTCATTGATTTTAAGGCTACTGTACATCACAATGCGGATATGCAGTGTTTCTGAGTGGAAAAATCTGCTGCGGATCCGCTGCAAATCTGCATTGTGTGCACACAGCCTTAGTGCGGATTTCCCCTGCAGTTTTCACCTGCAGATTTCTATAATGGAGCAGATGAAAAACTGCTGCAGAACTGCACAAAAGAAGTGACATGCTGCAGTTTTAGGCCCTGTGCACACGGTGCAGATTCTGTGCAGTTCTGCAGCAGATTTGGCCCTGCAGAGCTGCAGCAGAACTGCACTCAATGTTCAGTACCATTTAAGGATATGTAAAACAAAAAACGCTGTGCACATGCTGCAGATTTTTCCGCACAGATTTGGTGCAGAATAAAAGAAGCAGCATGTCGCTTCTTTTGTGCAGTTCTGCTGCAGTTTTCCACCTGCTCCATTATAGAAAACTGCAGGGGAAATCTGCACAAAAACTGCACTAAATCTGCGCTAAAACTGCAGGTAAAACGCAGGTCATTTTACCTGCAGATTTAGCAAAATCTGCGCGGAAAATTCCACAGCAGAATCCGCACCGTGTGCACATAGCCTTCTGCACCAAATCTGCGCGGAAAAATCTGCAGCATGTGCACAGTGTTTTTTGTTTTACATAGCCTTAAATGGTACTGTACATCACTTACAGTTCTGCTGCAGCTCTGCACGGCCAAATCTGCTGCAGAACTGCACAGGATCTGCACCGTGTGTACATAGCCTTAAAGTTCAGTTACACATCGCACACTGGTAACTCCCACTTTTATTAACAATAAGTGGAGCGCCCTGCAGGGCCGAGGGTTACTCGGTACCTGGCCGGTCAGGCTCTTTTAAAGGGGAAGTGTGTCACGATGATGATAGTGACCCGGTCCGTGGCCCTGGGCGTCCAGTGTAGATGGAAGTTCAAGGAGGGGGGGAAAGATGGTAGGATAATTAAAGGGAAAGGGGAATCGTGATGCCACCTGTGGTATTCGGCAAGGGTAGCCTATGCTGCAATGCAGATCCACTGGGACAGTGTTAGGGCAGCAGAGATGGTGAAGCTCTCCACAGGCAGAGCTGTGTCCCAAGGGCGAGTGACTGTGAATGTGGTCTGCGGTGTAAAGCACGCGAGATGTTAATAACACGAAGGACACAGTTGGGTGCAGTTTCTGGGTTTTTACTCACAATTCTTTTGCACACGATGACCCACTTGGCACTGTGTCCTCTGAGGGAGGGGTCCAGCAAACTCTCAGGTGGATTGTTGACACCTTTTTAGGATTCCTCTTTATGTTCTCCTTTGTTGGCTGTCTCTCTGCGCTAATCTCCTTTCTCTCCTGCCCTGCGCTTTCATAAGCAGTGTCGCCAATCCAGCAGCCTCGGTCCTTTATCTCTATGGCTGCCTTTTTCAGGAATGCTTGAGGTTGTGGCTGAGGCACTTAAAGTTACCTCAGCCTCCGGCTTTCTAGCTGAGCCTTGTAGTTCTCTACTAGCACCAGGGGCCGGCTCCCTTACTGCGACCTGGTCCTTCCCTTCTGGGATGCGGGCCCCAAAGGTGGCTTATCGCACTACCCGTGTCCCAAGGACGACTTCTTTCCTGTCTAGGAGCGTACTCAGTATGTTTCTCGCTTCTCTGACCTCACTCCTCTCACATCAGTCCTGCTCTTCTGCTGTCCTGCCACCGACTGACTGGATCTTTCCAGAACAATCTTCCGTTTACCTCTCAATAACTCCTCCCACTTACTGTCACCTCACTGTCACTGACTGCATGTCATCAATCATTCCACTTCCTAAGCTCCTCCCCTTCTACCTACCTTTCCCACTAACTCCCTAACACCCTTTCTTAGCCAGTCAGGGATGAGGCCATCCTCCAGAAGGGTACACCCAGATGCCCTGACTAAACTAGTGTGGGTTGGGTGCGAGTGTTAGGAATCATGGGTGGTGCTCCCTCCTTACCAGAGGGGGGATACCACACCTCTGGATGAGGTGCAGTACCTCTGTGGCGACTGGACCCTCAGGGGCACCACATTCCCCCCGTTAAACACAGCACATCTGCAGGCTGGAACCAAGTAAAAAAAATATGATGAGAAACATACAAAATTTTTGATCATGCATGTCAACAGATAAATTCAATAACACAACTTACCTTTATGGGAGGCACTTTTTCTTAAATGTAACAAGCTAACTTTAGTTATATTACCTTTGTCTATTGTGGTGTAGTGACCACTGTGTCCGCTAGGGGGGCGCTGTGTGGGTGTCCCAGGACAGGCGTATAAGCATTTCCAGTGTCCTGATAGAAGTAGGATGCTGAATGATCGGTGGCCTTGAAATGAAGGCTTGCTTATGTGCTGCTCAGCAGAGCTGATCTTTCGCTCCAATGTGTCAGGGAGAAGTCTTCAGGTAGCTGGAGAGAAGGGCGGAACCAGCTACTTACAAATCCACCCAGGGGTGTGTCTAAAACTCCATACTAAAGAATGTATGAATGCTTGTAGGACCTGTGATGAGGTCATAGCCATGTGACCTGGTGGGCGTGGCTACAGACCACATAAGGTAGCCAGGGTAGGTCACATGAGTGAATGCTTGGACCTGGTTGGTCCATTGTGGAAGGTCCCGCTTGGAGATGGGGCTTCCTGCCTGACAGCACGTGAATGCTGTGAGTAATGGCTGCAAGTGTCTGACAGTTCCCAGGGAAAGGGAATGATCATCTGCAGTGAGCTGAAGCAGCCATGAGGTAACCCTGACGGGGTGAGAGAACTGTGAGGCTGAAGAGCCTGAGTACTGGACATTGCGTAACCTGTGTAACCACATGTATAACAGAGGGAAGCTCTGTCATGAACGCTAAGCTGAATATATGAACTTTATGTTGCTGCTGCGGGTTTATGATGCCTGAATAAACCACATGGATTGTTATTGTTTTATGGAAAACACATGCCAGGCGTGATTATTTGACTGCCAAGTGAGTGTCCCCAACCTTGATTAACAGTGCTACCTGTTATGAACTCATTTTCTGCTCCACCAGTTGAGAGTTCTCCTTCTGTTCTCCCTCTGGTGGTGACAGGAGGTAGTGAGGTTGGTTTAAGTGGTAGTGATCTGCCACCTGATGAGGAGGATAACGATTGGATCTCTGGAGTATCAGACTGGATATAAGACAGCCGACGCCCTATCCTGGTGCTGGTGATTCAGTCTGCTTCTCAGGTCTTGGACTTCAGCTCTCTTTCAGTCTTCTCAAGTTAAGTTTGTTTTTTGCTAATGTTCACACTTGCGCTTGTTGGTCAATTCAGTTTCTTGTGTGGTCAGCCTGCCCCTGCTGGGGCTATGTTGAACTTCCACTCCTATTTATCTGTATTTGCCAATTTGCCTTTTTTGTCCCTTATTAGATTGGCCTCTTTTTGCTCTGTTTCAGAATATTTCAGAGTGCTGATATAGTGGGAGAAGTCTAGTGACTTCAGGGTTACTTTTGCTATCAGAAGTGTTGGACACTATTTTGGTAGGGTTTTTTTGGCAGATTGCAGACAGTGGCTTTCCTTTCCTGTCCTTTCTAGTTAGTTGGGCCCCATCGTTTGCTCAGCCTATTTTCCTGCCTTTGTTTGTGTTTTCATCTTGTTTCACCGTCAATACATGTGGGAGGCTGTCTTTCCTTTGGGGTCTGCTCTGGGGCAGTTAGTTTTCCTCTTTTCCTGCTTTACGCTTATGTAGCTCTCCGGTTGTGACGAGGCGTCTAGGACCATCGTAGGAACGCTCCACGACTGCTGCTAGTTGTGTGGTTAAGATCAGGGATCTGCAATCTGCATAGTTACCAACTTCTCTGGTTTTCTGAGACTTAGCTTTTTTTTTTCCTCCTCGGTGAACCATTCATAACAGCTACCTGACAATATACTATTCCTACATCATATCCTCTACACCTAACTGCTTCCGGGTGACAATGGCCATCTCTGGCTCGCCACCTGCTTTGAACATCTTATCTGTGAAACAAGACTGTTATTTACTAAACATTACTATTCTAGTAATATATTCTACGAAAAGTGCTTTCAACCCTATCAATATTAAAATACTGTCAACATATCATTAGACATTCAACTATTCTTGGTAAGCAATGAGCACTCTGTCCCAGCCGGGGTTTCTTGAAGTGTCCCTTTTGCTGGTGGAGGACCCACTCCAAACCTCCAATGGTGGTCCTGGGTGGGCTGCAGGACATAACTGATGCTGTCCTTTTAGATCCAGTCTTCGGCCACACCCAACAGGTTTTTGTTCAGGTCTGCTGTTGTTGCAATGGTAAAATCTTATCACTCTAAAAAGGCTTACGTAAAACCAAGGAGAAGCACCAGAAGAGGTGAGGAACTATTTACAAAGGAAAGTTTTAGGATCATTCACTGTTCCTGACCTCAGAAGTTCTTGAAATTAATATACAAAAAACTGTAAAACTTGTGCCTAACTGGGCAAAACAAAAAAGGCACAATGGTGCCAATACCCTCCTGGGTAAATGTTGGGTAAATGTCCATCAAAATTTTAAGCTCTATTGGTGTAGGGGCCACGGGGACAGGAAGGGTGCCTATGAGGGTATCCTCAGACCTGATGACTGGGTCTGCTGCAGCTGCGGTATTTGGTAGCTTGACCTGCTCTAACTCCCATCCTCCTACCGCGGTCAGAGACACATCCTGGAGCTGTCGCTCCAGCTCCCCTGTACTTGTACTTTTGTCTCCATCTGTGTGACATACCGCTGCCATTACCTAACGTATGGCCACCATTGCTACTGCCTCTTCTTCCTTTTCCTTCCTGTCTGCTCCTGACACTTTCTGGGGGCTGGCTTTCCTCTGCTCTTTGTGCCTTTCAAAGTAATGCAGGAGGTGGGTCCTTCCTCCTGACAGACACGTTTGCATCACATGATAACATTGGCAGTGGGCGGCATCATCTCTGCACTCACTCTCTGGCCCCGCCCACTGCAGCTCATTCCTCTCAGCTTGTGCTGGTCTCTCAACACAGAGACACAGAACTATGGCAGTTACCTTGAGAGCTTAACTGCGTGCAGCCTGTGACGCAGCAATTTAACAAACGCTCACTACCTGTGACGCAGTTAGTTAACACTCACTACCTGTATCACAATTATGGCGCAGTTATGGCGATCATCTAACAGCTCTGACACAGTTATAGCGATGTTTTAACAGTCTTGCAGATTTTTATCACTTAACAAAATTAACTCTTTTTGCAATGCAATAAATCTCTATTACACTGCATGATTAAACTTCTAGCATACCATACATAAAAGCTTATGGTACTCAGTATTTTACAGTCACTGGCACACAGTACTCAGCTTTGCTAGGCTCTAGGCACCCAGCTTTGCTAGGCTCCAAGTACCCAGCTTTGCCTAGCTCCAAGTACCCAGCTTTGCTGAGCTCGATGATTCTGTTGTTCGTCACGCCAACTGGAGCGCCCCGCAGGGCCGGGGGTTACTCGGAATCAGGCCAGTCAGGCTCTTTTAAAGGGGAAGTGTGTCACGGTGGTGATAGTGACCCCGTCCGAGGCCCTGGGCACCCAGTGTAGATGGATGTTCAATGAGGGGGAAGGTAGGATAATCATAGGGAAAGGGGAATAGTGACGCCACCTGTGGTATTCGGCAAGGGTAGCCGACGCTGCAATGCAGATCCACTGGGACGGTGTTAGGGCAGCAGAGATGGTGACGCTCTCCACAGGCAGAGCTGTGTCCCAGGGCAGTTGAGCCAGTGACGGTGATGGTGCATGTGGTGTAAAGCACGCGAGATGTTAATAACATGAAGGACACAGTTGGGTGCAATTTCTGGGTTTTTACTCACAATTCTTGTGCACACGATGACCCGCTTGGCACTGTGTCCTCCGGGGGAGGGGTCCAGCAAACTCTCAGGTGGCTTGGTGACACCTTTTTAAGACTACTTTTTATGTTCTCTTTTCTTGGCCGTCTCTCTGCGCTACTCTCCTTTCTCTCCTGCCCTGCGCCTTCAAAAGCAGAGTCCCCAATCCAGCAGTCTCGGACCTTGCCGAGCGATGTGGGTCAGGCCACGGTGTCCTTTATCTCTACGGCTGCCTTTTTGAGGAATGCTTGTGGTTGTGGCTGAGGCACTTAAAATTACGTCAGACTCCGGCTTTCTAGCTGAGCCTTGTAGTTCTCCGTTAGCCCCAGGGGCCGGCTCCCTTACTGCTACCTGGTCCTTCCCTTCTGGGATGCGGGCCCCATGGGTGGCTTATCATTTTACCCGTGCCCCAAGGACCCCTTCTTTCCTGTCTAGGAGCGTACTCCGGATATTTCTTGCTTCTCTGACCTGCTCTCCTGCGACCGACTGACTGACTGGATCTTTCCAGAACAATCTTCTGTTTACCTCACACTAACTCCTCCCACTAACTGTCACCTCACTGTCACTGATTGCATGTCATCAATCACTCCACTTCCTAAGCTCCTCCCCTTCTACCTACCTTTCCGACTAACTCCCCAACACCCTTTCCTAGCCAGTCTGGGATAAGGCCATCCTCCCGAAGGGTACACCCAGATGTCCTGACTAAACTAGTGTGTGTTGGGTGCGAGTGTTAGTAGTCCTGGGTGGTGCTCCCTCCTTACCTGAGGGTGGGATACCACACCTCTGGATGAGGTGCAGTACCTCTGTGGCGACTGGACCCTCAGGGGCACCACATAAGCTCTAGCTGCAGATTTTCATGCAGATCAGTGTCCTGCCCATAGTTCTTACCAGCTCATTTAAAATTAAGAAAAAATGTATTTCTCCGTAGTAAGAAATTGAATAGCAGATATCAAGGTATGTTTTTTCAGCTTTCTACAGTGGGGCAAAAAAGAATTTAGTCAGTCAGCAATAGTGCAAGTTCCACCACTTAAAAAGATGAGAGGCGTCTGTAATTTACATCATAGGTAGACCTCAACTATGGGAGACAAACTGAGAAAAAAAAATCCAGAAAATCACATTGTCTGGTTTTTTTTTCATTTTATTTGCATATTATGGTGGAAAATAAGTATTTGGTCAGAAACAAAATTTCATCTCAATACTTTGTGATATATCCTTTGTTGGCAATGACAGAGGTCAAACGTTTTCTGTAAGTCTTCACAAGGTTGCCACACACTGTTGTTGGTATGTTGGCCCATTCCTCCATGCAGATCTCCTCTAGAGCAGTGATGTTTTTGGCTTTTCGCTTGGCAACACGGACTTTCAACTCCCTCCAAAGGTTTTCTATAGGGTTGAGATCTGGAGACTGGCTAGGCCACTCCAGGACCTTGAAATGCTTCTTGCGAAGCCACTCCTTCGTTGCCCTGGCGGTGTGCTTTGGATCATTGTCATGTTGAAAGACCCAGCCACGTTTCATCATCAATGCACTTGCTGATGGAAGGAGGTTTGCACTCAAAATCTCATGATACATGACCCCATTCATTCTTTCATGTACCCGGATCAGTCGTCCTGGCCCCTTTGCAGAGAAACAGCCCCAAAGCATGATGTTTCCACCACCATGCTTTACAGTAGGTATGGTGTTTGATGGATGCAACTCAGTATTCTTTTTCCTCCAAACACGACAAGTTGTGTTTCTACCAAACAGTTCCAGTTTAGTTTCATCAGACCATAGGACATTCTCTCAAAACTCCTCTGGATCATCCAAATGCTCTCTAGCAAACTTCAGACGGGCCCGGACATGTACAGGCTTAAGCAGTGGGACACGTCTGGCACTGCAGGATCTGAGTCCATGGTGGCGTAGTGTGTTACTATGGTAGGCCTTGTTACATTGGTCCCAGCTCTCTGCAGTTCATTCACTAGGTCCCCCCGCGTGGTTCTGGGATTTTTGCTCACCGTTCTTGTGATCATTCTGACCCCACGGGGTGGGATTTTGCGTGGAGCACCAGATCGAGGGAGATTATCAGTGGTCTTGTATGTCTTCCATTTTCTAATTATTGCTCCCACAGTTGATTTCTTCACTCCAAGCTGGTTGACTATTGCAGATTCAGTCTTCCCAGCCTGGTGCAGGGCTACAATTTTGTTTCTGGTGTCCTTTGACAGCTCTTTGGTCTTCACCATAGTGGAGTTTGGAGTCAGACTGTTTGAGGGTGTGCACAGGTGTCTTTTTATACTGATAACAAGTTTAAACAGGTGCCATTACTACAGGTAATGAGTGGAGGAAAGAGGAGACTCTTAAAGAAGAAGTTACAGGTCTGTGAGAGCCAGAAATCTTGATTGCTTGTTTCTGACCAAATACTTATTTTCCACCATAATATGCAAATAAAATGAAAAAAAAAACAGACAATGTGATTTTCTGGATTTTTTTTTATCAGTTTGTCTCCCATAGTTGAGGTCTACCTATGATGTAAATTACAGATGCCTCTCATCTTTTTAAGTGGTGGAACTTGCACTATTGCTGACTGACTAAATACTTTTTTGCCCCACTGTATATGCCAACATGCATGACTTAGGAAGGTTAATATTACTGACCGATTCCCTTTAAACCTCTATTGACTACCCTAGCAGAGAAGTACTTCAATACATGCACTGGAGCATCATCCTGCATAAAAAATTATGGCTTTCTTGAAAGATGTACGCTTTATCCTGTATTACTGCTTGAGGAAAGTGTCATCTAAAAGCTAGCTATGGGAGTTGATTATAACTCCATCTTCAACCCAAAATGGTCCAACTAACTAATCTTTAATATCACCATCCCTTAGCAGCCAGTACCCCATCCAGCCAGTGGTGGCCGGGTGACAGCCTACCTGATGGGGACGGGCTTGGTTGGGGGACAAATTTCTCCTCGGCCAGTCGGTCAGCAGAAGTTTATGGCCGCCTGCCGCCTCAGCAGCTGCTGGGCGGCGCTGTACCTTTAAGTTTCACTTCCTGGCCAAATCAGAGATGAGGACATTGCATTCAGTGCATGGCCACATCCTGTCACAGAGCGGCTGGTTGAAGGTATTCATGGCTGTCTCTTTCTGCAATCCAGGCCCTGCGCGGAACAGGACTGCTGGTTCTTCCTTCCTCTTCCTGTGCTATCATTCAAGGCTTCACAACTGCTGCACAAGGAGCTCCTGGATGGCAAATTAATTGTTAAATGGAAGTGTAGTGTCAGGTGGTGACAGCTGTCAGGGTATGTACTGTGCACAGTGCACAGTGGTGGGCTGGAGGGCTAATATTATGAGGGGCTGCAGAAAAGTATAAAATTGTGGGAGCTACAGCAATGTATTTCATGGGTGTTGGTCTTGTAGCAATGTATAGTATGACTGGCTGGGGGGGTCTGCTGCAATGTGTATTATTCTGGGGGCTGCAGCAATGTATATTATGGGGAGGTATGTAGCAATGCATCTCATGATGGGCTGGGGGTCTGCAGCAGTGTATTATGAAGGTTACTGGGGGTTTGTTGCTATGTATATTATGTGAAACTGGTGGACTGCTACCATATCAAATATCAATCATGAGGGGCTGGGGGTATGCTACGCTTTATACTCTGATTACATATTTATACTCACTTGAATAAAATTTGCTATTATTGGACATAATTTTGTTTTGTTTTTTTGTTTTTTTACGCTTTATACTCTGTATACACAATTTTGTCCACAAACTATAATAAATTTGGCCTGAGAACTCACAATTGTACTGAACAAAAAGCAACCAATCTAGAGTATAATCCAAAAAAATCAGTTTTATTCAAAATCACAGAGAAATCCATAATAAAACAGAGGCTACCAAACCAAACAAAAGGACAAAACACTGGCAAGATAATGCTATAGCTGCTCTGAAAAAAGCAAGGTGCCAAGTAATAGATAAATATATATGTGCAAAATATGCAAATTTAAATCTCTATGTGCAAAAATGCAAATATTATGAAGGCACTAATGCCAAAAAATTAATTAAAAAAGCAGTACTGAATCACCTGCAACCTCAATTGACTGCATCTGGGCCAAATATACCAATGTCAACAAGTGGTGATAAATAGTTAAAAAAGGCCCCACATGTCAGAACCACAATTATAACGCAAGAAAGGGAGGAGAAACTTACATGTGTCCATTGAATGTCCAATCGCCCCAACGCACGTTTTGTGACTCACTTCATCAGGAGGCTTGTCAAGAAGAGGGTTGCATTGACGATCCAACACAATGGGCAGCACTTTGAACATATTTTATAAGTGGTCATAAACTTGTAAATAACTCATGAAAGAATAAAGTTACGTTAAAACCATGCACACCATTGTTTTTCTTGTGAAATTCTCAATAAGTTGATGTGTCACATGACCCTCTTCCCTTTGGAAAAAATAAAGTTGTATCCAAAATGTCTGACTTCAAAATGGCTGCCATGGTCACCACCCATCTTGAAAAGTTTCCCCCTTCCCATATACTAATGTGCCACAAACAGGAAGTTGAAATCACCAGCCATTCTCATTTTATTTAGCTGTATCCATATAAATGGCCCACCCTGTACATTGATCACTGTACATTGTACACCGGACCGCTGTATATAGTATACAGTGTCAATGTACAGGTAACACACTGATTCACCATTGAAGTCCTTCATCTTTGCTTTTCACCTTCATCCAGCACAGACCGCCATCACTTCTTCCAGCCAGGGCTCATCTCTGCAGGAAATTACAGTTATCTAGAGCATCGCTTGCAGAACACATTACTTAATTTTTTCCCAACTTCTAAACTACACCAGATGAAGAAATAAAGATGACATTGTGTCGCTGTGCACAGTAACAGGACCGCCTCCCCCATTTAAAACAGTATCCTCAAAAAATAAAATAAATACATCACTGCAGTACTAATATCCCTTAAGTAGTCCCTATTGTAATAATATCCTCCATCCTGGACCCCATGTGTTTCATTCCTGGCTCTATCCAGATATTCTCCCATCATGCTCCCATAAGTAACCATTCTGCCCCCATGTGATGTCTCATCCTGCCCCATCTGTCTCCATCCTGTCCCATGATCCTGCATCATCTGTCTTCATTCTGCCCCATATTCCTGCCCCACCTGTCTCCATCCTGCCCCATGTTTCCATTGTGCCCCATATTCCTGCCCCATCTGCCTCCATCCTGCCCCCTGTGTTTCCATTCTGCCCTGTGACTCGATTCTGCCCTGTGTCTACATTCTGCCTCCGACAGGATGGAGACCCATGATCCATGTATCTCCATCCTGCTGTTGAAGCATATTGCGGCTTGCAGCTTTCAATAAAAAAAATCCTTTCTTCTTGCCTGGCCGCATTCATGCCACAATGCTCCAGGCATTTGAAGTGCGGAGTCGCCGGCAAATGCAATGATGTCATACGTCTGTGACATGCGCGCTGACGTCAGCTGCCAGCCTAAGATTAGCTGGCAGCTTTTAACTTGTGCCGTGCGGGCCTGCACATCAATAGAGTTTAACTGAACCTGCGTCTCGGATGCAGGTTCAGTTTCTGCACCATCAGAATCCTGCTGCTGTGCCCGGAAAGCAGATGAGACGAGGCCCGATGCAGGTGCACCTCTGCTCATCTGGCTCCACAAACCAGTCAGGGCAGTAATGCTCTTATGGTGGCCCTGCACACAGCTATGAGGGGCCTATACCACCATATAGTGCACATTTACACAGCTATGAGGGGCTTGTACTGCCATACAGTGCACAGTCACACAGCTGAGGGGCCTGTACTGCCATATAGTGCACAGTCAAACAGGTGAGGGGCCTGTACCACCATATAGTGCACAGTCACACAGCTATGAGGGGCCTGTACCACCATATAGAGCACAGTCACACACAGCTATGAGGGGCCTGTACCACCATATAGTGCACAGTCACACAGCTGAGGGGCCTGTACCACCATATATGGCACAGTCACACAGCTATGAGGGGCCTGTACTGCCATATAGTGCACAGTCACACAGCTGAGGGGCCTGTACCACCATATAGTGCACAGTCACACAGCTATGAGGGGCCTGTACCGCCATATAGTGCACAGTCACACAGCTATGAGGGGCCTGAACCGCCATATAGTGCACAATCACACAGCTATGAGGGGCCTGTACCACCATATAGTGCACAGTCACACAGCTGATGGGCCTATACCACCATATAGTGCACAGTCACACAGCTAAGAGGGGCCTGTATCGCCATGTAGTGCACAGTCACACAGCTATGAGGGGCTTGTACCACCATAAAGTGCACAGTCACACAGTTATGAGGGGCCTGTACCACCATATAGTGCACAGTCACACAGCTATGAGGGGCCTGTACCACCATATAGTGCACAGTCACACAGCTATGAGGGGCCTGTACCACCATACAGTGTAGTCACACAGCTGAGGGGCCTGTAAGACCATATAGTGCAGTCACACAGCAGTGAGAGCCTCTAGTTCTGTGCTGCCATATAGTGCACAGTCACCACTGCCTAGGAGCGGGCTGCAAACTTCCGAAGAGTTGGAGCTGTTTGGGTGGAAAGTTTCCTGTGGCGTGTGCCTGGTGCCTCAGTGTTACTGCTGCAGCAGTGCGGGACACATGACCTCTTGGGGTCATACCTGAAAGCTGTGTATGACCTCCTTCCCTTACACCATGAGGCTGCCTGTGTGCTGATGCCTACTGCTCCTTGTGGCTGGGACCAGAGGTAAGCCTGGCAGTGCAGGGGTGGGCATGGCTCTGTGACAGCTGAGCCACTATGTATAGCTGTGCCCCTCCCCCCAGAGTGTAATGCCAGCTCTTTGGCAGTGTTTCAGGGTGGGCTGTGTGTCAGTGTTGCTACCTTTGGGGTCACTAGAGATCACAGGCTACCACAGATCTGTCACTCCCAGGTCTGCACTGCCAGAAAGTGTGCCACTAGGACCTGGTGAGCAGATGAGACGGGGCCTGATGCGGGCCCCCTCTGCTCATCGCACCCCATATGCCAGTCAGGGTCCTGTTTTGAGACATTCATTGCAGTCAAACAATTCCTGTAAATAAAGGTCCCAGAAAATACCTTTAATTACAGCATGTAGAGGGAGAGGCCCAGCGTCAATCTCCTCTCATGAAGTAATCTCTGTCCTTATTAAAAAGGTTGTGCCAAGTTTTTAAACTATCATTTAATCATTGTATAGGAAGTAATGTCATGATCACTTAGAGACTGACTACTGGGACCCCATGAATCCTGAGAATGTGCTGTAAAGAGCCCCATCTGAATGGAGCGGAGGTCTAGCATGTGCACCTTTGCTCCACTCATTCCCAATGCGAGTGCCAAAGATAGAAAAGCATTTCATGTAAATTATCTTTTTTTTAATTATCTTTATTTTTGAGTAAACTACGAAATAAAACCCGTCTTCACCCGTCTCTGTTCTTTCACTAATCTCAATATCTCACCCCTCCCACTGTCTGACCACAACCTACTGACATTCTCTTCCCTCTCCTCTCCCACTGAGCAACCCACGCTCCATAAACTCGCTCACCCTCGCAGGAATCTCAAACACCTCAATTTACAATCACTCTCTGAATCCCTTCTCCCCCTTACAGACATAGCTTCCCTTCATGACACAGATGCTGCTGCCACTTTTATAACACCACAATAACAGCAACACTTGATTTGGCTGCCCCCCTCATGCAGAGCAAAACTCGAACAATCAACAGGCAGCCCTGGGTGACCAGCCTGACCAAAGAACTGAGATGGGTTTCCAGGGCCGCTGAGCAGAGATGGAAGAGCACTTCAACGCATACAAGCAGTCCCTTGTCAGCTTTAAGTCCACGCTCTGTGCCGCAAAGCAAACTTACTTCGCATCTCTCATATCCTCCCTGTCTCATAACCCTAAACAGCTCTTCAACACTTTAAATTCTCTACTCCACTCCACAGCACCTCCTCCCCCTCCTCTCATCTCTGCTGAAGACTTTGCCTCCTTCTTTAAGCAGAAGATCGACACGATCAGACAAAACTTTGTCCCGCAGCCCCCAATGCCCCTCTTAACCGCTCAGCCCTGTTCTGAAAAATACAGCTTCTCCACCATGACAGAAGATCAGCTCTCCACCCTTCTGTCAAGATCACACCTCACCACTTGTGCCCTCGACCCACTCCCGTCCCACCTTATCCCTAACTTGGCCACAGTCCTCATCCCATCTTTAACACACCTATTCAACCTTTCACTTACAAATGGTGTCTTTCCCTCATCCTTCAAATATGCCTCAATCACACCCATCCTCAAAAAGCCCTCCCTTGACCCATCCTCTGTGTCTAACTATCACCCAATATCTCTTCTCCCTTACGCCTCAAAACTACTGGAACAGCATGTATATCTTGAACTGTCCTCCCACCTCTCCTCCTGTTCCCTCCTTGACCGGTTACAATCTGGCTTCCGACCGCATCACTCAACTGAAACTGCCCTAACTAAAGTCACTAACGACTTACTAACTGCGAAGAGCAAGCGACACTACTCTGTCCTCCTCCTGGACCTATCCTCTGCCTTCGACACCGTAGACCATTCCCTCCTGCTACAGATTCTCTCATCTAGTAGGATATTGCGTATACTTATATATTCAAGCTACAAAGATTTTAGTACATATACTCACATCAGAAAGAAGAAAAGAAAAGAATCTTCACTAGGGGCATTTACGTCATCTGTCCGGAAATACTTCAACTGGAGGAGCAGTCAGTAAAGACAGAGAATGCTCTCCTAGGATCTACACTGTGGCTCTCACACAGGTCCACAAGCTCCTTCCTTCAGTGACTGCGTTACCAGCTTTTATATGCTTTAAACAAAAGGTTTACACAATATAATATTGTGTAAACATGAAAATACACAAGTTAGTTGTCTGATGTTCCAATCACATGATAGTGGCCACCTATCATGAATAAATAACATCAAACAAATCTTGTGTCTTTGGACTATTTACTCTTGCCCTGATATTTACATATGATAAGAACAAAGTTTCCAACAACTTTCTATGACCAGAGCCCTAGCACAAAATATATATTTCAGCTGCAATTGTCTATATACCTAGTCCACTTTTAACCCCCATATGACACAAATATCAGATGACGCCTTGTCAATATACTCGCACCATTCACTGATCTTAAAATTCAAGTAAGTCAACAGCGTACACAAAGGTTAGTCCTTTCCAGTAATCCAGATTAAACATACTGTTTCAACAAGCATTGTCTTTTAGTATACTCAACACTAAGGCTGCATTTCAATAGCCACTGCTTGTCTGACCTCATGAACTCTGGTTTCCAATAATTGGATATGGGGCCTGAAATGCTAACATTTCAGGTTAATTCAAATATGGACTAATCAATATATTACAATATGTAGGCTATAAGATATCCATATTTTTATTAGCACCACAGGACCCAACCTCGCCTCCTTACTGACTGACATCCCACAATGTCTGTCTGCTATCTCAGACTTCTTCTCTGCTCGCTTTCTAAAACTGAACATGGACAAAACAGAATTCATCATCTTTCCCCCATCTCACTCTACCCCTCCACCAGACCTATCCATCAATGTCAACGGCTGCTCTCTTTCCCCAGTCCCGCATGCCCGGTGCCTTGGGGTGATCCTCGACTCTGCGCTCTCTTTCAAACCACATATCCAAGCCCTCGCCTCCTCCTGCCGCCTCAAACTCAAAAGTATTTCCCGGATCCGCTCATTCCTCAACCACGAAACCACAAAAACACGAGTGCACGCTCTTATCATCTCCCGCCTCGACTACTGCAACCTCCTACTCTCTGGCCTCCCCTCTAGCACTCTAGCACCGCTCCAGTCCATCCTACACTCTGCTGCCCGACTAATCCACCTGTCTCCCCGCTATTCCCCAGCCTCCCCCCTATGCCAGGCCCTTCACTGGCTTCCTTTTGCCCAGAGGATCGAATTCAAAACCCTAATCATGACATACAAAGCCATCCACAACCTGTCTCCTCCATACATCTGTGACATGGTCTCTAGGTACCTACCCACACGCAACCTTCGATCGTCCCAAGATCTCCTTCTCTACTCCCCCCTTATCTCTTCTTCCCACAACCGCATACAAGACTTCTCCCGTGCTTCCCCCATACTCTGGAACTCCCTACCGCAACACATCAGACTCTCACCATCAAAGGAAACCTTCAAGAAGAAACTGAAGACCCACCTGTTCCGACAAGCCTACAGCCTGCAATGATCTTCGGTCTACTGAACCACTGCACGACCTGCTCTACCCTCTCCTACTGTATCCTCACCCATCCCTGTAGACTGTGAGCCCTCGCGGGCAGGGTCCCCTCTCCTTATGTACTTGTGTGTCCCTTGTCTTACACTTGTATATTACTCTTGTATATATTACACTTGTCTATATTTCCCCTTTTCACATGTAAAGCGCCATGGAATAAATGGCGCTATATAAATGCATAATAATAATAATAATAAATAAAACAATTTTTTTTCACCGCAAATTATGCAGGGATAATATTGTTTATGGACTGTTGTAGGTTTCTATGCTTGGGCAGCTCTTTAGTCCCAATTTGACCCTGAATTGTTTACATACAGTATGTGTTTTTCGCTGTGCTTCTGTATGTGATTTCTTTGGTTAGAACAGTTTGAGTGTAAAATTATATTCACATGTTTGGGGCACATTTACCAAATCTGTAAGGTCTCTGTCATATCTACCCAAGGTCTCATTCAGACGTCCTTGTTGCACATATGTGTTTTATCCTATTTTTTTCTTCATAGATACAGCACGTACCCATGACTTATGGATATGGGACGGACCCCTACTCCATCTTAAAACCACCATAACTACAGAAAACCTAGGCACTAGAATAAATACACAACACATTATTTTGGTTGTCAGTGGCCACAGCTTTATTTAAATCACAGGATTAAAACAATCACAGTAGGAATCAGGGGAAGTGCTAGTACATTGGGATTCACAAGTACTGTGATATCCCCAGCTGTCTGACATACAGAACCAGGACAGACAGCCATAAAGGGGCGGCACGCACTGGCTTGCCATTCAAGCAGAGCCAGTAAACTTTCAGGGCACCAATGACCCTATTATCCTCACTCCTGTGCTTAACCACTGTGCCCGACTCTGATTGACGTTACCATTACAACGTCCTTGAGGCTGGCCACCAAAGCCGAGCCTGTTCACCACCATGAGGAATTTTACATCCTCTATTAGTTAAACTGAGTCCACCTTAACTTGTCTGCAACTTCCACCTGACTCCTAAACTGCATAGCCGTGACGGGTTATAAATTCACATTTGACACCTTTTTTTTTTTTCTTTTTTTTTTAATAAATCACTTTAGTAAACTTATAAACTAGAAGTCTCTGCAAAAGCATTAAGGGGACTAACTTGGCAAACCTCCGACTCACAAAGAGTCATCCTAAAACGCGCAAGAGAGGAAAAACCCCCTGTGGAGGAAACCTCTAGGGAACCATGGCTGAAGGATTGCCCTTCCCTTGGGCTTAGAAGGTTAATGCTGTTAACTCTTTATAGCCATGATAAAATTGAACCTGGAACAAAATATACAATGGTAATTTCAAAAATACAATAAAGCATTCATCATACAAGCAATAATTAAAATGTTTTAGGACAATGATTATAAACAGGGCGGGAGGGCAGGAAATGCTTCCTCCTGTTCATCCTGTGCAAGAAAGAGGGAGAGACACAGATTTCCTGCTCTATATAAGCCCCACCCTCCTCACAGTAACCCACCAGGCACAGACATACTGTGCTTATTACTCTGAAAGCAACATCACTCTTGCTTAAAGTCTACACCACTATACCAAAAAAGCTGCAGGAGTAAAGGTTCACCCATCCCCAAGTCATGTCCTCCTCCGCCTATGGCTCCAGTGGTTTCTTGACTTATGGATAAGGGACGGATCCCTACTCCATCTTAAAACCACCATAACTACAGTAAACCTAGGCACTAGAATAAACACAACACATTATTTTGGTTGTTAAAATGACCACAGCTTTATTTAAATCACAGGATTAAAACAATCACAGTAGGGGGAAGGAGTCAGGGGAAGTGCTAGTGCATTGGGATTCACAAGTACTGTGATATCCCCAGCTGTCTGATATACAGAACCAGGACAGACAACCATAAAGGGGCGGCACGCACTGGTTTGCCATTCAAGCAGAGCCAGTAAACTTTCAGGGTACCAATGACCCTATTATCCTCACTCCTGTGCTTAACCACTGTGCCCGCCCCTGATTGACGTTACCATTACAACGTCCTTGAGGCTGGCCACCAAAGCCGAGCCTGTTCACCACCATGAGGTTTTACATCCTATTAGTTAAACTGAGTCCACCTTAACTTGTCTGCAACTTCCACCTGACTCCTAAACCGCCACCAGAGAGGCCATTTGACACCTTAAATGGACTTGACCCCCATCAACCATGCCTAATAAAGCCATCAACCATTTCTACATGCTATGGAAAGACTGTGCACACAAGTAGTCTAATATATAAAGCTCAAAGTGTGTATGTATGTGTGTGTGTGTGTGTGTGTGTGTGTGTGTGTATGTGTGTGTGTGTGTGTGTATGTCCGGGATAGGCATCTGCAACGTCGCAGCTACAGCCATAAAATTTGGCACAGTCACACGTCTGGACCCCGAGAGCGTCCTAAGCTATGTTGTGAGGTGAAATTTTAACCCTGCGCGTTCCAATTCACCAAACAATTTTGCCCCTATCTACATACTGGGGGAAAAAGTGTGTGCACGTCAAGCCCTGCCCCTCATTATGATGTCATAATGCTCCTATTTGCATACTGGGTAAACAGTGTATGCGTATCAAGCCCCGCCCCTCATTATGATGTCACAATGGTTGCCATGGCAACGCTGATGTCATCATAGGTTGCAAGCCCTGCCGCCGCTCATTATGATGTCATAATGGTTGACTATGGGATGGAGGATGTGTGATGGGTATATGGGCACTGGACTATGGGATGGAGGATATGTATGATGGGTATATGGGCACGGGACTATGGGATGGCGGATATGTATGACGGGTATATGGGCACGGGACTATGGGATGGAGGATATGTATGATGGGTATATGGGCATGGGACTATGACATGAAGGATGTATGATGGGTATATGGACACTCGACTATGGGATGGAGGATATGTATGATGGGTATATGGGCACAGGCTTATGGGATGGTGGATATGTATGATGGGTATATGGGCATGGGACTATGGGATGGAGGATGTGTAATGGGTATATGGGCACGGGACTATGGGATGGAGGATGTGTGATGGGTATATGGGCACTGGACTATGGGATGGAGGATATGTATGATGGGTATATGGGCATGGGACTATGCGATGAAGGATGTGTGATGGGTGTATGGGCATGGGACTATAGGATGGAGGATGTGTGATGGGTATATGGGCACTCGACTATGGGATGGAGGATATGTATGATGGGTATATGGGCACTGGACTATGGGATGGAGGATATGTATGATGGGTATATAGGCATGGGACTATGGGATGGAGAATATGTAATTGGTATATGGGCATGGGACTATGGGATGGAGGATGGGTATATGGGCACTCGACTATGGGATGGAGGATATGTATGATGGGTATATGGGCACGGGCCTATGGGATGGTGGATATGTATGACGGGTATATGGGCATGGGACTATGGGATGGAGGATGTGTGATGGGTATATGGGCACTCGACTATGGGATGGAGGATATGTATGATGGGTATATGGGCACTGGACTATGGGATGGAGGATATGTATGATGGGTATATGGGCATGGGACTATGACATGAAGGATGTATGATGGGTATATGGACACTCGACTAAGGGATGGAGGATATGGGATGGGCACAGGCTTATGGGATGGTGGATATGTATGATGGGTATATGGGCATGGGACTATGGGATGGAGGATGTGTAATGGGTATATGGGCACAGGACTATGGGATGGAGGATGTGTGATGGGTATATGGGCACTGGACTATGGGATGGAGGATATGTATGATGGGTATATGGGCATGGGACTATGCGATGAAGGATGTGTGATGGGTATATGTGCATGGGACTATAGGATGGAGGATGTGTGCTGGGTATATGGGCACTCGACTATGGGATGGAGGATATGTATGATGGGTATATGGGCACTGGACTATGGGATGGAGGATATGTATGATGGGTATATGGGCATGGGACTATGGGATGGAGAATGTGTAATTGGTATATGGGCACGGGACTATGGGATGGAGGATGTGTGATGGGTATATGGGCACTCGACTATGGGATGGAGGATATGTATGACAGGCATATGGGCACGGGCCTATGGGATGGTGGATATGTATGACAGGTATATGGGCACGGGACTATGGGATGGAGGATGTGTGATGGGTATATGGGCCCTGGACAATGGGATGGAGGGTATGCATGACGGGTATATGGGCACGGGACTATGGGATGGAGAATATGTATGACGGGTATATGGGCACAGGACTATGGGATGGAGGATGTGTGATGGGTATATGGGCACTGGACTATGGGATGGAGGATATGTATGACGGGTATATGGGCATGGAACTATGGGATGGCGGATATGTATGATGGGTATATGGGCACGGGACTATGGGATGGAGGATATGTATGATGGATATATGGGCATGGGACTATGAGATGAAGGATGTGTTCAGGTATATGGGCACTCGACTATGGGATGGCGAATATGTATGATGGGTATATGGGCATGGGACTATGGGATGGAGAATATGTATGATGGGTATATGGGCATGGGCCTATGGGATGGTAGAAATGTATGATGGGTATATGGGCACGGGACTATGGGATGGAGGATAATTATAATTTGTTATAACTAACCACAGTTAGTTACTATGCCCGGGCAGCACCGGGCTCTTCAGCTAGTAAAAAATAAAAAATAAAATTCCAGAGCTCCGACGGATTAATTTTATCCATGCCATGCTACCAAGTTATGATCGATAATACGGTAACTACAGCAAAATAACAGTTGCTAAACATCCTGCAATGAGGATCCCATAATGGGGAATGTGGAAAGTAAACCACATTGTTAATTGTTTTTCATGCACTTGATAACATTTACTGTTGACTTATCCAACTGGGTCAAAGGTATTGGGAATAGGCATATTGCCCTTCGTGTTAACGCACTTGATTACTTTACCCTTAGCCGCTCCCACTGGCTCAAGGGCACCAGGAGTAGGCATACTGCCATTTGTGTTAATGCACTTGTTTATACCCTTAGCTGCTCCCATTGGCTCAAGGACATCAGGAATAGGCATACTGCCCTTTGTGTTAATGCACTAGATTATACCCTTTGCCGCTCCCACCAGCTCAAGGGCATCGGGAATAGGCATATTGCCCTTTACGTTAATGCACTTGATTACTTTACCCTTAGTCACTCCCACTGACTCAAGGGCACACAGATTAGGTACATTGCTCTTCAGTTTCATCCACTAGATAACTGCATTGTCCAGATGACAATCTTGAAAGAAACATGGAAAGAAACATGGTTTGGTCAATATATACAGTCAAAAACCGTGCCTTGGCATTCTCAAGTCACATGAAAAAAGAGAGAGGGTCCTTGAAGCTATAGATTGTATTGAAAAGCATGCCTACCTTGTTCTCTTCTCCCCTCCAGCCGCTGTTCCTGGCTCAGAGGAGACAATTTATTCTGTAGGCATGCAAAATATGATTGCCATGACCCCAGGGGCTATACCCTAACAGGGTCCTATAAAATATAAATGCTTCTGGAGACCAGGGGGCCATACCGTGATGGTCACCCCTCCATACCAGGGGGCCATACCCGAGATGGTTACCCCCTCCACACCAGGGGGCCATACATAAGATGGTTACCCTCCACACCAGGGGGCCATACCTGAGATGATTACCCCTCAAATCCAGGGTGCCATACCTGAAATGGATACCTTTCCAAACCCAGAGGGGTCATACTGTGATGAACATCCCCCCAAACCAGAGGTCCATACTTAATATGGTTACCTCTACTGACCAATTTATAAATAACTTCAAGGACCCACTAAAAGGAAAATAAATAACTGTTTTTTTTTGTTTGTTTTCATTTTTTGTTTTTTAAATTTTCAATTCATGTTCTTATTAAAATAAACATAAAATAAACATCAAAGCATAAATAACATTAACACGCTGGGGGGAGTCCTTGAAGCTCCCAAATCTGGTGATTACCAAACATAAAATGTACCAACAATTACTCCCAGCCATTACCCCACTAGCTCGGGAGCACCATAGCCACAAGGGTTCCAATGTTCACTTGAATTTCCTGGGGATCCGACAAAACCCTTGCCGAAACTCCCCTCCACCTTTCACCAGCTCCAAAACCATATTAACTTCCAAAAAGAGGAATCCATATCCCAATGGATCCCCCAGACCAATTTCTAACCAACTTCAAGGACCCCCCCAACCACCAGGCTCCAGGTAATCCACTCAGGCCTGTGCTATCCGCCATCTTAAGTAACATAAAATAAGCACTTGGTGGGTATACACCAATCCCGTTTTTTAAAAATTTTATTATTATTATTATTATTATTCACGCCTTTATTAAAACAAACATACAATAAAACATAAAAGCATAAATAATATTAACACGCTGGTAGGAGTCCTTGAAGCTCCCAAAATCTGGTGATTACCAAACATAAAGCGAACACAAAATGTACCAACAATTTCTCCCAGCCGTTACCCCACTAGCTCGGGAGCACCATAACCACAAGGGTTCCAATGTTCACTTGAATTTCCTGGGGATCTGACAAACCCTTACCAAAACTCCCCTCCACCTTTCACCAGATCCAGAACCATATTAAATTCCAAAAGGAGGAAACCATATCCCAATGGATCCCCCAGTCCATATTTAACCAACTTCAAGGACCCCCCCAACCACACAAGATGTGGGATAAGTGAGGGTGAAAACCATGCAGGTTTACAACCAAGGTATACAACAGGTTAATAATGGAAAATATCCCATCGTAAGGTCCAGAAGTAGACAGAGATGGGCAATGCTGTGTTGTATGCTGTAACAATAAATGAGAAGCCGCCTGCTCCTCTACAGCAGTTACAGACAGACTCTAATCACCAGCTGCGCATAAATGGTAAGAAATATGTAGGTCTAATATAAGCTGCCTGCAGCCATAGGTGTGTGTGCAGAAAACTGCAAGTTCTGTATCCCAGTGAGTCACTCTACTACATACAATTACAATAGACAAGAGACAGGGCTGAAAACTGGGCCCATGATGTGTTTTCCAGAGCAATGTGCAGCATCACACTAGGAGTGACACCTACCAAGAACCTCCTGAGTCCAAAATGTCTGGAGAAATATTGACTCTAACGAGAAATCACACAAAACACTTGTTTTTGTGCAAAAATATACAATCAATTTTATTGGATAAAATACATGTAATCACAAGTCCAATGAGCATATACAAGGTGGAAACAATAAACCGCTCGACACAATGTGCACAGGATGTGAACCATTAAATAACATCTAGTGCAGTGTATAAGTAGAGTAAGTTTTTAGAGATAGTAAAGTGCCTGTGCATAAAATTGCTCATACCTCATACAGAGATCAAAGTAAACATCCTAAAGTGTGGGAGCAAATGGGATAATGTTCCCTTATTATACTACTAGCAACTCACAAGTAACAAGACTAAATAAGCACCTCTATACCCCGCAATCTGCATCAAACCCGAAGGAGTTCACAGAAAAGATTTTTATGGATAGTGTCTCTTACCCATGTGGACAGGTCGAGCGGCACTGGCAAAAACCCCGACGCGTTTCGCCCAGAGGCTTCCTCGGGGGGCTGTATGGCCACTGTTGTGGGCCAAGGCCCTCTTATACTGGCAATAATTAACATAATCCATGTCAGGTGTGCGCGGTCATCATGATGCGACATGCGCAATCGGCGCAAAGGTACCACGTCATTTCCGGTGGGGGGCGCGCGTCATAGTGGCTGTGTTACTATGGCCACATCGACGCGCGCAGCCTTCATGGCGGCGCATGCGCGGGCAACGCAGACTCCCCGCCGCGTCACTTCCGGTCATCCCGGAACCCGGCACCCGTCATGGCGCCCATGTAACCATGGACACACAGACGCGGGCCGACTCCATCAGGATACCTTCCACGGCGCGGCAGGTGCGTGCACAGCGCATGCCCCTCCCAAGATGGCCAAACATAAGGATTATTTCCAATGCATCCATATGTACCGCTTATACCAGAACCACCCTCACTAAGGGGGATAATATAGACATAAGGAGAAGTTTTTATACAATATAATGCCATAAAACATCCTGAGCATAAATACAGGTCACAGCAGATGATAATAGTTAATAATAATAATGAAAAAAAAAAAAGTTTTAAAACAAAACAAAAATACCCATATTAGTATATTAACCACAAAAAAGGAAATTCTGAAATAAATAGACAGAAAAATAAATAAAAATAAATAAAAATAATAATGAATAAAGAAAAAATATATAATACAGTACAAAAAAAAAAAGAAAAAATTTATAAATAAGTACATTATAAATAATACACATAAATGTGCTGTGACTCCATGTATATACATCTTTCATTGATTTAATCACAAACGATGTATAAGTCCTTTCAATTCTAGGATAATTAGTATGGCAGTTCCACCTCCTCATAATCCAGATAATGCCAAAAGAAGGGTCTTCAAAAACCAGAATGATGATATTACGAATATATACCAACTGTTGAAAATTTAAAAACAAAAATTAATATTAAAAGCCACACAAATTAAAAGAAAACAAGAGAAGCGAGGAGAACACGAATAATTAAAGGAATGGTGAGAATGACAGTTTTTCATTGAGACCCTTAGGGGTCATTGTGCCCAGGGTCACAATCCAACGGCACTCCAGTTGTGCCAGAGTACGCTTAAGATTGCCCCCTCTGATGCCACAATGGACCCGGTCAATCCCCCGTATACACAAACCGGATGGATCCGAATTATGGTGCAACCGAAAATGTCTGGGGATTGTCTTTAAGCCAGGGACATCAGTAGCCTCTTTTGCCGCCCGGATATCCCTGACATGTTCACGAGTCCTTACCCGCAGCTCACGGGATGTCAAACCCACATAAATCAAATTACAGGGGCAGGTTGCATAATACACGACCGTGAGCTGCATATTTTTTCAATATCGGAAGTCGGCATCGGAATCGGAAGTTCAAAGTTGATTGACAGCCTGACGTCATCATGATGCGCGGTGTGTGCGCATCATGATGCGCCGTCATTTCGGGCCTTCCGGGGGTTTCTGCCGGCCTGCCGGGGGGCTGTGTGGACTGCCCGGGGTCTGTACCGGCCTGCCGGGGGGCTGTGCCGGCCTGCCGGTGGTCTGTGCACCCTGTGGGGGTCTGTACCGGCCTGCCGGGGGGCTGTGCCGGCCTGCCGGTGGTCTGTGCACCCTGTGGGGGTCTGTACCGGCCTGCCAGGGGGCTGTGCTGATGTCCGGGGGTCTGTGCAAGCATCGTCCGATTGGACTACAAGTCCCATCGGGCGATGCCTGCTACCATGACAGTGATTGACACATTAGCCAATGATGGGACAGTAGTAGTCCCATCATCCGTCTAATGTGTTAAATGTTAAAAAAAAAATACTACATACATACTACATGCTACATACTACATACATACTACATACATACTACATACATACTACATACATACCACATACATACCACATATATACTACATGCATGCTACATACATACTACATGCTACATATATACGACATACATACTACATACATACATACTACATATATACTACATGCATGCTACATACATACTACATGCTACATACATACTACATATATACTAAATACATACTACATACATACTACATGCATGCTACATGCATACCACATACATACTACATACATACTACATACATACTACATGCATGCTACATACTACATGATACATACATACTACATATATACTACATGCATACTACATGCTACATACATACTACATGCATGCTACATACATACATACTACATGCTACATACATACCACATACATACTACATACATACTACATGCCACATACATACTACATGCATGCTACATACATACTACATGCTACATACATACCACATACATACTACATACATACTACATGCTACATACATACTACATATATACTACATGCATGCTACATACATACTGCATGCTACATGCATGCTACATACATACTACATACATACTACATGCTACATACATACCACATATATACTACATACATACTACATACAATACATTCATACAATACATACATAGACATACAGTACATATAACATAGAGTAACATACTTACCAATACTTGTCACATTGTTCCCCGAAGCCATTGTCTTTTACGGAATAAATATTAACATAACAAACCACAAAAATACTCACCCACGATCCGAAGCAGTCCACGAGTGTGTCCCACGACGATCTTGGGTAGAGAACTGCAGCATCAGCTGTTGCTGCCGTTCTCTACGGGCTGCAGGAATCCAATGACGGAAGGTAGGTATCCTTCCGCACTGTATTCCTCCGCCACTTAAAAAAAAAAAGTCCCTAGTCTCACTTTATGCCATTGCTGCGTGGGAATTTCCCACACAGCAATGGCATAAAGTGAGACTAGGGACTTTTTTTTTTTTAAGTGGCGGAGGAATACAGTGCGGAAGGATACCTACCTTCCGTCATTGGATTCCTGCAGCCCGTAGAGAACGGCAGCAACAGCTGATGCTGCTGTTCTCTACCCAAGATCGTGGGGCCTCCGACGCGCGTTTCGCGACGTCCCCCGCCGCTTTATCAAGGAGGAGAGTCTTTTTTCTCCTAAGTATTATATGCTTTTGAGCTTGCGTTAGGGTGTTGGAGCTGGGTTGTCCCTTGTCTCCCTCATACCCTTTATCTATGAGACTATTGTTGCCATGTAGTATGTATGTAGTATGTATGTAGCATATATGTAGTATGTATGTAGCATGTAGTATATATGTAGTATATATGTAGCATGTAGTATGTATGTAGTATGTATGTGGTATGTATGTAGCATGTAGTATGTATGTAGCATGCAGTATGTATGTAGTATATATGTAGTATGTATGTAGCATGTAGTATATATGTAGTATGCATGTTGCATGCATGTAGTATATATGTAGTATGAATGTAGCATGTATGTAGTATGCATGTTGTATGTATGTAGCATGTATGTAGCATGTAATTTTTTTTTTTTTTTTTACATTCAACACATTAGCCGGATGATGGGACTACTACTGTCCCATCATTGGCTAATGTGTCAATCACTGTCATGGTAGCAGGCATCGCCCGATGGGACTTGTAGTCCCATCGGACGATGCCTGCACAGACCCCCGGAGCCTGCACAGCCCACCGGAGCCTGCACAGCCCCCCGGCAGGCCGGCACAGCCCCCCGGAGCCTGCACAGCCCCCCGGCAGGCCGGCACAGCCCCCCGGCAGGCCGGCACAGCCCACCGGAGCCTGCACAGCCCCCCGGCAGGCCGGCACAGACCACCGGAGCCTGCACAGACCCCCTGGCAGGCCGGCACAGCCCCCCGAAAGGCCCGTACAGACCCCAGAGAGGCTGTACAAGGGAAAAACAGGATTTTTCTTATTCCGATACCGGAAGTCCCATAGACTTGAATGGGACTTCCGGTATCGGAATCGGCGATACCGATACTTTTTTTTAAGATCGGCCGATCCATTCCGATCCGATACTTTGAAGTATCGGACGGTATCGCTCAACTCTAGTGAGGATACGATATTCCCTACCACCATCGGAAGCCATGAAAGAGGAAGTCCTTATGATATTACTACAGGCCCGACATGAGCCACAGGGGTAACATTCCCAACGCTGTTGGTGCACCCCAAACAACTTAGGGGTAGTCGCCACATAGTGGCTTTTAACTAGTATGTCCTTAAGATTTTTCCCCCTTCTAGCAGTCATCAGCGGGTGTTCAGGTAATATCTTGCATAAAACAGTATCCGTTCTAAGGACTGACCAGTGCTTTTGAAGAATCTGGCGCATATCGGTCCACTGATTATTGAAAGTTGTAATAAATCTCAGTGGTTGATCTTTACCCACATTGCGCACAGAGCCACAAAGAAGCTCACTGCGCGGAGTACCCCGGGCACGACGCAATCCCTTCTTAATGCACCTATTGCTGTATCCACGCTCACTGAACCTGGAAGTTAGGTCACAAGACTGACCCTCAAAGGCTGCATCCGTCGAACACACACATTTCATACGTAAGAACTGCCCAGTAGGTATTGCTCGTATGGTCGAGGGGGTATGGGCAGAGGTTGCGTGCAGCAAAGCATTTACTGCAGTATCTTTGCGAAAAATATCTGTTTGGACCCTGCCCTCCCCATCGACCATAATCTTGATATCTAAGAATTCTATCATTTTGGCATCAATCTTATACGTCAATAATTTGATATTAATTGTGTTCTGATTGAGTCCCCGGATGAAGTTCAGAAGGCCAGCCTCCGACCCCTGCCAAATCATAAAAACGTCATCAATGAACCGGTACCAGCACTGCGCATGGGATGCGGCCCGAGCGCCGTCACCGAAAACCTCCTGTTACCGTTATTTGGGGTGCACAAACAGCGTTGGGGATGTTACCCCTGTGGCTCATGTCGGGCCTGTAGTAATATCATAAGGACTTCCTCTTTCATGGCTTCCGATGGTGATAGGGAATATCGTATCCTCACATATATCTCCTGCAGCTCACGGTATGTCGTGTATTATGCAACCTGCCCCTGTAATTTGATTTATGTGGGTTTGACATCCCGTGAGCTGCGGGTAAGGACTCGTGAACATGTCAGGGATATCCGGGCGGCAAAAGAGGCTACTGATGTCCCTGGCTTAAAGACAATCCCCAGACATTTTCGGTTGCACCATAATTCGGATCCATCCGGTTTGTGTATACGGGGGATTGACCGGGTCCATTGTGGCATCAGAGGGGGCAATCTTAAGCGTACTCTGGCACAACTGGAGTGCCGTTGGATTGTGACCCTGGGCACAATGACCCCTAAGGGTCTCAATGAAAAACTGTCATTCTCACCATTCCTTTAATTATTCGTGTTCTCCTCGCTTCTCTTGTTTTCTTTTAATTTGTGTGGCTTTTAATATTAATTTTTGTTTTTAAATTTTCAACAGTTGGTATATATTCGTAATATCATCATTCTGGTTTTTGAAGACCCTTCTTTTGGCATTATCTGGATTATGAGGAGGTGGAACTGCCATACTAATTATCCTAGAATTGAAAGGACTTATACATCGTTTGTGATTAAATCAATGAAAGATGTATGTACATGGAGTCACAGCACATTTATATGTATTATTTATAATGTACTTATTTATACATTTTTTCTTTTGTTTTTTTGTACTGTATTATATATTTTTTCTTTATTCATTATTATTTTTCTTTATTTTTCTTTATTTTTCTGTCTATTTATTTCAGTATTTCCTTTTTTGTGGTTAATATACTAATATGGGTATTTTTGTTTTGTTTAGTTTTAAAAAAAAAAATTTTTTTTCATTATTATTATTAACTATTATCATCTGCTGTGACCTGTATTTATGCTCAGGATGTTTTATGGCATTATATTGTATAAAAACTTCTCCTTATGTCTATATTATCCCCCTTAGTGAGGGTGGTTCTGGTATAAGTGGTACATATGGATGCATTGGAAATAATCCTTATGTTTGGCCGTCTTGGGAGGGGCATGTGCTGTGCACGCACCTGCCGCGCCGTGGAAGGTATCCTGACGGAGTCGGCCCGCGTCTGTGTGTCCATGGTTACATGGGTGCCATGACGGGTGCCAGGTTCCGGGATGACCGGAAGTGACGCGGCGGGGAGTCTGCATTGCCTGCGCATGCGCCGCCATGATGGCCGCGCGCATCGATGTGGCCATAGTAACACAGCCACTATGACGTGCGCTCACTACCGGAAATGACCTGGTACCTTTGCGCCGATTGCGCATGTCGCATCATGATGACCGCGCACACCTGTCATGGATTATGTTAATTATTGCCAGTATAAGAGGGCCTTGGTCCACAACAGTGGCCATACAGCCCCCCGAGGAAGCCTCTGGGCGAAACGCGTCGGGGTTTTTGCCAGTGCCGCTCGACCTGTCCACATCGGTAAGGCTAGTTTCACACTAGCGTTTATGAGCGCAGCGACGGCCTGCGCACGGGCGCCGCTAAGCCCCGCCCCCTGCCGCACCCCGCCGATAGCTCCGCCCACCGGCGCATGACGCTGCATGCGCCCTGCGTCCCCTATCTTTATCACAGGGGGCGCAGGCCGTGCGCAGTATGCGTTTGGTGGCGCATGCGCCTTTTTGACGGTGCGCCGACGCAACCAAACTGCAGCAGGTTGAGTTTGGCGCAGGTCGGCGCACCGTCAAAAGGACGCATGCGCCGCCAAACGCATACTGCGCACGGCCTGCGCCCCCTGTGATAAAGACAGGGAAAGCAGGGCGCATGCAGCGTCATGCGCCGGTGGGCGGAGCTACAGATGGGGCACGGCAGGGGCGGGGCTTAGCGGCGGCCGTGCGCAGGCCGTCGCTGCGCTCATAAACGCTAGTGTGAAACTAGCCTTAGAGACACTATCCATAAAAATCTTTTCTGTGAACTCCTTCGGGTTTGATGCAGATTGCGGGGTATAGAGGTGCTTATTTAGTCTTGTTACTTGTGAGTTGCTAGTAGTATAATAAGGGAACATTATCCCATTTGCTCCCACACTTTAGGATGTTTACTTTGATCTCTGTATGAGGTATGAGCAATTTTATGCACAGGCACTTTACTATCTCTAAAAACTTACTCTACTTATACCCTGCACTAGATGTTATTTAATGGTTCACATCCTGTGCACATTGTGTCGAGCGGTTTATTGTTTCCACCTTGTATATGCTCATTGGACTTGTGATTACATGTATTTTATCCAATAAAATTGATTGTATATTTTTGCACAAAAACAAGTGTTTTGTGTGATTTCTCGTTAGAGTCAATATTTCTCCAGGCATTTTGGACTCAGGAGGTTCTTGGTAGGTGTCATTATAATAGAGAGTTGCCTGATTACATATATATACACATATGTGTGTTCTTTGTATCTAGTGTGATGATCAATTATAGGTATGAAACTTGGTGTTAAAATCACACTAGGAGTGTGTTCTGTCCCCACTTAATGGCGATTAAAGGTATGCAGACATGTAAGTGAGAGAAGTTTCCTACCTTTGTGTATCCAAATAAGCGAGGCAGACATGACCCTTAGCAGCTTCTCAGATAAGCATACACGCGTTGTGATGAAGAACAATGTTGGTTTATTCCGTAGATAACGATCCAAACATTACATTGAGTCTCTTGCATGGAGCTTGTCTCTGGAGTCGCTACTTGCGGGTCAAAAGACTTTGCTTCCTCAGCTCATGAGGGAGAACAGTTCTCTCAGGTAAGATGTCTGCCGATGACTGAGCAAACAGGAAGAGAAGAGGCTGAAGAGAAGCCCCTCCCCATAGGCTGAACAAGGAAAGACTGAGGAACTAAATGGTCTGGCCAGTAGATGGCAGCAGAGACAAGCGAAAAAACAAATACATTTCTTTAACTAGAAACATGCATGGAACAGCACACTCCCCGTCTGGAATTCACTATGGGGATTCCACTATTGTCCATAATAATAATAAACCTAAAAGAAAGGGCATGTTAAATGCAACAATTAAAGTTCAAAAAATCAGAAAAACGGCCAAACTTCGGGTGCAGAACGCTCATCCCGTAGTGGCGCTCTCGATAGGCAGTAAGAGGACGAGTTCATGGATTGGCCTCGCAAAGATCTTCGTCTCACCCTTCCTAAAGACCCTCAGCTCCACCTTCCGCACGTTGCCGTCCTGGCTAGGCAGTGTCCTGGTAACAAGTCCCAGAGGCCAGTCAGTCCTTTCAGTGGTCTGGTCTTTCATGAGGACCAGATCTCCTTCCTTGATATTCCGCTTGGGATGTCGCCACTTTCTTCTCCCTTGAAGAATGGTAAGGTATTCCTTCCTCCATCGGTTCCAGAAGTAGTCGGCCAAATATTGGACTCGTTTCCAGTGTCTTTGGTAGGTGTTGGCATGAGTGAAGTCTCCGCTGGGAATTACCGCGTTGTCGATCTTCTGGGTAAGAAGGATGTTGGGAGTCAACATGGTTGGTACCTCTGGATCCATTGACACCGGCACAAGGGGTCTCGAGTTGATGATGGCTGAGACTTCGGCTAAAAGAGTCACTAGAGTCTCGTGCGTGAGTCTCGAGGAGTTGACGTCCTTTAGCATGGAGTTCAGGATGTTGCGTGAGATTCCGATCATCCTCTTCCAGGAGCCTCCCATGTGAGAACTGTGAGGAGAATTGAAGATCCAGGTGCAACCCTTGTCTGCCAGCTGGTCTTGGATTGGCTTGGTGTCGATGTTCAGCTCTCTACATGCACCGACGAAGTTGCTGCCGCGGTCGGACCTCAGCTGCTTTACTGGTCCTCTGATGGCGAGGAATCTTCTCAAGGCGTTAATCAGGCAGGAGGTATCCATGGACTCTAACACCTCGATGTGAACGGCTCGGATGCTCAAGCAGGTGAATAGCACAGCCCACCGCTTACTGTCCGCACGGCTGCTACGAGTTCTGCGTGTGGATACCATCCATGGTCCGAAAACATCTAGGCCCACATAGGTGAAAGGTGGTTCCATGGAAAGTCTATCTATAGGTAGGTCGGCCATTTGTTGGCACAGTTGCTTTCCTCTCACTTTGCGACAGTGCACACAATCGTGAAGTATTTGTGCTACACGTCTCTTCATCCCGACAATCCAGAGGCCTGCAGACCGTAGAGTGCCCTCTGTAATTTGCCTGCCTTGGTGTTCAGCCCTTTCATGATGATGACGGATCAGTAAGACTGTAACGTGGTGTTTGTTGGGAATGATGAGAGGATTTTGCTCTGCGACACCGAAACGAGCCTGGCTTAAACGACCGCCAACCCTCAGTAAGCCGAAGCTGTCCATTACTGGGTTTAAATTGGCGAGGGGGCTTCTTAATGGAATCTGCTGTTTGTTATTTAAGCACTTCCATTCGGTGGCGAATTCGCTCTGTTGGAGGTGGCGTATAATGAGGGACTCACTATGGGAGATGTCCTCAGCAGAAAGAGGTCTGTGGCATACATGCCAGCGATGACAGTCCTTGTCTTTAAAGTCTGCACGATAACATCTGGCGATGTGCACTAACCTGGCAACAGTCCTGACGAGTCTTAACCAGCTGGAGAAACGTTCAAAACGTTGGCAGCCGAGGTTGGATGTTTTCTCAGCACTGGTGGTCAGGGTATGGACTTCAGTTCGGACATCTGGATCGTTGTCTGGATCTAGGATGCTGAAGTCTTCCTGGACACCTTCTTCTGACTGTCTCAGCAGGAACCCTGGACCTGTAAGCCAAGAAGAGTTAACGAAAGAAGATATAGACATGGGTCTGGTTGCAAGATCTGCTGGATTCAGCTCCGATGGTACGTAACGCCATTGTTCCGGTTTGGAGGATCTCCTGATCCTTTCGATGCGGTTACTGACATACACGTAGAATCGTCTCGATGTATTGTAGATGTAACCCAAAACGACCTTGCTGTCGGTGTAGAATTGGACCTCATCTATTTCGATACACAGTTCTTGTAGTATGAAGTCAGCAATTTCCACTGCCAAGACGGCTCCACAGAGTTCGAGTCTGGGGATGGTGTGGTCGGGCTTCGGGGCTAGCTTCGCCTTGCCGAACACCAATCCGACGTAGCTTTGCCCGCTGGCGTCCATCACCTTCAGGTATGCAACCGCCGCTATGGCTTCTGTGGAGGCGTCTGAAAAGACGTGGAGTTCTTTCCTTCCGCTAGAGGCAAGGGAGATTTTGGTGTAGCATCTCGGGATGTGAATATTGTTCAATCCGCACAACGACTGTTTCCAAGTTTCTCATTTTTTCTCTTTGTCGGAGGGGAGCGGGGTATCCCAATCCTTGACAGTTTCAGATAGTTGTCTCAACAAGGATTTGCCTTGTATGGTGATGGGCGCCACGAACCCCAGCGGGTCAAATAAGCTGTTCACTATGGAGAGGACACCACGTTTTGTGAACGGTTTGTCCGAGCAATTCACTTGAAACCCGAAGGAGTCGGCTGCGAGATCCCATCTGATGCCTAGGCTCCTCTGCACGGGTGGGCTGTCTAGCCCCAAGTCAATGTCCTTGAATCCAGGGGCGTGATCACCCGAATCAAAGGCTCTCATTACGGTCGGGCTGTTTGAAGCGATTTTATGAAGCCTGAGCCTTGCCTGGGCCAGCATACCTTGGGTCCTCTTGAGCAAATCAATGGCTGCTTCTTCAGTGGGCAGTGATTTGAGTCTGTCGTCTACATAGAAGTCTCTTTCAACGAAGTCTCTTGCGTCTGTGCCATACTCAGACTCTCCCTCTGATGCGGTCCTTCGGAGACCGTAGGTTGCTACTGCGGGTGAAGGGCTGTTCCCGAAGACATGGACTCTCATTCGGTATTCCACCATCTCTTTGTTGGTGTCGTTGTCCTTGAACCACAGGAATCTGAGGAAGTTCCGGTGGTCCTCCCTGACTAGGAAACAGTGGAACATCTGTTCGATATCGGCAGTGATGGCGACGAGTTCTTTCCTGAACCTCAGCAACACTCCTACTAAGTTGTTCGTCAGGTTGGGACCTGTGAGGAGGACATCGTTGAGTGATACGCCTCCATGTTTGGCGCTGGAGTCAAAGACAACCCTGATTTGGTTCGGTTTCCGTGGGTGGTAGACACCAAATGAAGGCAGATACCAGCACTCTTCGTTCTTCTTCACGGGAGGAGCGGGTTCCGCGTGGTTGTTGCGAAATATTCTGTCCATAAAGGCGACAATATGCTCCCTCATTTCAGGTTTGTGGTTCGTTGAACGTTGAAGAGAGTTGAATCTGTTCTGAGCTTGGTCTCGGTTGTTTGGCAGTCTTACCCTGGTGGATCGGAAGGGTAATGGAGAGACCCAGTGGTCGGTTTTGTCCTTAGAGAACTCACTGTCCATTATGTCGATGAATTCTCTGTCCTCCACTGACAAGGCTACTTTATCGTCGTCTTTGGTGATGTGAAAGACTGATCTTCCCAAGTTGTCGGTACGCAGAGAAGAAGCGATGTCAGGCAGCTGTATTGAGTCTGGGGGCTTCTCTTTCACTTCATAGTGATGAGGACATGGCCTTAGGCAGGTTGTGCGTCCGTCTCCATGGACGTAGGTCCTGAAGGAGTCGATTTCTGATCGATCAACGCACACGTTTCCTATGACTACCCATCCGAGGTCCAGTCTCTGGGCGTATGGTGCGTAGTCAGGTCCGTTGCACTGTTGTCGCACCTTGTGTACCCTCAGGTTGTCTCTGCCGAGCAGGAGTAGAATCTCCGCGTTGTTGTCCATAGGTGGGATGACGCTTGCGAGGTGCTTCAGGTGCAGCTGATGAAGTACAGCTTCTGGGGTAGGAATTTCACTCCTATGGCTGGGTATTTGGTCACATTCAACTAGCGTTGGCAGAGGTATTTCAGTCTTCCCGTTGATAGGAGAAGCGATGAATCCCTGGGCTCTTCTGCCGCTAGTCTCTATGCGGCCTGAGCAGGTGTTCAAGGTGTAGGGCTCTGATGGTCCACTAATTCCGAAGGCTTCAAAGAATTTGGCTCCTGCCAGGGACCGGTTGCTTTGGTCGTCTATGATGGCATACACCTTCATTGCCTTTTCTGGATGTCCTTCGGGGTAAACCTTGATGAGGCATATTCGGGCGCAACATTTCTCCATGCGGCCCTCTCCACATACTTCTGAGCATGAGCAGGAGACAGTTGTGGCGGTGTCGGTCTGATTCTGTGGCTCCCCGCCATGACTTGGAGCGGGAGCGGTGGTGACTGCAGCCGGTGTGTCTCTAGCTATTCGGGTTGAGTGCATGGCTGAAACATGCTTTTCGCTGTGGCACTCCCCACACTTGACTGTGGATTTGCAGTCCTTGGCCATGTGCTCAAGTGATGCGCAGCATTTGAAGCAAACCCCGAGCTCTGTGAGGATCTTCTTGCGCTCCTGTAGGGTTTTGGATCTAAACCCTTTGCACTTGGTCAACGAGTGTGGCTTCTTGTGGATGGGACATTCACGATTAAAGGATTTATCTCGTGTTGAGACGATGTTCTGTTCGTCTGTGGGCATTGCAGGTGACGGTAGCTCGGTCTTCCTAATGCTCACAGCTCTCTTAGTGTCTCTGCGTTGGTATGTGGTGTTTTCATACCTTGGCGCAGGAGTTGGTGCGGCTGTCGAAGCGTTGGACTCTAGGAAGTCGAGGCTGGGGTCATTCCTCATCTGGGCCTGTTCATCGATGAACCTGCAGAAGTGGATGAATGGAGGGAAGGTAACGTCGTTCACTCTTTTGTATCTGGATACTGACATTGCCCACCTTTCCTGCAGGCTGTATGGCAGCTTCACCACGATCGGGTTTACTCCATGGGCTGAATCCAGATAGCACAGCCCAGACAGACGAGGGTCTCTTTTGGCGAGCTCCAGCTCCATTAGCAGGTCACTTAGGTCTTGCAGCTTGTGGACGTCTTTAAGGTTGATCTTTTGGAAATCCTGCAGTCTCTTGAATAGGGCTTTCTCTATTGCCTCTGCGCTGCCAAAGGTGCGTTCCAGCCTTTGCCATGCGGCAGCGAGACCTGCTTCTGCTTGTCCCACGTGGACCGCTCTGAGGCTCCTGACGCGGGTTGAAGAGCTTGGACCTAACCACTTTATCAGGAGGTCAAGTTCCTGTTCTTCAGTTAGGTTGAGATTGGCGATGGCTGCCTTAAAGGTTGCTTTCCAGGCCCTGTAGCTCTCTGCACGATCATCAAACTTCGTAAGACTGGTGTTGATTAGCTCTCTGCTCACCATGAACCTGGCAAACTCGGACATATCCAACTTCTCACCACTCGTTGCCACGACGACTCGTGATGCCCCTGGGGCGTATGGGCCGCCTGGTGTGAATGGATGAGCTGTTCCCGGATAGAATGATGTTGCTGCAGGGTTGAGCTGTGGTTTAGCCCTTGAAGAATCTGACGAATACCGCTTGAGCTGTGAAGGTGGGTCAGGAAACACTTGGTTGCCATCTTGTGGTGGTGACTGTGTTTGAGAAGGTATCTCTGGGTGACTGTCATTAATTAGCTCGGGTGCCTTCGAGGGTACTGGCACCTCTGGAAGTACATTGGAGGTTTTGGTGTCGTCGACTTGGACGGTACTGTAGACCGGGGTTGCTACAGGTAGCTGGTTTAGTACATAGTCTTTCGTGCGATTGACTGGATCGTCTGATTCCAGTGGTGGCGAGTTAGCTGCATCAGGACCTTGGATCAACGCCAGCTCAAGTAGTCTCACTTTAGCTAGTGCGACCTCCTCTTCCATCTGTGACCGAAGAATCTTCAGCTGAGCCTCCGCTTCTGCTTCTGCTCTCTTGGCTTCCACTTCTGCCCTTTTTGCTTCCATGTCTGCTTCTGCCCTTTTTGCCTCTGCCTTAGCTTCTCTCTCAGTGAAAGAACGTCTCACTCTGGATTCCTCTGCCTTTATGCGGGCCTCTAGTATCCTGTCGCTCATGGTTGAACTTCTTGAGGACGATGCCCTGGATGACCGAGAGGAACGTTTAGATGAGGTCGATCGGTGTGACCTGGATTCTTGCACGTGAGAGATACGGTGTTCAGCCTTGTTTATGGCATGTTGGACCTTGGCGTCTCTCTCCTTGTCCGTCTCTAGCGCCTCACTGAGGTCTGGAAGAGCTTCATCAGAATTAAAATCTTTTAGAAGAGCGATGTACTTTGCTGATAGTCTCTTGTACCTTTCACGGGCGGTGTTCAGCCGCTCCATGACGGATTGCAAGCTTGCGGCGTTGCCTGATGAGGATTCGAGTCTTGACATATAAGAGGTGACGCATTCCCACTGTTCTTCCAGGTGATCACATAGCTCATCTTTAATATTGTGATAGTTTTCAAGCACCTTTATAGTTGGTTTGGCAGAACGTTTTGGTCGGGTGACTTGGTCTGCTTGAGATGTGGGGTCTGCCTCCTGGGCTTCATCGTGGACGGTATCAGGTTGTATTTGCACTGTTTCATCAGTAGGGACCTGTCCGAGGTCTTTTTCGGCCATTTTGAATAAAGGTGTACTGTCTCTTTAAAAAATTCAACTTTTGAATCGGGGTCCGAAAATCGCTGTGCGGCTCTGCGGGAGGTCCCGGATGAGATTCCCAGAGTGGCTTTGGCGAAACTTGGGGGTTCGCGGATCGCTGATGCGTGGTAATGAGGTATGGAGTACTGCAGGCCTTTAGGAGCGATGTGGCCAGAAGGAAACAGCAGGTGCATAGACAGTCCTCATTAACAGTACGAGCAGAGTTATTGCAAGATGTGGCAGGTGGTGGAGCTACTTCTAGGCTTGTCCAGACGTGCACTGCTGCAGGCAGACTGGTGTGCGAGGCTTGTTGCTGGGCAGATTACACATAGGGAGACGGGGCAGATGGAGATCTGTAGCTGGGGTGCTGGGCTATAAGGAGGTTTTCTAGCTGCTTATGAGCTTTAAAAGTAGTCTTCTGACTTGTATGGGCCGGCAAGCTAGTCTTTTGACTGTTCTGTCCCCACTTAATGGCGATTAAAGGTATGCAGACATGTAAGTGAGAGAAGTTTCCTACCTTTGTGTATCCAAATAAGCGAGGCAGACATGACCCTTAGCAGCTTCTCAGATAAGCATACACGCGTTGTGATGAAGAACAATGTTGGTTTATTCCGTAGATAACGATCCAAACATTACATTGAGTCTCTTGCATGGAGCTTGTCTCTGGAGTCGCTACTTGCGGGTCAAAAGACTTTGCTTCCTCAGCTCATGAGGGAGAACAGTTCTCTCAGGTAAGATGTCTGCCGATGACTGAGCAAACAGGAAGAGAAGAGGCTGAAGAGAAGCCCCTCCCCATAGGCTGAACAAGGAAAGACTGAGGAACTAAATGGTCTGGCCAGTAGATGGCAGCAGAGACAAGCGAAAAAACATAAATACATTTCTTTAACTAGAAACATGCATGGAACAGCACAGAGTGCCCACTCACTGCCCGCCATGTGCGGAGTTATTAGTGCCCACTCAAATGTGCCGAGTTACTCCCCGATTATTTTTTTTTTTTACACATGATAAAACATAATCCATTCAGGCCTGTGCTATCCACCATCTTAGGTAATATAAAACAAGCTCCCGGTGGGTATACACCGATCCTGCAAACATATGATGGGGACAATATACAGAGACAGGATGGATATATCCAGCAGGACAGCATGCAACATTAGAGGACTAAAGGCAGCAATAGCTACAGAAATTAAGCACTAAGCTGGAAGTCATGTCCACATTATATGTACAGCCAGGAAAATGACCTGGAGACACAGGATGTCTATACCCTGCATGATCCGTATACAGCAGAGTGAGGAGTGATATCATGTATACAGACCTGTGGTACAGGTTAAGTATACAGCACAGGAACAGAACCTTTACACATATACCACATATAGTGAGAGTAACCTGGTTACACTGGATCTGTACACCCAGCCTCACAGTATGTAACAGAGATGAGGTCACATACAGATGATTAGACTCCATAACTGGGAAGGGGGGGTAATCCGCACACAGCAGGGTCAGTATACAGTGCACTGACATGAAGTGCAGCCTCTCATCATCATACATATACCATCCCCCGACTGCTCCTCTCACCAGTGTCTCTAATACATGTGACTGCCCAACTTCACCACAGTAATGGCAGACACTGTATGTGTCCCTCCTCTGTCCTATCATGCATAAACCCAGAACTCATGAAGACTCTGTATAATACAGCAGTAATGTGGTATATCAGAATTGTCTGCAGGGTGGTCACACAAAAGCTGCCTCTGCAATAAGTGAGGGAACATGGCAGCTACATGAATTTCTGAGGTAATCTTGATCCCAGATATGATGTAGGAGCTGATACTACCCTAGTACACACTACTAGTGATGGGAAGTTCGGCTCTTTTTGGCGATCCAGCTCATTCGGCTCCGCTCACCATAAAGAGCCGGCTCTTTTGGCTCTTTTAACCGCTCTTTTTTTTTAATATTAATCCGTTGTCCACAGTCCTCGTTCCAGGTCTTTGCCTGTAAAGTGAGGGCCTCATTCTCCACCTATATAAGGATCTAGTGAGGCAGTGTAGACTGTTATTCAGCATTGCTGTCTCCTCAGATTGTCAGCTCTTGTGGTCAGGCCCCGGCTCCTTGGTTGCAGACAGTCTTACCATGTATTCCTTTCTAATCTGTGGCGTTTTTTGTACATGTCCTGTCTGGATTAGTAAGTGCTGCAATCTGTGTTGGCACTGTATAAGAGTATAATCTGTAAAAGGTATGTTGGAAGCACTGCGCCAACACACACTCCAGAATATGTAAGCAAAGCATACTGAATGGTAAAACACTAAGAGCAGCTGTCTGGCCGGGGTGCTCGGTGTCGCCCCCTCACTGGTCAGACATTGCTGACCTATTCTAAGGTCAGCCAGCATTAAAGTCATGGACAACCTCGCAGGTGCACTTATTTGAAGCCTGCAAAATGATTTGGACTAGGGCCAGTTTTGTTTCCATATTACACTGAAAAGATCCTTTATGTTCCCCACGTGGCACCATTCCTCCTGACTCCCCTATTACGGCAGTGTAATAAAGTCATGTGCAGTAAGAATAGTTTCATATCGGCCCTGGTAATCTGACAATGAACCAGCAGCAGACCGGCAGGACATCCATTCCCCCAGACTAGTAGTCCGCACCTTCATTGCTGCAGTTATTCCCTCTTGGACGCGATTTATTCGCATCTGTGTTTTTTCTGCAAATGGATGCAAACGCATGGAACTGCACCCTAATGAGGATTTGGTTGGAAATGTGAAATTCTGACTTCTGGGGCAGAGGAGAGAGGAGAGGGGGAGAGAGGAGAGAGACTGGTGAAAGAAAAAAAGAAAATGGGCCTCAGAGCCTGCGCAGTATGAAATCCACATGCAGATTGGACGCAGGCATCCTGATTCAGGTGCGTCTACAGTGACAATCATATGTTTTTGCTGACACATATCAGGATGTCTGCAGATTTTTTTTAACACTCAAAATTCGAAACAAGCTGCGTTTTGGGAGAACATGGAAAATCCTGATGGATCCTGATCCTGATGCAAACGCAGGTCCGTGCGTCCCTATGTTAAGTATAGGGATCTAATCTGGATCAGGATTGCTACGCATCACAACGCACAGTACCAAAACCCTAGTGTGAATGCAGCCCCACTCGTGCAGCCCCTAACCAGGAGCCCCTATGTCATACATGCTCCCAATACATTTTATTATCATTACCACACTGTAACATAGGGCACAAGCTCTTCTAGTGAGGTGCACACGGACCCGTGTTGTCCTGGATCCGTGCTCCATGTTAATTCCAGACGTGTAGCTGCGGATCCGCGCGTCTCCCTGTGCCTGCGTGTTTTTCAGATGACACAAAACTGCAACAAGTTGCGTTTTTGTGCATCTGATAAAATATGCAGACACAGCGATCTGTGGGAAAACGGTGACAACTGGACGCACACGCAAGTCCCATCCGTCACCACTGAAAGTCAATGGAGACGAAAACGGATCCGTGTGCAGCCAAAATATGCAAGTATGAGAACAGCTTAACCCTATAAGGCCATGTGCACACGGTGCAGATTCTGCTTCGGATCTGCAGCGTTTCAGGCTCTGCAGCAGCTTTAGGTGCGTTGTACAGTGCCATTGTTTTCAATGGTAAACTGAAAACCGCTGTGCACATGCTGCAGATTTTTCCACGCGGATTTGCTGCGGGTTCAAATCCACAGCATGTCAATTCTTTGTGCAGAATCCGCTGCGGTTTCAAACCTCCATTGTAGAGGTGTGAAACCGCAGGGCTAAACCGCAGGCTAATCCGCAGATCTTTTTAACCTGCGGATTTTTCCAAATCCGCAGCACCAAAAATTATGTGTGCACATGGCCTAATTATTGGGGCTGGACCTAGATCTCTGCACAGTCTTGCCTGAAATCACTTTATTATATTGCTTACCCTTAAGCGGGAGTCACACACAGCAATCTCGCTAGCGATATCGCTGCTGAGTCACAACTTTTGTGACGTAACAGCGATCTCACCAGTGAGATCTCTGTGTGTGACAGCGATCAGCGAGTGGCCCCCCTGCCGGTATCGCTGATCTCTGGAAGAAACCTTTGGACATTTTTTGGTCGCTGGTCTCCCGCTGGCCAGCACGCATCGCTGCGTGTGACAGGCGGGAGACCAGCGATCAGCTGTAAAAAATAGAATTTAAATTAAAAATATTGTTATTCTCACCTTCCAATGTCCCGCGCAGCATTCCCGCCTCTCTCCACGCTCCGGTCCCAGTGATCCTTTGCGAGAATTACCGCGAGACTTCGTGCTCCCGCGAGACCGTGACGTCTCGTGGTCATTCTCGCAAAGGATCACTGGGACCGGAGCGTGGAGAGAGGCAGGATGGCTGAACAGGACGTCGGAAGGTGATAATAACAATATTTTTTATTTAAATTCTATTTTTTACAGTGACGGCAAGTGATGTAGCGCGCTCGGCATCGCTGTGCTGATCGCTGGTGAAGCTGTCTGTGTGACAGCTCACCAGCGATCCTGACACCTTGATATCGGTGTCGGTATCGCTGGTAAGTCGCTATGTGTGACTCCAGCTTTACCCTACCCTCAGCAAGAACTGACGCTTCTCCCTGTAGGGTTCCTGTCCTGTGTGACTGTCCTGTATCCTCTTCACTCACTCAGTGCTGCACTGCTGCTGATGCTGAGCTGAGTCGGCTGACTTTAACTAATAGTATGCTATACTATAGTATATATGAGAGTCTACATGAGCCCAATTTGCTGTCACTTGAGTTTAACCCCTCTACAGTCACATGCCATATACAGTATGCCATGCATGCATGTCTGAAGCTAGGAGGAGTATATCACTTTAAATATTTCCACTCACTCCAGCACAGACAGCACACATTTCTCTCTGTCTCCTGACAGCTCAGCCTCCTCCCAGATAAATCACTGCCACTGCCTGGCGCCAGAAAAAGAAAAAAAAAAAAAAGAACCGGCTCGTTCACAGTGCAGAGCCAGCTCATTTCGTTCCCAGTGGGGAGCCGGCTCTTTGAATCATAGAATCATAGAATCGTAGAGTTGGAAGGGACCTCCTGGGCCATCTGGTCCAACCCCCTGCTCAAAGCAGGATTCGCTAAATCATCCCAGTCAGATGTCTGTCCAGCCTCTGTTTGAAGACTTCCATTGAAGGAGAACTCACCACTTCTCGTGGCAGCCTGTTCCACTCATTGATCACTCTAACTGTCAAAAAGTTTTTTCTAATATCTAATCTGTGTCTCTTCCCATTCAGTTTCATCCCATTGCTTCTAGTCTTTCCTTGTGCAAATGAGAATAAAGTTGATCCTTCTACAATGTGACAGCCCTTTAGATATTTGTAGACAGCTATTAAGTCTCCTCTCAGTCTTCTCTTTTGCAAACTAAACATTCCCAAATCCTGCAACCTTTCCTCATAAGACAGGGTTTGCAGACCGGTCACCATTCTGGTCGCTCTTTTCTGAACTTGCTCCAGTTTGTTGATGTCTTTTTTAAAATGTGGTGCCCAAAACTGGACACAATATTCCAGATGAGGTCTGACCAAAGAGGAGTAGAGGGAAATAATGACTTCACGTGATCTAGACTGTATGCTTCTGTTAATACATCCTAGAATTGCATTTGCCTTTTTTGCTGCTGCATCACACTGTTGACTCATATTCAGTCTGTGATCTATTAGTATACCCAAGTCTTTTTCACATGTGCTGTCACTTAGCCCTATTCCTCCCATTCTATATATGCTTTTTTCATTTTTATTGCCCAGATGTAGTACTTTGCATTTCTCCCTGTTAAAAACCATTCTGTTAGTTGCTGCCCACTTCTCCAGTTTATTTAAATCTTTTTGAATCCTCTCTCTCTCTTCTCTAGTATTAGCTATCCCTCCTAGCTTTGTGTCATCAGCAAATTTAATCAGTTTACCCTCAATTCCTTCATCTAAATCGTTGATAAAGATGTTGAACAATACAGGGCCCAGGACAGAGCCCTGTGGTACCCCACTTGAGACATTCTTCCAACTGGATGTGCAGCCATTTACGACCACTCTTTGGGTCCGATCACTAAGCCAGTTATGAATCCACCTAACAGTTGCCTTGTCCATTCCATACTTAGTCATTTTTTCAATAAGGATTGTATGAGAGACTTTGTCAAATGCTTTGCTGAAGTCAAGATATACTATATCTACAGCATTTCCTTGATCCACCCAATCAGTGATACCGTCATAGAAGGAAATTAAGTTAGTCTGACATGACTTATTAGTTAGCAACCCATGCTGACTCTGTTTAATCACTTCATTCTTATCCAGGTATTGACATACATGTTGTTTAATAATTTGTTCAAAGATCTTTCCTGGTATAGAAGTCAGACTCACCGGCCTATAGTTGCCTGGGTCCACCTTCTTCCCCTTTTTGAAGTAGGAACAACATTTGCTCTTCTCCAGTCTTCTGGCACTTCTCCTGTTCTCCAAGAATTTTCAAAGATTATGGAGAGGGGTTCAAAAATTTCTTCTGCTATCTCCTTCAGTACTCTGGGGTGTAATTCATCTGGACCTGGAGACTTGAATTCATTTAGGTTAGCTAAGTGTTTCCTCACTATCTTTCTGTTTATAGATATCCTGGATTCTTCTATTCCCTTAATAGGACAGTGAATAACAGTTGATGTTGCATTTCCTTTCTGAGAGAAAACAGATGCAAAATAGGAATTTAAAAGTTCAGCCTTCTCAACATCCTGTCTTACCATTTCATCATTTTCATCCTGTAAAAATCCTATAGCATCTTTGACTTTTCTTTTACTTTTGACATATCCCCTAAATCCTTTATTATTGCTTTTGACATCTTTTGCAAGCCTCAGTTCATTTTCAGCTTCAGCTAATCTGATTTGTGCCCTGCAGGTACTGCAGACAGCATTATATTCTTCTTTAGATATGCCTCCCTCTTTCCATTTTATAAACATTTTTTTCTTCCTTTTTAGCATGTGCTTAAGTTCTGTGTTCATCCATCCTGGTTTCCTTAAATGCTTCCTATTCTTCCCTCTTTTCGGAATTGTTAACAACTGTGCTTTGAGAATTTCATTTTTCAAGATTTCCCATCCTTCCTGGACATTTTTGTCTTTAAGGATATCCAGCCATTGGATCCCTCCAATTCTCTTTCTGAATCCCTTAAAATCTGCCTTTCTGAAATCTAACCTTGACGTCTGAGTCTTCACAGGTCTTCCACCTCTAGTAATCCAAAATTCTAAAATAGCATGGTCGCTACCTCCTAGGGTCCCAGCCACTTTTACCTCCTCAACCATTTCCTCCCTGTTTATAAGGATTAGATCCAAGGTAGCAGTTCCCCTTGTTTTCTCCCTTACCTTTTGGAAGATAAAGTTGTCAGCAAGAGAGGATAAGAATTTCCTTGACCTGTTAGTTTTGCCTGAGAGAGCTTCCCAACAAATGTCTGGATAGTTGAAATCTCCCATGACAACTATGTCATATTTTTTGGAGAACTTGGCCATCTGATGCATAAAGAGTTCATCTATATCTTCGGCTTGCACAGGCGGCCTGTAGTAAATGCCTACAATGGTGTCCTTTCCATTGTTCTGTCCTTGATTCATGAACGACACATCACTAACAGACATACTGTGCTTCTTCCTCTGAAAGCAACATCACTCTTGCTTAAAATCTACACCACTATACCAAAAAAGCTGCAGGAGTAATGGACCACCCAATTCCCAAGTCATGTCCTCCTCCACCTATGGCTCCAGTGTTTTTTTTTATAGTCTTTGGTGCTATTCACATGTCTGTCTTTTTTTCACAGACCGTGCAAAACTCATGGAGGCATGTCTGTTTTTTTCTGGTCCCACAGATAAAAAGTGCTAATACATTTCTATGGGTCTGTGAAAAACATGTCCAGCACACGGATGGCAACAGTGTACCATCTGAGGGCTGTATATCTTTAAGTCCCTTAGGCTAGTTTCACACTTGCTTTTTTTTGCAGCGCGGTTTTCCCGCAAAAAAACGCATTGAAAAAACGCATACAAAAGCATACAACTGCTGCGTTTTTTTCAAGCATTTTTATGAGCATGCATGAAAAAAACGCAGCGTTTTTAAGCGTTTGTATGCGTTTTTAGTGCGTTTTTACCGCGTTTGCGTTTTTTTCCAACATTGGATGTCCCCTCACACTAACCCAAACCATGACTTTACTAACCCTAACCCTGACCCTAACCCTGACCCTAACCCTAACCCTAACCCTGACCCTAACCCTTAACCAAATCATACTTAACCCTAACCCAAACCCTAAACCCTAACTAACCCTAACCCTAACCCTGACCCTAACCCTAACCCTAACCCTAACCCTAACCCTGACCCTGACCCTAACCCTAACCCTAACCCTAACCCTGACCCTAACCCTAACCCTAACCCTGACCCTGACCCTAACCCTAACCCTAACCCTAACCCTAACCCTGACCCTGACCCTAACCCTAACCCTAACCCTGACCCTAACCCTTAACCAAACCATACTTAACCCTAATCCTGACCCTAACCCTGACCCTAACCCTTAACCAAACCATACTTAACCCTAACCCTGACCCAAACCCCAACCCTAACCCTGACCCTGACCCTAACCCTAACCCTAAACCCCCTTAACTAACCCTAACTCTAACCCAAACCCCTAAATTCCATGGTTAAAAAAAAAAAACGCATATGCAAAAAAACGCATACATGAGCATGCCAGTGCGCACATATGCGCATCCATAGGCTATAATGGCCATTTTTAGCGCAAAACGTGCGCATATGTGCGCATGCGCTTTTTTGCAGGGCCAAAAAATGCAACATGCTGCGTCTGGAAAATACCAACGCACACCCCAAAAAAACGCAGCGCATGAAAATCGCATACATGCGCTTACAAGCGCGCAGGTATGCGCACCCATGTTAAATATAGGGGAAAAAACGCATGCGCACATATGCGTTTTTTTCCAGCGCTAAAAAACGCAAATGTGAAACCAGCCTTAGTGACCACCAATATCACTTAACATTGACCTGAGATATAAGAGAATAGCACCCTCCAAAGGGTGACAATCCAGCAGCTATTAGCTGTACACTATAAAGGTACATGCACACGTTGCGGATTTAGATGCGGATCCGCAGCGTTTTTGGACACGTGGAATTGCATCAAATCTGCAGTGTAGTGCACAAACAATGGGAAATTAAGAATTTGTTGTGCACATGATGTGGAAAAATTTGCATGGAATCACAGCCTTTTTTCCCCCGCAGCATGTCAATTCTTTTTGCGGATCTGCAGCGTTTCTGCACCCATTGACTTCCATTGAGTCAGTCAAATCTGCAGCAAAACCGCAGTTGTAAATTGATTTTTCGGTTTTGTTGCGTAGTTGGTGCAGATTTGGGTGTCAAAAACACTGCAGAGGAAAGTGATGACACAAAGAAGGATGTGTGTAGGCGTGTGTATTGTGTTGGCGAGGAAGAATGAGTCACCATCTTGAGGAAAATGGAGTCCTATCGTTGCATGATTGATGTTGGACGTCTCATTGATTAGGTAAATATTGTGTGTGTCTGTGTGTGTCTGTGTGTGTCTGTCATCATGCGACAATAGTGACGTGTGATTGTACTCAGTCGTCGCATGGGACTACTGCTCCCATCCAGCTATGATGATGGGACAGTAGTCCCATCGTCCGGCGACTGAGTACAATTGTTAGCAAAACACATAATCACATACAACATACAGTACTGACAACATACAATATAGAGTACATACTCACCAATAATAATAATCTTTATTTTTATATAGCGCTAACATATTCCGCAGCACTTCACAGTTTGCACCCATTATCATCACTGTCCCCGATGAGGCTCACAATCTAAATTCCCTATCAGTATGTCTTTAAAGTGTGGGAGGAAACCGGAGTACCCGGAGGAAACCCACGCAAACACGGGGAGAACATACAAACTCCTTGCAGATGTTGTCCTTGGTGGGATTCGAACCCAGGACCCCAGCGCTTCAAGGCTGCAGCGCTAACCACTGAGCCACCGTGCTGCCCGTATCACCAATCACCTAGTCCCCAAAGCGCTCGATCTCCTGCAAAAAAAGTAAAGCAACAATACACTCCCTGATCCACCGTAATCCAATAAAAACGAATGCCCCATGCCGATCTCCCATGTCTGTCGGCGATACACTACCAGGAGCTATGCTCCTGTCAGTGTATCACTGAGCCGCTGGTATTCACCGGAGTTTTGCAGCTCCATGCTTTCACTTATGGCACTAGAGCTGCGTGAGAATTTTCCCACGCAGCTGTGCCGAAAAGTGAGAGTACCGGAGTTAATGAACGCCGGTAACCTCTCGCGCATGCGCAGTGATATACTGCAGGAGCATTATCTCCTGTCAGTGTGTGACCAGAGCCATGGAGAGAAGTCACATCTAACCATGTGACTTTTCTGCACGGGAGATCGTCGTAGGACACTCATTAAATGGATTACGTCAGATCAGGGAGTATTATATGTTGGTTTATTATTTTACTTTTCATTACAGGAGATCGAGAGCGTTGCTTGGATTAGGAGTGCAATAAAGATGGCAATACTGTGTAGTGTATGATTTCATTAAAGTACTTTATTCTTATTATAATAATAATAAATTTTATTTCTATAGCGCCGACATATTCTGCAGCACTTTACATTGCAGAGGGGATTTGTACAGACAATAGACATTACAGCATAACAATAATCACATAGATTATAACAAATACCAAGAGGAATGAGGGCCCTGCTCGCAAACTTACAGTCAATGAGGTAGACACGAAAGGTGGGTGGTAACAGTTGCCCTGATTGTATGGACCAGCCATAATGTTAAGTGTGTAACAGTACAGACACAGAGGGATAATGGATACATAAAGCATGTGGGAACATGATGTGGGGAACCTGGTTATGGTAAAACTTTTGGCTGTGCCACACAGGGATAGATTAGGTTAATGTGTTGAGGCGATAGGCCAGTCTGAATAAATGCGTTTTCAGGGCACGCTTAAAACTGTAGAGATTGGGGACTAATCGTATTGATCTGGGAAGTGCATTCCAAAGAATTGGCACAGCACGTGTAAAGTCTTGGAGACAGGAGTGGGAGGTTCTGATTATTGAGGATGCTAACCTCAGGTCATCAGCAGAATGGAGGGTGCGGGTAGGGTGGTATACTGAAACAAGGGAGGAGATGTAGGGTGGTGCTGAGCCATGGAGGGCTTTGTGGGTGAGGGTAATGAGTTTATACTTAATTTCTGGAGTGGATGGATAGCCAGTGTAATGACTGGCACAAGGTAGAGGCATTGGTGTAACGATTGGTGAGGAATATGCAGCATTCAAGACAGATATGGAGAGGGGAGAGTTTGGTAAGAGGGAGACCGATTAGAAGAGAGTTATAATAGTCGAGATGAGAATGAATAAGAGAAACAGTAAGAGTTTTTGCAGAGTCAAAAGTAAGAAAAGGTCGAATTCTAGAGCTGTTTTTGAGGTGCAGATGACAAGAGCGAGCCAGTGATCGAATGTGGGGGGCGAAGGAAAGCTCGGAGTCAAGTATGACCCCAAGACAATGGGCATGTTGCTGGGGAGTAATAGTGGAACCACACACAGAAATGGCAATGTATATAGGTACATTAGTAGAGGGAGGAAACACAAGGAGTTCAGTCTTTGACAGGTTCAGTTTCAAAGATAGTGAGGACATGATGCTAGGCACAGCGTTTAGACAATCGGCGGTGTTTTCTAGAAAGGCTGGCGTGATGTCAGGTGTAATTGGGTGTCATCAGCATAGAGATGGTACTGGAAACCAAATCTACTGATTGTTTGACCAATAGGGGCAGTGTACAAGGAGAAGAGGAGGGGGCCTAGAACCGATCCTTGAGGAACCCCAACAGTAAGGGGAAGGTGAGAGGAGGAGGAGCCAGCAAAAGATACAGTAAAGGAGTGGTCAGAGAGATAGGAGGAGAACCAGGAGAGAACGGTGTCCAATGGAACAGAGTATAGTGAGGAGGAGCTGATGATCCACAGTGTCGAATGCTCCAGAGAGATCCAAGAGAATTAGCATGGAGTAATGACCATTTGATTTAGCTGTTAGTAGATCATTAGAGACTTTAGTGAGGGCAGTTTCAGTAGAGTGTAAAGAGCGGAAACTGGATTGGAGAGGTTCGAGAAGAGAGTTGTCAAAGAGATAGCGGATAAGACGGGAGTGGACCAGGCGTTCCAAGAGTTTAGAGATGAAGGGAAGATTAGAGATAGGTCTATAGTTAGCGGCACAGGTTTGGTCGAGGGATGGTTTTTTAAGTAGTGGATGTATGATGGCATGCTTAAATGAGGAGGGAAAGATACCAGAAGAGAGAGAGAGGTTAAATATTTTAGTTAGGTGAGGGGTGACAGCAGGGGAAAGGGACTGGAGGAGATGTGATGGAAATGGGTCACTGGTGCAAGTGGTGGGCGAGAAGATGCAAGGAGCCTGCTTACTTCTTCTGTGACTGGTTCAAAATCAGAGAGTGAGCTAGATGCAGTGGGAGAGGGAGGACAGTGCATGTTATGAGGTGATTGGGAGATAATTTCCTGTCGAATCTGGTCAATCTTTTCTTTTAAGTAATTGGCCAGATCGTCAGCTCGGAGCTCTGCAGTTGGGGCCTGTACTCTTTGATTGAGTGCAGAATGAAAAGTGTCAAAGAGACGTTTTGGGATATTGGACAGTGAGGTGATGAGGGTGTTGAAATAGGCTTGTTTGGAGAGGTGAAGGGCAGTGTTTGAAGCATAAACATAATGGATGACATCTTCGTGTAGATTGGATTTTCTCCACAGACGTTCGGCGCACCTGGAGCACCGCTGCAGGAAACATGTTTGCAGGGTGTGCCAGGGTTGTCGCCATCTGTGTTGTGGTGTTCTGTTTATAGGGGGGTGCAAATTCATCCAGGGCACTTTGAAGTGTTTCATTGTAATGCTTCAATGCAGAATCAGGACAGGAGAGGGAGGAGATAGGGGCCAATGATGACTGCAAGTTCTTCATAAGTTTCTGGGTGTTAATGGCCTGTATGTTTCTATAAATATGTACAGTGGGGGTGACCTGAGCAGCCTGGGAGTTCTTGATAGAGAATGAAAGAAGATTGTGGTCACATAGCGGGAGAGGGGAGTTAGCAAAATCATCCACTGTACAAAACCGAGAGAAGACCAAGTCAAGGGAGTTTCCGTCTTCATGCGTTGGAGAATTAGTAAGCTGCGAAAGGCCAAACGAGGAGGTTAGAGATAAAAGGTGTGTAGCAGATGGGGAGAGGGGAAGAGCAATGGGGATGTTGAAATCTCCCATGATGAGGGTAGGGATGTCACAGGAGAGAAAATGTGGAAGCCAAGTGGCAAAATGATCCACGAACTGATGGGAGTGGCTGGGAGAACGATACACCACCACCACTTGCATGGAGAAGGGGGTGTAGAGTCTGACGGCATGGACCTCAAAAGAAGGGAAGATTAGTGAGGGTAGTTGAGGTACATTTTGGTGATAGGAGCAGACCAACGCCTCCACCTGCTCTATTGTCTGATCTTGCGGTATGAGAGAAGTGTAGTCCCCCATATGAAAGAGCAGCAGCAGCGGTAGTGTCTGAATGCTGGATCCTGGTTTCAGTAAGAGCCAGGAGGTTTAGAGAATTAGAAAGGAAAAAGAAAAAGTCATGAGTGAAGGAGAGTTTGTTACACACTGAGCGAGCATTCCAAAGTGCACAATTAAGAGAGACAGATGGCATGCAGGGAATATTAATAAGATTTGAGGGGTTTTTGAGGGTAGCAATTGGGGGGTTTGACTTTCTATAACATGGGGGACCAGGGTTTGGAGCAATGTCTCCTGAGACTAGAAGAAGGAGGATAGAAAGAGTGAGCAGATGGTTAAGTGATTTGTGAGAGCGTCTCTTATGTTGAATGGTGGGACTGACTGGATCTGTGCAATTTAACAATGTGAAAAGAGCATGAGCGCTGTACATAGAAGAGGAAAGGAGCGAGGGGCCAATATGGATGGAGTGTATAGAGTTAATGCCAGGGCGGTGGAAGTGTGTGAATGCAGCGGCCAGGATATAAATTACACAAATGCATATGGTATATATTTGTTGTACTCCTATAGTACAGAGAGTAGATGTATATAAATGTCTTACCTGTCTCCTGTCCTGTCTAACTGCCATGTTATAACTGCCAGTACTTTGATAAACTGTACTTCGATAAAGTGTGCATAAATGCCCCCTGCATAAATGTCCTACCCAAGCAATGACTGAATATATAGGAGGCTAAGACTTAGAACTTTTTTTTTTGCTCTCTCTCTTCTCGTTAATCAATCAGACTAAATTGAGACAGCAGGACCCAATAAAATGTTGTGGTCAAATAAACAGATGTCCAGCACTACATGGATCATAAAGCACTTTGAAAAGTTTCTTGACCTCACAACATAAGGGGACAAGCAGAGTAAGTTGAAAAAAATATATACCAGATATAAGCTTGCATAGTTGAAAACACATATATAGCATTTAGGATTAACTGCTTGCTGACATTGAATGGAGTGGAGAAACACAGGTTGATTCAGAGCAGAGATTATTATGTGTGTTTATTTAACCCTTTACATACAATAGGATTAGTAATGGATAGGTGTCTCATTGACGCCTCTCCATTACTAAATGGGCTTGATGTGACTTTACAATTTAAAGGTCACATCAACACCCTATTACCCCATATGCCACCACTACATGGCAGTGGGAAGAGAGAGGCTAAGCAATAGAATTGGAGCATCTTAGAGATGCACCATTTCTGGGGCAACTGGGCTGGTGTTTGTAGCCTGGGTGGGGGCAATAACCATGGTCCCTTCCTAGGCTATTAATATAAGCCCAGACCTGTGAGCGCAGGCTGGTCACGGCCCAGGCTCATTCTGCTTAGCGGCCGCCACCTGACAAATGCAATCACTCTTGGTCTAGAAAGGCTGGTGGCACAAGCCCAACACCTCTTTGGGTGTATTCAAGAAAAAAAAACCCGGAAGTGAAACAGGGCAAAATGCATGACCCCGTACCTGTGAGCGCAGGATGGTCTCCCATTCGAGACCCGGCCCAGGCTCAGGCTGCTTAGCGGTTGCCACCTGACAAATGCAATCACTCTCGGTCTAGAAAGGCTGGTGGCACAAGCCCAGCACCTCTTTGGTTGTTTTCAAGAAAAAAAATCGGAAGTGAAATTGGGCAAAACGCATAACTCTGGAACTGTGAGCGCGGGCTGGTCTCCCATTCGAGACCCGACCCAGGCTCAGGCTGATTAGCAGGCGCCACCTGACAAATGCAATCACTCTATGTCTAGAAAGGCTGGTGGCACAAGCACAACACCTCTTTGGGTGTTTTCAAGAAAAAAAAAATCGGAAGTGAAAATTGGCATAACACATGACCCCGTCCCTGTGAGCGAGGTCTGGTCTCCCATTCGAGACCCGGCCCAGGCAGCTTAGCGACCGCCACCTGACAAATGCAATCACTCTCGGTCTAGAAAGGCTGGTGGCACAAGCCCAACACCCCTTTGGGTGTTTTCAAGAAAAAAAAAATCGGAAGTGAAATTGGGCAAAAGGCATGACCCGGGACCTGTGAGCGAGGGATGGTTTCCCATTCGAGACCCGATCCAGGATCAGGCTGCTTAGTGGCCGCCACCTGACTAATGCAATCACTCACGATCTAGAAAGGCTGGTGGCGCAAGCCCAACACCTCTTTGGGTGTTTACAAGAAAAAAAAATTGGAAGTGAAATTGGGCAAAATGCATGACCCCGGACCTGTGAGCGCAGGATGGTCTCCCATTCGAGATCCAGCCCAGGCTCAGCCTACTTAGCAGCTGCCACCTGACAAATTGGGTTAAAAGCAACCCAGTAAGAGCACATTTACCATAAGTCAATCCAAATGTCCATAACTAGTTAGTTAAATTGTAAACCAGATTTTAAACACTTAAATCCCCTGTATAATGACAATACAAAAAAATAAAAAAAAACTCTTTATTCTGTAAAATGTGGAGTACATAAACAATTGTAATTATATTTATTAATTTTCAAAGGATGGGATGAGTCATCTTCTGTTAATGACCTCTCGCACAATATGATCTGAAAATAAAAAAGTTTTCTTTTTTAAATTTTTTTAACAAAATTTTTTTTATAAAATAAAATAAAATAATAGGTTACTAAACTACACTACTTCAAATGAAGCAAAAAAAGATCACAATAGCAGTCATAAAAAGCAAACCACATAAGATCACAATGTTACCCCAAGTTTAGAATTAACATTTAGGCCATTAGGCTTCAGAGAATTCAGCCTTCTAATCCATTCTAACTCTCTAATTTTAAGCAATTTAACCCTATCACCACCCCTTCACAAAGGTGGAATGTGGTCAATTATCCGAAATTTCAAATCTCTTTCAGAATGTCCAAACTCAGAGAAATGTTTTAACACAGGTAAGTCAAATTGTTTTTCCGTACCATATAACGATGCTGATTCAACCTAGTTTTTAAATCACATGTTGTCTCCCCTACATATAATAATTTACAAGGACATATCAACAAATAAGTGATAAAGTTAGTTATACAGATAAGAAAATATCTAATCAAGAAAACTTCTTGTGTAATTGAATGTTTAAAATGATCACCGTTAAACATGTAGGAACAATTAATAAAGCTAAGACCGGGAATGCAACCCATTTTAGCTGCACTTTCTGTCAGAGAAGTCTGTATAGAGGATCAGCATCCCTATACCACTTGCATCTCTTATGGTCTTCAAATTCCTCTTTATTAGTTTCTCAGATAGTTCATGACGGTCTCTTTATACTTTTCAAACTCTTCAGATCCCATTGAATCTTTCAATCTTCATTCCACTTCAGATGACATGACATTCAATGTAGAAATCTTTTTGTAAAAATTCCATATTTAAAGCATATTTGTTTGATAGAGCAGAAAAAAAATGCTCACAAAAAAAAGATCATTAGAAAAAAGATTCGGACGAATATTAAACCATAGTCCTCTAGGGACACGTTTACTTATAAAATATTCCTTAAAAGTCATCAGATGCAGTTGTAAAATAAGAACCCTTTTAGACACAAAACCATACTTGCATTTGAAATCTATGAGTGATGGTATATTCAAAAATGTGGCCTCTCCTTCTATTCCTCCAAGGATCCTTGCTTCATCCTCTGCAGTGTAGAGAAAATCGTCAGGCTCCATATTACCACTAAATGTGGCTATAATATAGCAGGAAAAATCTGTGCCCATCGCAAATGGTAATAGATAAAAAATAAGAAACAACAGCACAGGAAAAAGTAGGGTGCAAAGCCTCCCAGACACATACCAGTCCTTATGAAGAGAAAATCAAAAAAGATGGAGGCAGCACACCATAAGACATTTTAGAAACAAGTGCTTTTTAATAGCCCATGTGGTGACATTTCGGTATAAAGTGCAGACCTTTCTCAAGCAGTTACAATAGTGCATATGCTCAGTATATTAGGCAACCCAAATATCAAGTATTTAGTAGCAATTAGTACAATGTGTAGCATTGTGATAATTTCACATAATTTATACTAAAGTGCAATATAGCTCAGTGGTATAAAGTGACACAGTGCAATATATCGTGAGAAAATATATAATACTGGATGGTGGCTCGATTCTAACGCATCGGGTGTTCTAGAATATGTATGTAGTTTATTTAAAGGGACTCTGTCACCCCATTTTTGCCCCATAAGCTGGGGCCACCGCCATCAGGGACTTATCTACAGCATTCTGTAATGCTGTAGATAAGCCCCCAATGAAACCTGAAAAATAAGAAAAACACGTTAGATTATACTCACCGGAGGGCAGGGGCGGGTGCGGTGGGTGTCACGGTCTGGTCGGGCGCCTCCCATCTTAATACGATTGTGTCCTCCTCCTTGCTTCTCCCTCGGCTCCTGTGCACGCGTACTTTATCTGCCCTGTTGAGGGCAGAGCAGAGTACTGCAGTGCGCAGGCGCCGGGAAAGGTCAGAGAGGTACGGCACCTGCGCACTGCAGTACTCTGCTCTGCCCTCAACAGGGCTGATAAAGTACGCATGCGCAGGAGCTGAGGGAGAAGCAAGGAGGAGGACATCATCATATGAAGATGGAAGGCGCCGTACAGGACGGCGACATCCATCGGACCGGACAGAACGCCGGGGTGAGTATAATCTAACTCTTTTTTCTTATCTTTCAGGTTTCATCGGGGGCTTATCTACAGCATTATAGAATGCTGTAGATAAGCCTACTGATGGTGGTGGCTGCAGCTGATAGGCCAAAAATGTGGTGACAGATCCCCTTTAAATTCCCCGCCAATATCTTTCATGGCGGCAAATCCGTGCAGCAGGAGATGACCCGCGGCAACCGTCGGGAGATCAGCGGCTAGCGCCGCAGATCTCCCGACAGTAGCGGTGGCGTGCGTCTTTCGAATTCCGCGCCAATTCGCAGCCGTACTGCGCCTGTCGCTGATTGGTCATGGCTAGTGTTGAGCATTCCGATACCGCAAGTATCGGGTATCGGCCGATACTTGCTGTATCGGAATTCCGATACAGACTTCCGATATTTTTTCAATATCGGAAGTCGGCATCGGAATCGGAAGTTCAAAGTTGATTGACAGCCTGACGTCATCATGATGCGCGGTGTGTGCGCATCATGATGCGCCGTCATTTCGGGCCTTCCGGGGGTCTCTGCCGGCCTGCCGGGGGGCTGTGTGGACTGCCCGGGGTCTGCACGGCCTGCCGGGGGGCTGTGCCGGCCTGCCGGGGGGCTGTGTGGACTGCCCGGGGTCTGTACCGGCCTGCCGGGGGGCTGTGCCGGCCTGCCGGTGGTCTGTGCACCCTGTGGGGGTCTGTACCGGCCTGCCGGGGGGCTGTGCCGGCCTGCCGGTGGTCTGTGCACCCTGTGGGGGTCTGTACCGGCCTGCCGGGGGGCTGTGCCGGCCTGCCGGGGGGCTGTGCTGATGTCCGGGGGTCTGTGCAAGCATCGTCCGATGGGACTATAAGTCCCATCTGGCGATGCCTGCTACCATGACAGTGATTGACACATTAGCCAATGATGGGACAGTAGTAGTCCCATCATCCGGCTAATGTGTTAAATGTTAAAAAAAAAAAAAAAAAAAATACTACATACATACTACATACATACTACATGCATGCTACATACATACTGCATGCTACATACATACTACATATATACTACATGCATGCTACATACATACTGCATGCTACATACATACTACATACATACCACATATATACTACATACATACTACATGCATGCTACATACATACTACATACATACTACATGCATGCTACATACATAACATATATACTACATGCATGCTACATACATACTACATGCTACATACATACTACATACATGCTACATACATACTACATACATACTACATACATACTACATATATACTACATGCTACATACATACTACATACATACTACATGCTACATACATACTACATATATACTACATACATACTACATACATACTACATGCATGCTACATACATACTACATGCATGCTACATACATACTACATGCATGCTACATACATACTACATACATACTACATATATACTACATGCATGCTACATACATACTGCATGCTACATACATACTACATACATACCACATATATGCTACATGCATACTACATACATACTACATGCATGCTACATACATAACACATATACTACATGCATGCTACATACATACTACATGCTACATACATACCACATACATACTACATACATACTACATACATACTACATGCATGCTACATACATACTACATGCTACATACATACTACATATATACTACATGCATGCTACATACATACTACATGCTACATATATACTACATGCTACATACATACTACATGCATGCTACATACATACTACATACATACTACATGCATGCTACATACATACTACATGCTACATACATACCACATACATACTACATATATACTACATGCATGCTACATACATACTGCATGCTACATGCATGCTACATACATACTACATACATACTACATGCTACATACATACCACATATATACTACATACATACTACATACAATACATTCATACAATACATACATAGACATACAGTACATATAACATAGAGTAACATACTTACCAATACTTGTCACATTGTTCCCCAAAGCCATTGTCTTTTAAAGGAATAAATATTAACATAACAAACCACAAAAATACTCACCCACGATCCGAAGCAGTCCACGAGTGTGTCCCACGACGATCTTGGGTAGAGAACTGCAGCATCAGCTGATGCCGCCGTTCTCTACGGGCTGCAGGAATCCAATGACGGAAGGTAGGTATCCTTCCGCACTGTATTCCTCCGCCACTTAAAAAAAAAAGTCCCTAGTCTCACTTTATGCCATTGCTGTGTGGGAATTTACCACGCAGCAATGGCATAAAGTGAGACTAGGGACTTTTTTTTTTTTTTAAGTGGCGGAGGAATACAGTGCGGAAGGATACCTACCTTCCGTCATTGGATTCCTGCAGCCCGTAGAGAACGGCGGCATCAGCTGATGCTGCAGTTCTCTACCCAAGATCGTCGTGGGACACACTCGTGGACTGCTTCGGATCGTGGGTGAGTATTTTTGTGGTTTGTTATGTTAATATTTATTCCTTTAAAAGACAATGGCTTCGGGGAACAATGTGACAAGTATTGGTAAGTATGTTACTCTATGTTATATGTACTGTATGTCTATGTATGTATTGTATGAATGTATTGTATGTAGTATGTATGTAGTATATATGTGGTATGTATGTAGCATGTAGTATGTATGTAGTATGTATGTAGCATGCATGTAGCATGCAGTATGTATGTAGCATGCATGTAGTATATATGTAGTATGTATGTGGTATGTATGTAGCATGTAGTATGTATGTAGCATGCATGTAGTATGTATGTAGTATGTATGTAGCATGCATGTAGTATGTATGTAGCATGTAGTATATATGTAGCATGTAGTATGTATGTAGCATGCATGTAGTATATATGTAGTATGTATGTAGCATGTAGTATGTATGTAGTATGTATGTAGTATGTATGTGGTATGTATGTAGCATGTAGCATGCATGTAGTATGTATGTAGTATATATGTAGTATGTATGTAGCATGCATGTAGTATATATGTAGTATGTATGTAGCATTCAGTATGTATGTAGCATGCATGTAGTATATATGTAGCATATATGTAGTATGTATGTAGCATGTAGTATATATGTAGTATGCATGTTGCATGCATGTAGTATATATGTAGTATGCATGTTGCATGCATGTAGTATATATGTAGTATGTATGTTGCATGTAGTATATATGTAGTATGAATGTAGCATGTATGTAGTATGAATGTAGCATGTATGTAGCATGTAATTTTTTTTTTTTTTTACATTCAACACATTAGCCGGATGATGGGACTACTACTGTCCCATCATTGGCTAATGTGTCAATCACTGTCATGGTAGCAGGCATCGCCCGATGGGACTTGTAGTCCCATCGGACGATGCCTGCACAGACCCCCGAAGCCTGCACAGCCCCCCGGCAGGCCGGCACAGCCCCCCGGCAGGCCGGCACAGCCCACCGGAGCCTGCACAGACAACCGGCAGGCCGGCACAGCCCCCCGGCAGGCCGGCACAGCCCACCGGAGCCTGCACAGCCCCCCGGCAGGCCGGCACAGCCCACCGGAGCCTGCACAGCCCCCCCGGCAGGCCGGCACAGCCCCCCGGCAGGCCGGCACAGACCACCGGAGCCTGCACAGACCCCCTGGCAGGCCGGCACAGCCCCCCGAAAGGCCCGTACAGACCCCAGAGAGGCTGTACAAGGGAAAAACAGGGTTTTTCTTATTCCGATACCGGAAGTCCCATAGACTTGAATGGGACTTCCGGTATCGGAATCGGCGATACCGATACTTTTTTTTAAGATCGGCCGATCCATTCCGATCCGATACTTTGAAGTATCGGATGGTATCGCTCAACTCTAGTCATGGCTGGTCAGGCGCGACCAATCAGCGACACAGGATTTCCATTACAAACAGACAGACAGACAGAATTAGATGGTTATATAGTAGATAACACACAAAACATATACATAGAGTAATTGATCATTATGTATAGCTGGTCTTAATGATCAATTACTCTATATATACTGTATGTTTTGCATGTTATATTATATATTTTTGCACGATATTTTGCACTGTATCACTTTATACAACTGAGCTATATTGCACTTTTGTATAAATTATGTGAAATTATTATCACAATGCTACACATTGCACTAATTGCTACTAAATACTTGTTATTTGGGTTGCCTTAAATACTGAGCATATGCACTATTGTAACTGCTTGAGAAAGGTCTGCACTTGAGACTGAAATGTCGCCACATGGGCTTTTAAAAGCTCTTTTTCCTAAAATTTCATATGATGTGCTGCCTCTATTTTTTTGATTATCTATCTATCTCTATCTATCTATATCTATCTACAGGGTGGGCCATTTATATGGATACACCTAAATAAAATGGGAATGGTTGGTGATATCAACTTCCTGCCTGTTTGTGGTACATTAGTATATGGGAGGGAGAACATTTTCAAAATGCGTGGTGACCATGGTGGCCATTTTTATGTCGGTCATTTTGAATCCAACTTCATTTTTTTCAATGGGAAGAGGGTCATGTGACACATCAAACCTATTGAGAATTTCACAATAAAAACAATGGTGTGCTTGGTTTTAACACAACTTTATTCTTTCATGAGTTATTTACAAGTTTCTTTTTGTTTACAGCCATTGACATGTCACAGAGGTTAACAGGTGAGGAGTGGATAGAAATTGTGTTGATGTCTTGTGAACGCAGTACCCGGGTCATTGCAGCAGATTTGAATGCAAGACACCCTACGCAAGAAAACTGTCACCATTCCCATTTTATTTAGATGTATCCATATAAATGGCCCACTCAAAAAAGTTTGCCTCATCACTGAACATAATGTTCTGTGTAAACTGAGGGTCCTGTTCCAATCTTTGTTTTTCCCATTCTGCAAATTCAGCACACCAATCTGGGTCACCAACCATTCCCATTTTATTTAGGTGTATCCATATAAATGGTCCACCCTGTATATCTATCTATCTCTGTAGCAGTCGTCACTGAGGCTGTGCAGACTCCCCGCCTGACCTGTGGTGAACTCGACAGAGTGGAAAAATGTTCAGAAACTTTCCTATTCTAATGCGTTCATGTCTGGTCAGGTGGGGAGGCTACGCAGGCAGCTTTTCATTCATTACACAGTGGTTTACAGCCGGGGCAGTAGCATTAGCAATGATCTTGGATGTAAACTATTTAACCCCTTGAGATGGATTGCAGCGTTGGACATGACTGTACGCGGATAGGTATGGGATATTGTTGCTTTTTTATTTTTTATTTTTTACAGGAGAACAAGGGCTTCGATTGGATTTGGAGTTGAATAAAGATAGCAAAAATGTGTGTTTAATGATTTCATTAAAAGTCTTTATTCTTAATGTGTGTGTGTTTTTAACTTTTACATACTATTGGATTAATAATGGAGAGGTGTCTTATTGACACCTCTCCATTATTAACCAGGCTTAATTACACCTTAAAATAGCAAGGTGACATTAACCCCTTATTACCCCATATGCCACCCACTACAGGGCAATGGGAAGAGAGAGGCTAAGTGCCAGAATTGGTGTATCTTACAGATGCACCATTTCTGAGATGGCTGGGGCAGATGTTTTTAGCCAGGGGGGCCAATAACCATGGTCCCTCTCTAGGCTATTAATAATTCCCTCTCTGGCAGAGAAAATTAACTGTCCCACTAGTTAACCCCTCTAGTGAACCCCATAAAAAAACAAGGTAAAAAACAATGCTTTGTCATCATACCACCGAACAAAAAGTGGAATAACACACAATCAAAAAGATGGATATAAATAAACATGGTACCACTGAAAATGTCATCTTGTCCCCCAAAAAATCGAGCTGCCATACAGCGTCATCAGTGAAAAAATAAAAAAGTTATAGTTGTCAGAATAAAGCGATGCAAAAACAATTATTTTTTCTATAAAATAGTTTTTATTATATAAAAGCGCCAAAACATAAAAAAGTGATATAAATGAGGTATCGCTGTAATAGTATTGACCTGAAGAATAAAATTGCCTTATCAATTTTGCCACACGTAAAATGGTGTCAATGCCCCCCCAAAAGAAATTCATGAATTGCTGATTTTTGCTGATTCTGTCTTCCAAAAATCAGAATAAAAAGCGTTCAAAAAATGTCATGTTCCCGAAAATGGTACCAGTAAAAACGTCAACTTGTCCCATAAAAAACAAAACCTCACATGACTCTGTGGGCCAAAATATGGAAAAAATTATAGCTCTCAAAATATGGTGATGCAAAAGCTATTTTTTGCAATAAAAAGCATCTTTTAGTGTGTGACAGCTGCAAAACATAAAAACCCACTATAAATAGTATTCAAGCCCCCCCTTTATCACCCCCTTAGTTAGGGAAAAATAATAAAATAAGAAAAATGTATTTATTTCAATTTTCCCATTAGTTTAGCATTGGAGCTAAAATTAGGGTTAGGGTTGTGGCTAAAGTTATGGTTAGAGTTGGGGCTGAAGTTAGGGTTAGGGTTGGGGCTAGAGTTGGGGTTAGGATTTTGATAAGGGTTATGGTTTGGATTAGGTTTAGGGTTGGGGTTATGATTAGAATTGAGGTTAGGGTTGGGATTAGGGTTAGGGGTGTGGTTAGGGTTATGGTTAGGGTTGGGATTAGGGTTAAGGGTGTAAGGGTGTGTTGAGATTAGGGTTGGAGTTGGAATTGACATCTGATCTCAATTCCAGCCAATTCTGCTTTGAAAAAGTCAAACGGTGCTCCTTCCCTTCCAAGCTCTGTCATGCGCACAAGCAGTGGTTTACTCCCACATATCAGCGTACTCAGGACAAATTGCTTAACAACTTTTGGGGTCCAATTTCTCCTGTTACCCTAGGGAAAATAAAAAATTGGGGGTGAAAAGATCACTTATGTGGAAAAATATGATTGTTTATTTTCACGGCTCTATGTTATAAACTTCTGTGAAGCACTTAGGGGATCAAAGTGCTCACCACACATCTTGATAAGTTTCTTAGAGGGTCTAGTTTCCAAAATGGTGTCACTTGTGGGGGGCTTCTACTGTTTAGGCACATCAGGGGCTCTCCAAACACGGCATGGTGTCCGATCTAAATTGAAAAGTCAAACTGCGCTCCTTCTCTTCCGAGCTCTGCCATGCACCCAAACAGTTGTTTATCTGCATATATGGGGTATCAGCGTACTCAGTACAAATTGTACAACCACACTTGGGGTCCAATTTCTCCTGTTACCCTTGGTAAAATAAAACGAATTGGATCTGAATTAATTTTTTTGTGAAAAAAAAGTTAAATGTTCATTTTTTTTAAATATTCCAAAAATTCCTGTGAAGCACCTGAAGGGTTAATAAACTTCTTGAATGTGGTGTTGAGCACCTTGAGGTGTGCAGTTTTTAGAATGGTGTCAGTTTTGGGTATTTTCTATCATATAGACCCTTCAAAGTGACTTGTTACTTGCCATAAGGGAGCTTGAACGAGCATCAAATACTTGAAACAAAGTTGTTTAGCCACAATTTTAGAAAGGTGGCAATTTGCCTTTTTTTGCTTTTTTTGTGTTCTTCAAATACACACAAAGGATATAAACGTGTATAACAAAACAAGTGTAATTGCAATAATTTTCTGGGAGCACGGTGGCTCAGTGATTAGTGCTGCAGCCTTGCAGTCCTGGGTTCGAATCCCACCAAGGACAACATCTGCAAGGAGTTTGTATGTTCTCCCTGTGTTTGCATGGGTTTCCTCCCACATTCCAAAGACAAACTGATAGGGAATTTAGATTGTGAGCCCCATCGGGGACAGTGATGATAATGTGTGCAAACTGTAAAGCGCTTTGGAATATGCTAGCGCTACATAAAGATTATTATTATTATTTTCTGGATTTCCAGGGTACCAACACCTTTGACCAGGACTATACTGTATATCATAGGTGACATAATGCTGCGGTATATACAGCTCAGGAGACATGGAGCTGTGGCATAGCAATCACAGGAGACATGGGGTTTGGGCATAGACATCACAGGACACACTTTGTGGCTGTGGCATATACATCACAGGAGATGCTGCTACTGTCTTCTGCTGCTGGACAGGAGCGCATCGCGTGTTATCTCTGTCCATGAGGTACATCCTAACACTCGAACTGGCAAGGGTCACAATTTAATATTTCATTGCATGCACTGCAGAGTTGATTACTGAATGCTGTGTGCTCATGCTCACACAGTATGAAGTAATTAAAGGGCTGACAGCCATCAAAAGGCCAGCCCGAGCACTGTATTCCTCAGGAATCTACCCAGGGGCCTGAGAACAGCTTATTGCAGGCTGTAAATGGCTGAGTTTCTTCAGCCCTGATCTAAACTATTCCATTGTAGCTCTGGCAGTATGATTAGGGTCCTTATCCGGCTGTAAGGCAAACCTACACCACAGTCTTAAGTGTTTTGTAGCCTATAACAGGTTTTCCTGAAGGATTTCCCTGTATTTAGCTCCATACATCATCTAATCAACTCTGACCTGTTTCCTTGCTTCTGCTGATAAAATCATCCCCACAGCATAGTAGTGCCACCAACATGTTTGAGAGTGGGGATGGTGCTTTAGGGCGATGTGCAGTGTTTAGGCCAAAAATTACTTTAGACTCATCTGACTAGAGCACTTTCTTTCACATGTCCACTGTTGTGGACACAGCTACCCCCTCAAAAGAAATGACACATAAAGTAATGCCAGATAGATAGTGCCCTCAAGACCAATAGTGCTAAACTTCTTGTATCTGATAATATGCCCTAGGCATTATTTCTGCATTATGGTGCACCACATAGTAAACGTACCTACCTTTGCACCACCTTTTGACTTTTAGAACTCAAAAACTGAAATCATGCTCAAGCACAGTAATGGTGGTCTTTGCCGCGGCTAAAACCAGTAGTGGTTCTCCTCTTTGTTTCCTCATTCAGTAAAAGTGCTCCTCTTAGTTTCCTCACAAAGTAATAATTATTAAAAAGAAATAAAAGAAAAGAAATAAACTAATCAGAGTGGGTATATTTATTGTTTAAGGACACAAAGGAGATTGCCATTACTGCTTTGGGACAGGAAGGAGGTAATGTCTATCAAACACTCCTATTGCTTTGTGCCATCAGACAATAAAAAGCTTGCCTCTGCCTGTTGATAGATACTGGTGCCACTTTACATGAAATAGTGCCAGGAATTACCTACAACACCCCCATGTTACCATTATGTCAATGTTTAGAGATGGAGTTTTGCATCAATTTATTTCCTACTCATCTAAAATGCAGTCATTTAGAATAATTTCTCCTATACAGAGAGGTTTCATAATTTTGGTGTGGAATGAAAACTCTTAATGACAGGTTGTGTTGTGTGTAAATAAGTTTTAGCATATCTTGAATTGCAAGAAGCAATCAAGAGTCAAAAATGTCATGCAAGGATAGAGCAAACCATTTATGCCTTTTTGATCAATCATTTTTGGAGCAGAAAAAGCTAGTGTCTTGCTGTATGATCTATTCCAAGTTTGTAACCCTTTAAAGAATGAGTGGTTCTAAAAATGCTTTGCAAAAGATGCTATTAATTGCCAAAAGGAGGTCTATTGCCGATAATATATGCAAGTTAATTATTTCTGAGCTACATCTGCCAAATCTAATGTCATAGAAAATGTCAAATGTATACACCCCACCGTCATGGCTCATATGAGTCTTGGCAGCATTAATCTAGGCAGCATTATTCATAGGGCAGAACATCACATTATTTCTGACCTCTCAGAGACAGAGGTAGGTTTAGAGCCTAATAAAATCAAAACCAGAAGCTAATAAGAATGAGACTTCACTTAGATGAACTGTCTTTAGAAAATTATATAAAACAGTGTGTTGGACAGCTGTAAAATTTTCACTGTATTTATTCATAGTATCATAGAATAGTGTAAAGTTTTACAGAAAAAGATTTGAAATAAAATCAGTAGTAAGTAAATATGGACAAAATGCTGGGTTCCAGTTGACATTCTGTAGCATAATGTGTAATAAGTAGTGATGGGCGAGCACTAAAATGCTCGGGTGCTCGTTGCTCGGGTCGAGCATATTGAAATGCTCGGGTGCTCGACCCGAGCAACAAGCCCAATGTAAGTCTATGGGAAACCCGAGCATTTTTGCTATGACCCCCCCAGGGGTCTTTTTAGGGTCTAAAAATGTCAGAAATCGATGGCAACAGTGCTCAATTGATATGGGAACATCTTGGGGAAGACTCCTGGAAGCATTTGTGACTCCCAGGTCACAGTTATGAACAATGTTGTCAGAGTCTTACGTCACTTTTACAGGCGCACAATAAAACATACAGAAACAAAACCAAATTGAATTTTCCTGGGAAATGTGTTAAGGAACATCCTTTCCAGGGTAACGATTTGTATCTAAGGCAAAATAAATAATCCAAAACAAAAAATGTTCCTCCATCACTTGGGCACATGTAGCGTTTTTGATGCGTTTTTGAAATTTAGCATTGCTTTCAACCAAGACAAATGAATTCACTGGAAAATGTTTTTTTAACATTTTACAACCTTATCTGGCCATGTGGTGTGTGACACATAATCTGACACATCATTTTTAATTTATGAAGGAGGGACTCTGAAAGTCACAAAGCTTACTTTTATAGGGCCATCATGCGGCCCTCACTATTCTTATATATTAAACAATGGGTCTCTTACTATACTATTATTGCATATGCAGTGAGTGGCAGGGCTGCCCAAAATTTGGACGCACCCCAATGACCCTTTGACCCGATGTCCTGGAGGTCCACATGAAACCAAAGTTCCTATTATTCATTTGGTACTCTCATAATGTTTGCCCATGAAGTGAATGCAAGGCCTGCCCCAAATTTGGACGCACCCCTATAACCCTTTGGACACACGTACTGGATGTCCACATGAAACCAATGTTCCTACTATTCATTTGGTACTCCCATACTATTTGCCTGTGCATTGAGTCTGTAAATGGGGTGCAAAAGTCATTGGAGAGCCATGCTTTGTTCAATTTGATGAAAGTTAGGCAGGCTATACTTTTGGGGCACAGACCGATGCACTTATCCATCAGGACACCACCAGTCGCACTGAAGACACGTCCTGAAAGAATGCTGGCATGACAAAAGCTCCAAGGTGTGACAAAGTGAGCTCAGGCCCCTCTTCTATTTTTGAAGACCAAACTGCAAAAAGGTCCAACCCCCCCCCCCATGATGGCAATGATATTGAACTCGAGATACTCTTGCCCCATCCTCTGCTGTCCATCACAATGTGATGGACTTGTACTCTCTTCTGCTGGTGCATGGGCTGGTCTAAGAAATGTGTAAAATGATTCACAGAAATTACTTATGCCACTCACAGTGCTGCTGCTATTGTTTTTACGGTTAAGCCTTGATGTTGCCGGGGTTAGAAGTCTAGAACAGTGAGGCACAGTGTGCCTCACTGGTGTTATGGGGAAAACCACCCCTAAAATTGTCTACAAGCCTGTTTCAAAACTCCAGCATGCATGCGTCCCTTTCCTGGGGGAGAAGCATCTGGCAAAATTTTACTTTTGTACCGTGGGTCTAACAGCGTGGCAACCAAGTAGTCAGCACTATTTTTAACCCTAAGACTATAGGCATCATGTTAAAGATAGTGCAGCAATAAGGCGCTCCACTAGGCAGCCAGCCCCTCCATTATTTGGGTGGGTGGCTGGTTGTTCTCATCAGTGGAATGCACCTGTGCTGCTCCAGACTTTATTTATGGGAGTCTGATGCATCCTGCTAGTGCATTAGTCAAAGTTTTGGCGAGTCTACCTTTCATGTTATGCATTTTTTTCTGTAATCCACCATCCCATGGCACCCACCAGTGCGATGACTCTCGGGAACTTAGAGAAATTGTTATCCCTTCCGCATCCTCTCCTGTTTCCACCTCTTCCTCTGGGACCAACACCTCCTCCCGGAGACTATTCAAAGCGTGCTCCAGCATGTAGATTACCTGAATAGTGATGCTGATGATGGCTTTGTCATCTTAGTAGCCATATTTAAACTGTGCAGAGGGGTGCTATTCAAAAAAACATACTGGACCAGAGCTCGTCGCTGCTGCCACAGTCGCTGCAACATGTGCAAAGTGGAATTCCACCATGTTGGCACATCGCATATCAAACAGTTAAGGGGTAGGCTAAAAGACCTTTGTAGTGATGCAAGTCAATGACCTGTGGTGTCAGATTGATGGAAGAGAGCACACCGCGACAATGCTTTCTCAGCAGTGCATCCAGGCCGAGATAGTTGTGGATATAATGCTGAAAAATCGGGTTGAGGACGTGAGCCATGCAAGGCATGTGTGTGAGGTTGCCCCAGAGTAGGGCCACCACCAGGTTCACACCATTATCGCACACTTTCCTGGCTTCAGGTTCAGTGGAGACAGCAATTGCTCTAACTTGGCCTGGATAGCTGTCTACCACTTTTGAGCTGTGTGACTGTAATCTCCAAGGCATATTAATTTAAACACTGCCTAAGCATGCCGAGTTCTGGCTGTGCAGTACAGAGGTGAGGAGGATTCTCACTGCACTTGTTAAACGTGTGTCTTTTTAAGGGAGGGGTTCAGGGTGCAAGTGGAGGCCCTACAAGGGTTGAAAGAGCCAGAAGCAGTGGAGGAAGTTTTGGATACAGGGATATGTCCTACAAGCCATGGAGCTTCCAAGACTTGTGGAGTAACCCCTTAGCTACCTGTCCCCACAGCCACCATAGTCACCCAGTGACCAGTCAGTGAGATGAAATGTCCCTGTCCATGTTTGCTCATTCAGGTGCCAAAGCCACAGTTGTGCTTAAGGATGCAGTTCTTGTTATGGTTGCATGACTCCGTGTCTGTGTTGCAAGCTGCAACATATCCTCCTGGTCTTCCTTCTCCACCTCCTCTGCTGAGCTAATCAGCTGTGTACCTCTGGGTTCACACCAGGAGGGATCTACATCCCGATTGTCATCCTCTCTGTTCTCCCACTCCTTGCCCTTAGAGTCACTCTCCTCCTCTTCCTGCCCTGACAGAACAGTCCGCGTGCACCTCAGGTATCAGAGTCTCAACGATATCACCTCCACCCTTGGGGGTTAACGTCTGGTGACAAGGCTAAGGTAAGGATTCTGCTCTGACCCTAGAACCAACAGCAAAAAAATGTTTATACAATGGTGCAGATGCTTTCCTCTTCTGGGTTCTGTGAATCTCTGGGGCCAATGGAATAGAATGTGTGAACATCTCTGCAGACTGGCCCATCTGTGGCTCCCCAAAGTCAGTTGGGTGGTTGGAAAGTTGTGACATAGGAATAAGCAAGGGTGTTTGGGGTGCCACCTCTGTGGACTGTACTGTGTGTGATGTTAAGGTGAGGAAAAGGAGAATAGACCACTTGATACAGCACTTGGCATCCTGTTGTGAATTCTCACTCTGGCTTTCCTCTGGTGATTAAGAGGGTGGTGGAGCTAGTCAGATTGACAGAGGGGTTGCGAGTTCTTTTTCTGGGCTCCCTCTGGTGGTTACTCGAGGTAGTGGAGCTGATCTGATTGACAGAGGCTTGCAACCTGATAATGAGGAAGACGATTGGAGATCTGGGGTTTCAGATTGATATTTAAGACAGCCGACTTCCTCTATCCCTGCTGGTGATTTTCTTCCTGTGCCTCCTGGGGTCTGATGTCTCTTGCTCTGTCCCTGCATGTTCAGCTAAGTGGTTAATTTGCTACTCTGTTTGCATTTGATCTGGTTTTGTCTATCTCTGCTTTGTGCGGGTCAGCCAGCTCCGGCTGGGGCTGTGCTGAACCACCGACCATATGTTACTGCTTGTGCCAGTTTGTTTTGTCCCCTGTTATATTGGTCTCTTTTTGCTTTGCTTTCAGAATATACCAGAGTGCTGATATAGTGGGGGCGAAGTCGTGCAACTTCAGTGTTTTTTGTGCATCAGACGTGTTGGACTTTTGCAGGGTTTTTTGCGTGATTGCAGACAGTGTTTTTCCTTTCCTGTCCTGTCTAGTCAGTGTGGGCCCCATTGTTTGCTCAGTCTATTTTTCTGCCTGCATTAGTCTCACCGACAATATATGTTTGGGGGCTACCTATTCCTTTGGGTCTGCTCCGGGGCAGTTTAGATTCCCCCTTTCTTGCTTTAGGCTTAGTTAGCTCCCTGGCTGTGCTGAGGTGTCTAGGATCATCGTAGGTACGCTCCACGGCTGCTGCTAGCTGTGTGGATAGGATCAGGGGTCTGCAATCTGCTTAGTTACCAATGTCTCTGGTTTTCTGTGGCTTAGCCTGGGCCTGCTATCCTCCTCGGTGACCCATTCATAACAGCATCCACTGGAGCACATACCATTTCTGAGCCTCATCTAAACGGTGTACTGCTGTGTGGCTGCCAAAGAAAGGGAGTAAAGTAGCCCATCCAGTACCAGATGTTGTTAGATGTTTTTGGATAGGACGAGACAGTAATGGTTCAGTTGAGCTTTCATTAACATGTTGAACACCAAGCGTATTCCACCTTCCACCAGGACCTCACTTTTTCCCACTCATGTTGTATGTACCCTTCCCCTCTTTTAAGTAGCTTTTTCACAACCTTAGGCCCAGACCCGTCAGTCACCTGTCACTAAATGAACAATTAGTATTTATTTTCTGTTCTGCCTGAACAACAATTTTTATTAGCAAATGGAGCCTCCTAAGGCCTCTTTCACACATCAGGTTTTCGCCGTCAGGCGTGATCCGGCACTTTTGACAGAAACCGGATCTGGCGAAATGCAATGCCGGATCCGGTTTCTCCCCCATTGACTTGCATTTGCGCCGGATCGCGCCGGATGGCCATGCGTTTCATCCGGTTTTCGCCGGATCCGGCAATGTGTCGCGATCCGGCGTCTGGAAAAAACGGCTACTGTAACGTTTTTTGTCTCCGGCGAAAAAGCCGGACCCGCCGGATCCGGCGCGTCCGGCTTTTTCACACAATGAAAGCCTATGAGCGCCGCAATGCGCCTGATCCGGCGAAAGCCGGATCCGGTGGCCGGATCCGGTTTTTTTGGTCTGAGCATGCTCAGTAGCTCTGCCCACAAGACATATATAAAAGCAAGACAGTGGGACCCACAGCCACACCCAACATGCCACCCAAGAAAGCAACCAAGCGCAGCAGGAGAAGGCAGGAGACCACTGCAGCACCATCAGCACCACCACCACCCCAAATGGAGCAGCAAATGGAACATGCTGAGGAGGGGAGTCCAGCAGCAGATGAGAGATGGTAATTATCAAATCCCCCATTCCTCCAAACTAGGGCCATGGAATATCAAGATATTCATTGGCCCTTTGTTTCTCTTTATTCAACAGCCACCCAAGAGATGCAGCAGCAGCAGAAATGGCATCACTGGCAGCAGCAACAGCAGCAGCAATACCCACAGCCATGGAGTCTGGCCATCAACAGGACAGCACATCTTCTTCTGGGAGCCCTCCCTCGCATCGTCAGCGTTTGACGGTAAGTTTTTATTTCCAAAATCCATCATCTCTGTAATATATGTCTATTCATTGCCTTTTATTTCAAAACAGGAATCACAAGATGAAGAGGAGCTCCCAGAAGAAGAAGGAAGGGGTGGACAGACACTTGGAGTGGGCTCACAATTGGTAAGTTTTTGGCATCAAACGCAGAAACACAACATCACACTACACACAACACATAGAAAACAATGTTCTGCAGACCACACACAGCAAACAAATGCCTACATCCAAAGACATAACATTTTTTGTTTTCTTCTCTAGTCTTCCCAATCTGGTGCTCGGCCAAGAGGTCCTCGCAGTGCCTCCCAGGGTCATCGGCGACAGCAACGCGGCGGTCACCAGCGTGTAAGTATAAATATTTTTGCTTTGTTTTTTTGCACTTTTTATTTCATTTCTTTTGTGGAGGCTAATTATGTTATTTTTGTCTTTTTCTTTAACAGCCTTCACAGCATGCTCCCGACTCTGGCGGTGAGGATGGAGGACTCGATGTGGACCACCTCATCGATCTCGTCAGAGAAAGGGAGCCGCTCTGGAATATGGCTGACCGCCGCCACGCTGACCTTATCGTTACCCGACGACTCTGGGAGGAAATCTGTTCGCTCCTTGTGGGCCGCTGGGAGGACCTCGATGTTCGGGCCCAGATTAAAGAGCGTAAGTATATACAGTACCGGTTGCTTGATGTAAACCAGTGTTTCCTGAACTCCAGTCCTCGTGGTCCCCACGGATCATGTGTTCAGGATTTCTATTTACTATGGAAATCCTGAAAACATGACCCCTGGGGACCATGAGGACTGGAGTTTGTGAAACACTGATGTTGTATACTAACCACTCCTTTCTCGTTTCAGGGAACAGAATTGTGAATCGGTGGCGGTCTGTGAGGGATCGTTTCAAGAAGGAGTTCAATAAAGAGATGCGGGCCCCGAGTGGATCTGGAGGACGCAGGAGCAAGTACAAGTACACACAAGCCCTGTCGTTCCTCCGGGAGACAATGCTCACCAGAAGGTAAATATTACACACCACATGTGAAAAAAAATGTTAGATGTAACTTTTTTTTTTCAGCCAGGGCCATACCATGTCAGTATTTTAATTGTTTTTTTTTCTCTTTATTCCACAGCACGGTGAGCAGCACTCGGGAGCCTGCACGATTGGACCCTTCTGAGGCGATCCCTGAGGAGACCGGCACCGAGGGACACTTCGACCGCCCCAGTACATCTGCACCTTCCCAGCCTTCCCACACATTCGACCCATCTGTCCCATCCACCAGCACAGGAGCATCGTGGCCGCCTACATTACATGAAGCTGCTGGTGAGGAGATCGCTTTCCCTTTACCCCACCCTTCTGCCCCTGCCACCTCTAGTACACCTGCGGGTACTGGGCGACAGCGGCAGAGGGGTCAGGAAAAGAGTTATGCGCAAGAGTTCTTGCATCTGAATGCATCTTTCCAGAACTGTCTAAAAGTCTTGTCAGAGCAAATCTCCGCAGGCTTTCAGCAGATCAACTCCAGCATTCTGGAGGTGAAGACACTTCTGCAAACCATGCATTCAGAAGCAAGATCTTCGCCAAACCACACCTTTTTCAGGTCTGTTGTGGAGCGCATGGCAACACTATCTCCTACCCAGCAGATGCATGTAATGCATTCGTGCCACGGTGCTCTACAGCAGGTTACCTCCCAACTTCCACCTCCCACCACTGTAGTTCCTCCACCTGCACCCCCTCCAGCCACTTTCCATCCTCCCCCTCCTATTACATCTGCACCCCCTCCAGCCACTTTCCATCCTCCCCCTCCTATTACATACCAGCAACCTCACCAGTACCAGCAACCTCCCCAGTACCAGACATCTCCCCACTTCCAGCAACCTGCCCCATACCAAACTCCTTCCCCGTACCAAACTCCTTCCCCACACAACTTTCCATCAACATCATCTGCTCCTACAGTCCCTACCCAACCCTCCACTCCACCGCCCACCACCTCTTCTGCCTCCCACATGTCCACCCATTCTGTAGCTTTTTCCACACCTTCACCTCTAACTGTTCCTTCCCCACCACGATCCCAGTCCTCTCTCCACACACCCAGTGTCAAAGTGTCCCGCAGCCCCTCCAGCAGTATTTCCACCCCACACTACACAGATTTGTAATGTGTGTTTTTTAATAAAAATGCCCATTGGGTTTAAAACCTTTATTAAAAAAGTTTTTTGCACTTTAAAAACATTTTACAAAAAAAAAAAAAAATTTAAATAAAAGTTAAATTATCGTTTCACAATGGTTGTCTGTCATTTCTTTCTGCGGCGAACTATGTTTAAAAAAAAGGTTAAATACAGGGTATTTCAAAGGTAAAAAGGTATTCAAAACCAGGTATATAACTGTGGGTAAATTTTAGCTTTTTGCCACAGTTGTGTTCCTGGTTGTGTTTGAAGCAAAGTATTTCACCTAAAAAGTTGTGTTTATTGTTGGTGATTTCCTAACAATGTACACAACTTTTGTTAAAAGGTGAAATACTTTGCATAAAACACAACCAGGTACACACCTGTGGCCTAAAGCTAAAAATAGTAAGACCATGACAAGATAGCCAACTTTGGTTGGCAAAGGTATATACTGTTGGTCCAGAAGGTACACAAGTTTGGTTAGGGCACAAATCTTTCACACTCTGTCATCCTGCCAGTGTACTCTGCCTTGAGGTGACATAAAGTATAGTGCAAAATTGTCCCTCATTACTGAAACCGTCACAGAACTTCTAGTGGTAATATTTCCAATGACAACATCCATCTTCGCCAGTAACTTGCTCTTCTCTCCAACCTGCACTTTCTTCTCTACAACCTGTCAAAGAAGGGCTGTAGGAACATGCTATATATAGTTTTCCAGTAGCCAATCCCGTTCAATTTTAAAAACCGGATCCGGCGTAATCCGTCGAAAAACGGATAGAAAAACGGATGAACCGGATGAGACGGATCCGGCACATCAGGTTTTACAAAACATTTGCCGGATCCGGCATTCCGGCACGACGCCGGATCGCGCCTGACGCCGAAAACCTGATGTGTGAAAGTAGCCTAAGTCCTGACTGCAACTCAGCATTAGCCCAAACAATTTTGAGTAGGAAATGTGGACTCCTGCCTGCACAATATTATTAGCCCTAATGATTTTGAGATAGGGACAGAATAGGTGGTTCTTAAGCTAGTGTGGGTATACTATTACTGAATACACAAAACAGGCTAAACCAACAGTCATTCTAAGGACTAATTACGGGGTATATAGATATCAGTGCTAGGTAGGCAGGCAGTGTATGTGGTTATATAGATATCAGTGCTAGGCAGGCAGGCATTGTATGTGGCATACTTCATTGCATACATCAAGAGGGTCCATTCTATTACTGTCTGCTGCTGCTGCCTATTACATATATTGACAGTATAAAGTATACATAGCCCCAGGTATCTGTGGCCAGGAATATTTTCTTTTGCATCTTAATCCTGATTATTTTATTCAAAAACAATCCAGAGCACACTTTTTTTTCTCCATTTGCTTGTTGGCACTGCAGAATACAGCCAGACCATTTCCATAGTACAGCGTGAAACTCCAGCTATTTTAAACAGGGGTTTGGCCATCACAGCAATCACATCAGAGTGCGCAGAAAATTGTGCCATTTTTATGGTACTGTAAAAGTCTGTTGGAGTGTCTTATACAAGTTCTTGACACCAGTTTGCAGAAAAAAAATATTTACCTACATGGCAGATATTTTACAATGGGTTTTGTCCGCCACACGGATCGCAAATCATTGTGCTCAAAATTGTGGCATTTCAAGCCTCCATTTAATTTTTTTGTTGTGTATTAGCCTAGTAATTGAAACCATTTTGCTGCCAAAAAAAAAAAAAAGGCCAGATATTTTAAAGTGGGGTATCTGTGTCACAGGCATCACATATAATTGCGCTCAAAATAGTGCCATTTCAGCCCTCCATTGAAATTTTATATGCTGTGTCTTAGCCTAGTTATTGACACTATTTTGCTATGAAAAAAAATACAGGACATGTATTAAAAAGTGGGGGTCTCCATCATACGCCTCACCTATCTGTGGGCTAATAATTGTGGCATTTTTTGGGCTCAATTGAACAGTTTTTGCTGTGTCTTAGCCTAGTTATTGAGACTAGTTTGCTTTAAAAAAAAAATACAGGCCAGATATTTTAAAGTTGGGTATCTCCGTCACACACCTCACCTATCTGTGGGCTAAAAATTGTGGCATTTTTTGGGCTCCATTGACTTGTTTTTACTGTGTCTTAGCCTAGTTATTGACACTATTTTGATTTTAAAACAAAATACAGGCCAGATATTTTAAAGTCGGGTATATCCATCGCACACCTCAAATATTAGTGCGCTCAAACTTGTGCCATTGCAGGCCTTCTATTGCATTTTTCTTGCTGTGCCTTAGCCGACTTATTGACACCAGTTTGCTGCCCCAAAAAATTGGTACTTACAGGCCAGATATTTTAGACTGTGGTTTTCCCACACACGCATCACCTATAAGTTTGCTCCAAATTCTGCCATTTGTACTGAATGTGGAAAGTATTTTATTCCATATAAAATGGGCAAGGTGCGTGGCAAGGGACGGGGAAGTGGATGTGATGGTGATGGTGCATGCAGAGGTCGAGGCCGTGGGCAAGCTGAAATTGTGCCACAACACCCACATATTCTCGCCTGACCTTCCTGTCCCAATAATAGGGGACAGCAGCAGCACACCACTATTCATAGAATCATAGAATGGTAGAGTTGGAAGGGACATCCTGGGTCATCTGGTCCAACCCCCTGCTCAAAGCTGGATTCACTAAATCTTCCTAGACAGATGTCTGTCCAGCCTCTGTTTGAAGACTTCTATTGAAGGAGAACTCACCACCTCTCGTGGCAGCCTGTTCCACTCATTGATCACCCTAACTGTCAAAAAATTTCCTAATATCTAATCTGTGTCTCCTCCCATTCAGTTTCATCCCATTTCTTTTAGTGTTTTCTTGTGCAAGTGAGAATAAAGATGATCCTTCTACAATGTGACAGCCCTTGAGATATTTGTAGACAATTATTAAGTCTCCTCTCTGTCTTCTCTTTTGCAAGCTAAACATTCCCAAATCCTGCAACCTTTCCTCATAGGACATGGTTTGCAGGCCGGTCACCATTCTGGTCGCTCTTCTCTGAACTTGCTCCAGTTTGTTGATGTCTTTTTTAAAATGTGGTGCCCAAAACTGGACACAGTATTCCAGATGAGCTCTGACCATAGAGGAGTAGAGGGCAATAATGACTTCATGTGATCTAGACTGTATGCTTCTGTTAATACATCCTAGAATTGTGTTTGCCTTTTTTTTGCTGCTGCATCACACTGTTGACTCATGTTCAGTCTATAATCCATTAGTATACCCAAGTCTTTTTTAACATGTGCTGTTGCTTAGCCATATTCCTCCTATTCTGTATATGCCATTTTTATTGCCCAGATGTAGCACCTTGCATTTTTCCTTGATAAAAAAAACATTCTCTTAGTTGTTGCCCACTGCTCCAGTTTATTTATATCTTTTTGAATCCTCTCTTTCATGTATAGTATTAGCTATCCCTCCTAGCTTTGTATCATCAGCAAATTTAATCAGTTTACCCTCAATTCCTTCATCTAAATCATTGATAAAGATGTTGAACAATACAGGGCCCAGGACAGAGCCCTGTGGTACCCCACTTCAGACATTCTCCCAACTGGATTTGCAGCCATTTACGACCACTCTTTGGGTCCGATCACTAAGCAAGTTATGAATCCACCTAACAGTTCCATACTTAGTCATTTTTTCAATAAGGATTTTGTGAGATAATTTGTCAAATGC